>NW_009259179.1:2988061-3001028 GCF_000687185.1 Egretta garzetta
CCCGGGGCCAGCAGCTCTGTGGTTCCCTACCCAGTAGCTGGGACCTGATGCTTTGTGAAGGACAGCAGCTACTCACGTTCCTGAGGAACCACCGGACATGGGTCTCACTGGGAGTCTGGGTGCAAGCTCCCAAGGGTGGGCTCTACTCCCAACTGGAGAGAAACCTGTGGGCAATAACCTGTGCCCTAATAGGACATTCATAGCACTTTTTTTTTTTCTTCTTTGTTGAAGCAGAATCATAGACTTAAGGTCCATTTCCCTGGCTCCTGACCAAGTCTACCTGTGCTGCTGCGCTTTCCTTGAACAGCTCAGGCCAAGCAAAGGGAAGCCATTTCAGAAACAACTCTAGACTCAACGCAACTCCCAAATTAGAAATAACCCATCCTCTGTGCAGAGCTAGCCAAATAGCAAGCAGGGTGCTGACATGTCTATCTGCCCATCACACCCTGGCTTGTGTGAACAGTAAAACTCAACCTGAGAGCACAACCAGCCTTCATGAATGGTTTCAGAGCCCTGCCGTCAGCCTGCTGGACATGGCAGGGCCAGGCAGTGGCTCCCAGGACACTATTGCAACCCTTTATTTGCTCTTCCCAGCAGCACCACAGGGGCCTGTACTAAACTCTGTCTTAAAGTCAGGGTGAAGAGAGAGCAGTGTGGCATAGAGATTTCATTTCCATTAAGCCAGTAGCATCGTGGGTTATTAGAAGCAATTTTTCCATTCAGGACGTTTCAGGCCCAAGGCAAGCACTTCAAGAAAAGGACAAAGGAGAACAATACTTCACAGGTTTTCAGCCTTTTCTTTCGAGTCTCCTCTAAGTCCCAGCACTTACTATTGTTGCATACAAATCTTAACTACTGACTCAGTACTGGCTGGCTAGGGATTGACAGAGAAAAGAGAGAACAAGCCTGGCTTGTTGCAAGACAAAATGTCAGTACAGGTTGCATTCCTGGTGCTCCTGTTAGCTTAGAAGACCCCATGGTCAGCTAACCAAATCCATGGTGGTTCTTCCTCTGCCTCTAGGATACAATATAGTATGCTGTTCAATCATGTCGCACAATATTTGTGTTGCCAGAAAAGCTGCCTTAGTGAAGGAAATAAAATACTTTATTCAAGCTACCTTGCAGTGTAAAAACCTCTTTCCCATGAAGGTGATTGGGCAGTATTACAGTCTCTGCTAGGCAGTGTTGTAACCTCCTCTGAACACAGCTGTAAGGTCTGCTCCCATCTAGTGCCCTGACAGATGAGTAAAATCGGCTAAGTTTTGCATTTTCCTGTTCACATTTACTCCAAAGAAGCAATGTGTTTCAAGGACAGGGAGAGCTCCTGATTTTAGCACATATGATCAAACAGATTAAAGTCTATCAGGCTGAATTCCTACTCACTGGGTAGACAGTATCCCTTTCTATCTAACCTGTGTTCTTTGCTCTGCTCTGTTTTATCCCTCTGTTAAAACCAAAACTAACACAGCCTAGGGAATGTGCTGCAACCTATTACTGAGAGATCTGCCACTCCCCTTTAACCACCTTAAGGCATTGATCATAAAGAACTTACTTTGACCTTCATTTCCTTCCTTCCTGCTTGTCTTTGCTTATAGCTTTGGACTGAAACTAAGCAAACATACTGCTGGAGTAGCCATCTGCATTACCAGCTCAGCTTGTGGTACTATCACATATTTAATGACAGAGCAGCTCCATCCCCAACCCCGCAAGGTTTCCTTGCAGCATCATTCTCCCACTCAGCTGCTCACTTCACCCACAGACTAGTACACACATGCCGGTTTTGAGGGCTGCCTCCCATCAATTACATCCTTGGCTGTGTGTTCCTCTCCCTTGATGAGCTCTTGTATGTATTACACCCTTTCGTGCTGGCATCACAGAGTCTTCTGTTGTTCAGAGGCACTTGTGGCCTCCTCTGGAGCTTAGTGATGTATGAGTGCTGGGGTTTTGTTCCTATTCCTCTTGCTAAGGGTGAATGTGTCTCCAAAGGCTCTTCCCAGCACCTCAAGGTGCTCCATGCCATAAGAGAGACAAGGGGGATAAAAACATTGGGTGGAGAAACACCGAATTTTTTCTGGTGATTTTTTTATTCGATCCTGCACTCAGGCATGGGACAGCTGTGCCTACCAGGGACACTGCGTAAAACACCATAGTCTCCATTGCTTAATATTTCAAGTGATTAATTCTGGAATGAACTCCTATTTAGCTCGTAAGATTAATTCAGTACCAGACCCTCCTCTTGTCTATTGCTTTACCAGCCTCACTTGCCTCTCTTCTGTCAGTGTTTGGCTCTCACATTCTTCTTCCATGCCACTGCAACAGCTTAGCCCTGCCAGCTTGCTCAGCTCCAGAGGCCACACTGTACGTACTGTTATACTGTGGTGCTGTCTCTTCCCTTCACATTATGTCACCCATTACAGCGTAGGGAGGTGTTTGGGGGCTCCTATACTCCTTTCTCACCTCTATAACGTAACATATCTGTCCCTGTGGACTATAGCCACAGATTAGAGAATCCCATCCCTTTAAACCACATCATCATGCTCCAGTGCCACCTACAATAACAAAGTCCCTACTTCTCCTCCACTGCGTGGGTTCATCAAACTTGCACCTTGGGAGAGAAACTGAAAGGCCAGAGATTTCTGTTTTCATAAGGCTGTATGAGAATTTTTTCAGGGACTGTGTACCTGCAGCTCTCAGCTGTGCTGAGAGCCATGATCACTAGGCATGCATTCACAGAGAAGACATCAGCCGTTACACTCAGTGCCCTGGAACTCTCTTGAATGCCTCTGTTCAGCTCGGCCTTGATTTCCACCCCATTCACTAACACAGAGATACCTCTGTCCATCACACCCCTAAGAGACTTTTTCTGTCCAACCCAGTCGGCTCTGCAAATACCAACCAGCAGGCCCCTGGCTCACAGTTTTCACATTGTTGCACAGAGCCATCTTTCTTCTCTCTAGCAGCTGCCTGCTCGTTACCTTTGGTTAAGGCAGAGCCATTCCCACTCTGAACAAACATCCCAGGTTTATAAACTTTACACCATCTCCCAGATGGCCATTTCTCTGACAGCTCCTCACTAGCTAAGGGAGAATGCCATGGAAGAATACACAGGAGACTCAAAATCCACAACTTAAGGATGCCCCCCATCAACCTTACTGGTGCCAGTGGGTGCCACAACCACTGGTTCATGCCTTAAGACACTTCTAAGGGCCTGGGAAAACTCTTAAGGGACCATCTGCCCCCTGCATTCTGTTGCTGAGCTCATAAAAGGGTTGGTGGCCACATTTTCTTACTTTGAGATCAACGTATCACCCCCTTGGCATTTTTAAACATGCTGGTTACTACACGGCTTTGGCTTCCAGATATGATGCTTTGAAGGAAACCTAATATTCATGCATGCACCTGCAGACACCACAGGAGGACTCTGAAGCAGAAGATGTGTGCAACCTGATCTCTTACTTACACCAACCATCCCAGGCCGAACACAGAGCACAACACACCCAGCCTGGAGCAGGGCCGCTTAAACCCACCCAAATGGTCTTCCCTATGGCTAAGCAGCACAATGAGATTAGGCAGGAGGATGGGGAGGACCCCACAGCCCTGTGCTTACTACACATAACAAGAGCTAAATGTGGATGGGAAGTAGGGCACGCTTTGAATCCAGGGGACAAGATAATTTTGTTTTTCTGCAGGACTCCTGTTTAGTTGGCTGCGGCCCAGATTGTGGTCACATACTGGCAGTGAAGGGCTCATCCAGGAGAGGAGACTGCAGCATCTGGGTCAGTACAGCAGAGGCACCTACCCTGAGGCAGAGGGGAGAGCGTGGCTACGACGGAGATTTGCCTCCTCTTTGAAAGGGGCACAAAGGGATTCTGAGTCTCTGAGATTTAAATCCTGGCAGAGGTCAGTGCCAGCTTCTTTTCAATATCCCCTAAGAAGGTCAACATGATAAAAGCTCACCCCCTCGGCACTCAACAACCAGGGATTAGCAACCACTTGAAGAGCAGCAATAGGTTCTCCTCCTCTCCCCCAGTTTTATTACCCGGCAAGCCTGTGAGTGGGTTCAAAGGAACAGATGTCTTCATTGTGCCTTCCCCCTCCTTCTGCTCACAGGAAGAGGTGGGGCCGAGAGAAATTAATTTCCTCTGAATTATGTTTTTAGCCTACTGTATCCTCTCCACTATTCAACTGTCACAGAGCCAGGGAGGGAACTGCAAACTTCTGATACTGCAGCAACTTACTCAGAGTGCAAGGGACTACAAACTTTTACACTTTGAATACACAAACCAGCCTCGTTATCCAATTAGCACCCACGCTTCCATTTAAAATGGTTGCTGTAAAAGTAAATAAAAGCTTGCTGAATACATTTTACTTCATCTTTGCATCCACCTGGGATCGGGTTTGTGTTTGCTGGGTGGTTTTTAACCTATACTGGGTGGGTTTTAACCTACCAAGGCACACCTCAGTCTGCAATATGCAGCATTTCACTGTTTAGCACCAAAGCATGCATATTCTGACTGAAATTCAAGGGACCAGAAAGTACTCTGTCATTAAAGAGAACTTGGTAGCAACACAAAAGTGCTATTAACCCAGCCTCTACTGCAAGCTCTTCTGTCAGCATTGCCAAAAAGTGCAAGAGATGCAATTCATGATTAGCAAAGTGTTGCCATTGAAACCCTGCAGTATGAGCCCAGTCTATTTACCGCTTGGTGCCGCCTTTTGCTCAGACATAGGCAAAGGTAGGAAAGAGCCTTCCTGGCAAAAACTACAAGCATCTTGGTAAGATTTTGCTGACAGAGCCTGCCCTTACTAACCTGAAAGGACATCAAGCCTCCTGCTCTGAAAGCACCAGCCCCTGCACTTTGAGCTGCACGAAAATCTTCAGTGGCTGGGCAGAGAACAGAAGACGCACCATCAAACACAAAAGAAACCAGAGAGGCAGAGCTGGGACCCCAATTGCCTTATTTAATAATTACACAGAAAGAGGCGAGATGGACTGTGCAAGCACTGCTCCGTCCCCAGGCACCCAGACTCTACAGGCACAGAGCATGGGGAGCACCAGCCACTGTTTAAAGGACCGCCATCTCCCATGGAACACCAAGGTTACGTCCAATAGTATGCAGTAGCCCAAGCATGCCACACTTGACCTCTCCCAAATTACAAGGAGATGTACCAGAGGCATTGAGTAGAGACTGCTTTTTCGGCTGCTCTGCTCACTGGTGCAGGTGATCTGGTTTACAGACCACAGTCCAGAACCAAGCGACCTGATTTCTAATGGAAGGCAGGTAGGGCTGCCAAACCACAGAGGACAGATACAGAGAGGAACTATTGTGCCAAGGTGCGAACAGCTTTCCCATGGGAACAGAATGACAACCCCGCATTTCTCATCTCCACCCCCTCCTGACTCAGCAGTCACAGAAACAAACCACAGCTCTTCCTATAGTTAGTTCTCTTTATTAGGGTAGAATGTAGCATAGATTTCACCAGAAGACTCTAACAGAGCTTAAGTTTTTCTGGGAACAGGGAGGGAGACAATCCCCCACCACCACCTTTAGACATTTCTTCCCTTTGATGCATCCATGAATGAAGCCACCAGCACCCCGTGTTCTGGCTGCTGGAGGCAGCTGGTACCCTGCAATCATTTTGCATAAATGTGATTTCTGACAGTCACAGACACAACACTGTAGACTCCACATTCTCCACTGCCAAGACTTGCTACTCTGTATTCACCATAAATGCCCTGTGTGCAGTAAAAACCATGTCTAGTTCAGCTCTTCATCAGTGAGATCAATACTTCCCTATTTTGGGTTACAAAAGAGCCAGTTTCTGCTCCTGGAGCTGGATTCCCCAGCACCAACAACAACACACTTCACTTGGACTTCACCCATGTATAAAAGTTTAACCTGATTTAGGGTTAAAGTGCTACAATTTACAACATCAGCAGTAAAGTCCAAAGAGCCGCGCTGTTAAGACATATTGACTGAATTTGATCAAACACTTCTGCTCATTCTCTGCATTTCTCAGTCTACATACAAGTAAGTTTTAAACAAACAAATGTGCATTTACAGTGCTAGACTTTCAGGCAGCTGCCCAGTCCCATCTCTGGGTATACATCTCTGTATATACATCTAGCCTCAAAAAAGCTTATTCCAGTGGCTTTCTGGGAGACTGCCAAATGTGACTGCAAAGGGAAAAATAGGCGAGCTAATCACATTCCTATTTGTGAAAAGAGAATTTCCTCCATCTCAGCAGAAGATGGAAGGAGATACATTTGGCCAAGAAGACCCCAGTGATCCCTATGCTGATGGTATTTAACAATAAAGGAACACTTGGAGTAGGAGAAGTAGCGTGTAACTTGGGCACAGGCTGTGTATAAGGACCTCCACATACTAACCAAGCCTACTGCAATCACATTTCTGTATTCCTTTCATGCTCCCAGGCTGGCAGCACCCAGTTCTGGACACACACCTTCAGTGCCTGTCCTCACTCTCTTAGACCTTTGATAAATCAAAGGGAACTGTACCTGCCATGGCTACAGGTACAGATGTGGGCGACAGAGCCAGCCCAGCATTTCTATCAAGTTATCCCTTTTCTCAACCCAACAGCCAGCTGAGAGTTCTGGAAGATGTTTTGGCACCAGTTTCAGCTGAATCATCTAGTAATATAAGCCACATCTGTTCCACACACATGATCTGGAAAGCATCTTTTCTTTAGCAATTTCACAGGAGGAGAAGGTAAAATTGATAGCAGCTTGGCTTGTGGCCTTGAGCACACAGCAGACCAAGGGAATCAGCTTGTCTAGTCCAGACTGCGAAAGGGAAATCAATCCAGTTTATTCTCCCCAACTCACTAAACCAGCCCAATTATTGCTAGAGACAGTGAGCAAACCCCTGCCAAGCTCCTCATCGGGGAACTTCCAGAAACAAGTAAGACAAACCCTGAAAGATGATCAGCAGAGATTTTTGCTGAGATGCAAAGAGCAGCAACCAAAAAACCAAGCAACTGCAAATGGTCCAGTCAATGGTTAAAACAACCCAATGAAAGTGAAAGTTAACGAAGTAGCAGAAGGCACAGGACTACTTAAAATGCTTCTGCTGCTTATATCCTAAAGATATCTTCAAAGCCAAGATCACAGTTTTCCATTAATCTTTGCACAGACTTGAGTACTATGGGGCTCAATCTCTGACCAGGAACTCCTAGAGGTACTATAATATAAACCAAAAGCCTCTGTTTCAACAAGAAAAGCTAGTTTAAGTATTGCTGCCAGCCATTAACCCGACACTTGCGGGGTGGCTTTGCTGGATGTGCATCAGATGGAACAGTACTGCTGGTTCATTCCCTGCCAAGACCTCACCAGACAGCATGGGTGCCTCTCTGGCCACAGCACCAGGAGCTACATGAA
This sequence comes from Egretta garzetta, assembly GCF_000687185.1. NCBI lineage: Eukaryota > Metazoa > Chordata > Aves > Pelecaniformes > Ardeidae > Egretta > Egretta garzetta. The sequence continues at coordinate 2,995,461 of NW_009259179.1, forward strand.
GATGTCTGTCAGCAGAACATTCTTCTGGGACAGAAATCTTGGGTAGCAAAGCCAGCTATCACGTTGCCTCTTTTTTGAAGCCTGACAATTGGAAATCTGGCATGTGCAACCTCGCCTGCGGTAATCACAAGGTGTGTGTATCTTCTGACGTCCAGAAGAAAAGACTGAGAGATGGAGGAACCCGAGCTCCTTGCAGAGTGCTCAGTACTGCCAGGCACAGTACACCATTTTAGATCAGCAACTGAGCTCACAGCTCTTCAAAAAGCAGATTAAAACTCCTTGTTGCATTGGAACAGAAAGAAAAACGGAGGAAAAAGAGAGAGATTTAATAGCTTTGCTCAATCACACTCCTCCTTAAAGAAAAGCTGCAAAGTGTTAAGTAGAGACTGACCATAGCTTAAGTTTTGTCCTCATCAACCTTGGCTGCATGCTTTCAATACCAATGAAGCCAAGAGTCAGAAGAGAAATAAAGTGAGAACAGGCAGATAAGGGGATTTCACAATGATCCAAGCCAAGCACTGCTGTCTTACACTGTCCTTGAACAGGGCGGTGAGAGATCTCCTCAGAGAGAGCACTAGAAGTACAGAAGTGATACATCTAGGAGCAGTTTAGGTTGCAAAGGCCACATTATGACCTGAATAATAAAAAATTCCTCCTTCCTTTTCTCTTGGGCTCTAAAAGCAACTAAGCAAACTTGCAAAAAAAAATAAGAGTCAAACCTTCCATTTGCTTTCCTTCTCTCTACTAAACCACCATTTCAGTATCTCCTAGATCTAGTCTTCCCTCGTGGCAAGCTAGCACAAAGAAGGCAGATTTTTTTATTTATACAGTGCTAAGCTATAGAGAAAACCAAGCCAGTCCAGACAGGAAGCAAAATGTGCTGTAAGCTGCTGCAGACAGAGTGATCAACAGGTTTTCTGTTACAAATTGGAGCTAAACCTGAAACACTGGAAAACCCTGAACTCATTCCTTGTTTCCAAATAAATCTTCCTTTCTTGAATGTCTACTGTTGTTAGTTCAAGGTTCTTTATATAATGAGAGGGGCTAGAAATTAATTTTATTTTTTCTTAAAAAAAGTAAAAATAAAAATAAATTCCCCCCAAAACCTCCAAGCTTACCCTGTCTCCAGGAATTAGGAATTTGTACAAAGCACCCTACACCTGACAAAATCACCGTTTAGAAGAATGCTACACAGCAGCAAAGAAAAGGTGGACAGAAAAGTCTATACGCGCATTATATGCCTTAGGATATACATACCCTGAATCAGTCAGCCAAATGTTTTCACAGCTGGACTTGTATATTTGTATCCAACCAGAGCACACCAATTAGCCCTCCTTTCCAAACAGCCAGGTACAATATTTATGATGGCTAGAGATACTTTGTTTCAAATAGCCCAATGCAAACTTTGCAACATTGAAGCAAAGCAACAATATTGGTTTGCAAGCAATCCTGCTGGCGTCAGAGACCAGCGTTCCCGAATCATTACCATTTTATTATCGGAAAGAAAAGAACTTTGCTTTTACAGAAAACAATCACCGTGCAGTTTGGAGACGGAGCAATCACACCTCCAGACGGATGGGGAAAAAGAGGGTGGGAGGATGGGAGAGAGGGTGAAGCTTGAGTGCAAACCCAACCCTGCCTTTGAAACGGGAACAACCGCTGCGGTCTCACCATAGGCTGCGGCGGGACAAGTAAATACGCATCTCCTCAGTCCGTGCAGACAGATGCCACCAGGGAAGATGAAGCTGTCCCTGTGTGGCAGAACATGCCTGTGCTGTGTCAGCCTGGTGGCTCTGTCAGGTGTAAACACACCCCAGGGGTTCACAGCACTTCACTACCAAAGCAGACCATAGTCTGGGTTAGCACTGTGTGTGTAGCTCATTTAGGAGTGCTTCTAGCAATTTACAGGTAAGGAAAATATGGGTGCTGGGAAAAGAAGGTCATAAGAACCCAAGAATATTTAAATATAAAACAAAACACAGCAAAGAGCAGTCTGTGGCCACAGTAAGTCCCTTAGGAATCACGAGACGCTTCCTGACAGATCGCTGGTAAGCACAGACTATTTCTCCCTCCCTCAGGCAGCTAACAGGATCCAGCCCTTCCTACCACTTAAAATTCAATACTGTAAGAGACTGCCGACTCCTCTGTACATCGGAAGCAATGGGGGAAGCGAACAAAGCTGCTTTACTTTCCTCTAATCTTTCTCCCTTGTGTGCCTGCACCAGATGGTGCCGAGCTGCAGGTTGAAGGGCGATAATAAACCCAGAGGAAAAAAAACCTGGTAATATTAGGTTATAAAACAGCTGACCTTCAAATATGACGTCAGCTCCTGTTTAATTGATGGGACAGGTCCAGACAGACAGATGCATGCACACTGGGATGTCCACATTCAGCACCTTCCTTTCTAATACCAGAAGAAGCCATACAGCAGCGTCGTTAAAATGGTCTGTGCAAACTTTACAGGTGCGAGAATAAGCAGAGAAGAAATCAGAGCCTCCATTTATCTTGACACAGGCAGACCTGCTTGGAGAAAGCGTTCTTGCTGAAAGTGGTTTCGCTTAAACCCCTGGTCCATTATCACCATTCTCTATTAATGATAGCCTGCCTCTCCCGCTGTAAGTGAAATGAAATAACCCCAGAGCTAGAAAGCACGGATCTTCCAGAAGAGGAAAATTATCAAATACAAGATGGTTTTAAACTTCTAGCTACTCTGGTCCAGAGCCTTGCTTCTAGCTGCCATCACTGCAAACACTGCTATGAACAGTGGCTTTAAAAACTGTGTCAAGCACTGGGGTTATCCTGCTTTGGTCAAGCATAAGCTCTGGAATTTTGCAGCACACTGTAAAATTTTGCAGCCTTTTTTGCTCTGCTAATCTCAAACATTTCCCACCAGCCTAGTGTTAGATGACTATTTTGTATGATCTCCAACCTTGGGGTAAAGAACGCAAACCACACTGAACAGTACTCCTGTTGATGGAAAGGAAAGCCCTGTGCTAGGCTACTGTGAGGAAGATGGAGCCATGTGAAACGCACGGGCCTGAGAGCGGGAAGCCCTGCGTGGCTCCCCGCTTCCCCCGCAAACACACACGACACAGAAGGTGGCATCTCCCTCTCCTTGGCAAGGAAGCCATCTCCTGCCCACCTGCCACAGCTGCTTTTGCAAGTAGCTGAAAAGGGCTTTAAGACTATTAAGTGGTTTGGGAAACATTAGATTCTGGTTTAGTGCTATTAATGCTCTCCAGGCAAAGGTGACAGACACCAGCCTCAGCTAGAGGAGTGCGCATCTCCTGTCGTGCTCAAGGAAGCAGCCTGCATTGTACCCCGAGTCACAGGACTTTATGGCTATGTTTCGCCGGTCTCAAGGGAAATCTATACAGACGCTCCTAGCAGCAAGGGACAAAGCCACACTGAGTGACAACACTGAACAGTTCAGTATTTATTAGACAAGCACAAAAATAAAAAAAGCTTGCTGTAAGCAGCTCAGTGCTGAAACACTGAATTTCAGTTTTCTTGCTGCTTCAAAGATGCTTCAATCAGGGAGGAACAAAGCCAAGAGCAGAGCCACTCAATCACTGTGTCCCAGTGGAGTGTCTGCACCCAGACACCGATACAAACATCTCTCGTTCACATCACAGCCGTACCAGGTCTGCCTGGCTCTGCTCTCCAGAGCCAGACAGATGCCTGGGTATTGGCCAGCATGCAAGTCCCTCACCAAATTACTGCTTGCTTGTCCTGTGAACAGCACTGTAACTTCTCATTGTCGTTCTCAGAAACCAAAGGTTGCCACAGGCTGCTGGCAGGGGAAATGCCTTCCGAAGAACTCAGAAATTCTGCAGAGCTTGGAACTGGGACAGCAGTGATTTAACATCTACCATTAAAAGCAGTTTAAAATTTAATGGTCAGAGCCTAATAAATCCTATCCAGACATTTTCAGCTTGCAAGCCAGGCCATCAGCAGGGCAGAAATAGATTTGCTGCAAGGCAACCAGGAACAATTTTAAGTGTATTTGGTAGAGAACGCAATCCCTGGATTGTCTCAAACCACAGCTTTGTCCAGCACCTAGATGAGAAGACACAGGGTCAGGAAAGGAGGTACTCAAGCAACCAATATTTGCCAGTTTAAATAGATGGGACTAAGAAAGCAGGAATAAGGCAGAACAATGTTGGACTCTAGTGCAAAACTGGAACGTTATCCTCCTTGGTGCGGAACAGAATAGCAACAACCCTAAAAATAACCTTACATTTTTCTCCAGAATCACACTGGGTTCTCATCTGGATCCAGGTTGCTTCTTATACTGCATTTAGCATCTCAAATAGCTTGAACCATTGTCTAGTTATCAAGTGTGGCACTGAATGCCTGCATCTGTAGGAACACTGTGCTAACAGAGTTTGGATGGGATTCCAAGATGCACTGTTGGGATCTTTCAGAGATGCTGGTGACACAGTTGTTCTGCCATACTGAGGGCACAGATTGCATTGCCTTCCTTTGACAGCAGGTTTTCAAGCAAATAGGAGGACCAGAAGCAGAGACAGGGACTGACTAAGGAGTGCGTTCCTTCACCCCTTGTTACCATACCTGCTAGAAAACAAACCCACAGTGGGGGTTGAACCCCCTGTGGCCAGCTTAGTTCCTATCTCCCTCCCTTACAGGTCGACAGCAGACCTCCCACATCCTCCAACAGGAACAATTAAAGTAGCTGGAGGCTAAAGATGGGGTTGCTTTAGCATAGAGGGGACATCAAAAGAAAGAGGTTTGCATCAGTGATACCAACTCCATCCTCCCACAGACTTTCTCCTCTTACCTCCTTAGATCAATTGTTGCCCCTGTAATTTGGGGCAATACACCACTAACTACAGCCTCTTCAATATCCCAGTCACTAAAGTTTTAATGCCTTAAAAACAAAGGAATTGGGAAAGGGGATGGTGAAGGGACAGGGGTGAAGCTGTGCTGTGCCAGGGAAGGGAAGAGGCCTCTCTCCAGCTCTCTGATGTTGGCTCCTGCTGTTCTAATGGAACCTTACCCAGGAAAATAAATCTTTAGTTAAAGAATGCTGCAAACAACCACAATGGGGCTTTGTCGTGGCAATACCAACCCCACTGCAGCTTGTAAAGCTCTTGGTTGAAGAGAGGGTGAGCAGCAGCAATCCCACACTGTGCTGAAGTCCACATTCCTAAAATTCCCCAGTGCATGCAGGCATGCTCAGAGAAGGCGGCTTAGTGGCTCAGCGGTTATTAGCTGAGAGTTCAGGTTCAGATGTGCCATGGGATGGAGGTCAGGGCATGGATACGGCTCCTTGTCTCTCCTGGGCTTTCATTTGAAAATCTTCAAGCGTTCTCAGAGCAGCACCCTCAGTGTCCTCTCTCCAGCCACTATTGAGCAAAGCGGTTTTTGCTTGCGTTCCTGAAGTCATTAGAGCCTGAGTACTATAAGGTCTCTGGGGCTGGAGTGCAGGAGATCCACACTGCAGCAGCCTCCTGGGAGGTCACATGAAAACAGCAGCAAGCAGCTTCCACCCTACCCCCCCCCCCTAACCACCACATCAGTGTGTGAGGGAGGCGGATAGTGTTA
>NW_009259179.1:3001135-3005358 GCF_000687185.1 Egretta garzetta
TTCCAAAGCAAATACAAAGGTGGGGTTTGTTCAGCTAGACAGTACAGCCAGGCTTTGCAAGGCAGGCAGGAAAAAATGTGGGTATTTTTGATCTTGGTTTGGACCGAGTCCCTTGAAACAGGATGGGCATAGGCATATTTTATAAAGAAAAGTAAAAAATTGGAAATGCAGAAGAAAAATGCTTGTAAGTACTCTACACCTGTCCTGTAACGCTGCTCCTCTGGAGACAAAGGGCACTGGGAGGAGGGGACAAAACAGGGGAAAAAATCCAATGTTTCGAGCTTATTTTATCCTAACTTCAGGACAGGAAGGAGTCACTAAACCTTTCAGTGTTTTAGAGCAGAAGAGAAATGGAAACAAACATTTGATTTTTGGGTATAATTTAGAAAAAGTATGGCACACGAACACTGAAAAAGCAGAGTTGAAATGCAGCGGGTAAGTCTGGACATAAAACAACAAAATGTAAGAGTGAAAGAAGGTCCCTAAATTTCCTGTGCTTCCAGAACAGGAACACATATAGCAATTGGAGAAAATGAACTGTGAAGGTAGAGATATAATTCCTATGATTTGGTAGAAGTTCTCTGACAAATCTGTTTGCTAGACAAATCACACAATCCTTTTTTTTAAGCTATTTATTTGCAGTGTTTAATAGGAACATTTTCAGCCTTAGACTCTGAGCTGCATTTGGCAGCTACAGTGCTAATAATAAACTGTTAAAATATCCTCCTCCTTCAGCTGACCAACTCCCTTAAAATGCCTTGTGGCAGAAGCCGATGTGCTGTTTGACCCAGGAAATTAGTTGTCTTGGAGACGTCTTCACATACAACAGCAGCTCAGTTGGTCACTTTGAGTGATGCCACCTAGCAATCTGCACATTAACTTCAAACAGAAAATGAGGATATCAAAGCCACTGAAAGAGAAATCATCACCTGCAAGAAAGATGCTGTTCTTCTCCCATGTGCTGCTAGCTGAACGGAAAGCCGTAGCAAGATGAGAGTTTTGATCTCAAAATGCGCTCCTACCTCCCCGTGTAATTAGGTCACTAAGAGGCTAATGGTGTTCCTGTTCCCACAACCATTTATATGAAAATTATAATCGACGCTGTTCTTTTAGAATCAGTTTCAGGTCAAACCTGCAGGTATCGCTTCTAGAAAAGAAAGTTACCAAAAGGTTAGACAAGGAGGCAATCTGGAAGTGCCACCACCTAGTTATAACTAAATCTCACGGATCAGAAAGAGGATTATAACTACAAAGCACACGGGCAGTTCTACAGCACCGAGCATGGGTTTACAAAGACTACCAAATAGTTATTTCCAAGGTAAACGACTAAACCCAGGTTATTATGTGACCTGATAAAAAAAGATGTTTATCTTCCAGACACCCTAATGGAATGCTAAGAAGAGATGCTCTTCTCGCAAAAAGAACAGCAGAACCCAATCCTGCCCAGCTCAAAGACACAGAGACACATCAAACTCCCCCTCACCAGCTCTACACACATACACAAAATGCCAAGGCAGAAAGTCAGTGAAAAGCCAGACAAATTAGATTCATGCCAATGCATGTATTACTCCATGTTTGGGATTCAGAATCGTGAACAATAGGACATAATGTCTTTAATAGCCCTCAAAACACATTTCTTACCTGGCAACAGGCCTTCTGTTGGGCTTTCTCCTGCCCTGAAAGACAGATTGGTGCTCTAGCAGGTGCGGGACCTAGTGAAGCATGGATCAAAGCCATCCACCAAGCATCCTCAATTCTCTTCAGTATGTGGCCTGATGATCCAGCATAGTTAGAGCTGACAGATGTTTATTCCCCTCCTGAGCCTTGAGGTCCACTGGAGATGGTACTCCCCTAAGGCTTTACGCAAGCACAGAAAGATGCAGCTAATGCATCAACATCTTTGCTAACTCAATAGCTTCTGAAACCACAAATCTGTTAACTGTGGGTCTGCATATTTGCAGCACAGAACGTACAGGCAAGTCTCCTGCATAATTTTCTTAATAGACTTAATATGACTTGGGAGTAGTCCAATTCCTGTGCAAACGGGGGTATATGCAAAGGCTTAAAAACTTCAGGAAGAAAGACACTGTCCCTGTATAGAACATTCCTGCCAACAGCTCCAGTTAAGGGGAAAAAGAAAAGCCTTGTCCCAGCTGTAATGAAAGGTTCCCCTGGGCAGCAAGAAGAGTAGCTTTGCTCACAGAATATTTGCATCTCAGCTGAATTAGTTAATGTTTGTTGAACACTCTGAACATTGTGAAGTGGTATATAAACGCTAAGGATTGTTATTTATTATTGTCTTGGTGCACAACAGCGGAAACTAGTGCCATTTACAGACGCGAATTAAGAACAACAGGAGGTCTATCAACATGCTGTGGGTCTGGGATTTTGTTCATTTGTCTCCCCCACTCCTGTCTCCCTAAGACAGAAATCTCTTCCATAGGGATCCTACAGCCCTGGCTGAGCAGGGCTGGCCTCGGCTCAGAGAAGCCTGTCACAGGGTGACAGCTCTGCTGGGAGGGGATGAGACCTCCACCTGCAAACCTAGGTCATACCACTTCTCAACAGCACTCTCCCACACACCAAAGCACTGCCATCACTGCCCTAGAACAGAAAATTTTTCCCACCTAAATTATTTGTTTGGGGAAAAGTAAGACAGAAAATAGAGTAAAATAAAGGCATATACACATTTCAGGGTAAAGAAAGGGTCAGTTAAAAAAAGTTGAGCACTCAGAGTGACATGCGCTAGCACAACAGAGAGATTCATGTACACCAGCGATGTCTTACAAGACGACTCAGCATAAGAGTGGATTTTTGGCCACTGATTTCTTTACCTGCATTGTTAAGAAGCAGCTTGGATAAAAAGGTGATTCTAAACCTCCTGTCTGCAGCTTGGGTGAAGGAGTGAGAGGGATTATCTAGTTTTTAAAGTAACTCAGGAGTGCCTTTTGTTTCTAGAACCAGAATTTAGGTTTAAGAAGATCAAAATCACTTTTTTTAACTTTGATTTTCCAGACTAACTCTTAACTTAACTCTGCAGCTCTGATAATGCACAGTTTTGCTAAATACTTGCCTAGAACATGAGTCCTTCCCCAAGATAATTAAAATAACTGCACAGACACAGTCATTCTTTGATATTACAAGCCTGTGTCAAAGTCGTTATTTTCAGTTGAACATTGCTGCCTCAACTGCATTCTTTGCACATTCACAAAATTCACAGGATATAGGGAAAAATTGGGGGTACAGGGTCAAGCTTTTACAGACAACTTAGCACATAAAACAAGCCTCTGGCGTGCTCAGTCAAACTGTAACAGCTCCTTTTTCTCAGTACTGCACTTAGATGTGCATTGCAGCTTGCATATTTGAAAACAACCCCGGACATTTAATTCAGAAGGTGCAGCTTGTTCAGAGACATGCTGCACTTTCAGAGAGACTTCCATTCCTCTTATTTTCCTCGAGCTACTGATTGCTTAGCACATGGTTGCCCTACTGTCTATGAAATACAGACATTTCAGCAACTCAAGCTTTGAGGGCCTAATATCAAGGGGCCAATATCAATACCTGATCTGCCATTCAGCACACTGTATGCAACTTTCAAAAGGCAAATTTCAGAGACAGACGGCAACAGAGCCCCTGAAGAGTTGTTACAGTGACATTCCCTCCTCTGTCTGCAGAACTGCAAATTGCTTTATGAATACCATTCAGCCAAAATAAAATGATAAAATAAACAGCAATTCACTGTCCATGCTGGAACAGAAGCAAGCTCTGCTGGTTCTCTCACAGGGAATAACCACTGGAGAGTAGCTGTACAGCTATCCCTGTGTATAGGTCTGCATCCATACCCTGCTTCAGAATAATATATAACAAAGATCAGTGAGTTTAGGCACCACTGAATCAATATAACCACACCACTCTTAATGCTGGCAAGGAGGAAGTGCATTTAGAAGAAGATGAGGGTATTTCCCCCCTCCTCCCAGGACAAGCCTTATTTCATTTGAATTCAGTCAGTCAGCTCCTTTGTTTGCACTCAACTCCAGACTCCTCAGTGCACCAGGCAATGCTTGCTGTACAATCACATTCAAGAGTGGCAATGCACAAAAAAAGTTTACACGAATTGGTCGCAAAGTACCTACAAGAGCTTGCAAGCTCCTGCAAAATGTCCTCTAGAACAGGTTCCTGTCGCACTGAGCTAGGGACAGAGATTAGAGTTATCAGCTTTGACA
>NW_009259179.1:3005597-3010176 GCF_000687185.1 Egretta garzetta
GGAATGTGTCACAAAGGATTAAATCATTATATCATGAAGTGTCAGCAAATGCAGCTTTCCTGCTGTTCTACCACTAAGTTATACATTAATTAGTGAGGTACAAAACAAACATGAAATATCTCCAAGGATCTGTCTGCGGATCAGGCCCAGTCAGAGCTATTAGCCCACGATTCATTTCCAAGAGGAGTCACCCAAAGCATCACAAGCTCTTTGAGAGATCCATTAAAATGCAAGGAGTAGAAGTGTTGAAGGGAAAAGCGCAGAAGCTAATTGCAGTGTTTGTCTTTGCACTTTTGATAGCTGTTTAGTACAACTCCTTCCTCACAACCTCAGCACCTGATTTTCTAAACAAGGTCATATATGCACCACTGAATAAAAACACCCTTCCGTGTGAGAGGTGTGGAGCAGTGCCACAAGATCCTATAGCATGAACAGGAGAGTTGAGATAAAACAATTTAGAACAGAAAAAGCCTAACAGACTATGCAGTAAAGCAAGAACCGACTTTGTTATTTCTAGATTCAGCTGCAAGTGCTCCCTAGCTGCTCAGCAGTTCTGGACCAAATCTTTTGTGAGCTCTCAGTCAGTCAGTGGGTGGAAGAAATTCCACATGGTCTGATGGCAAGCCACTGTAGAGAAGATCTAAGCAGACCAACAACATCCCACACATAAACCTCTACTTTTCATCTAGATCGTGACCTTAGAAAGGTGTCATTGGACACACACACAAAATTATTCTCTGCCAACTCCTTATGGCAATCCCAGCAGGATTTCTAGCTTTGGCCATGTCTTGTATTTTTCCCTTGCTTTCTGTCCCAAACTGCTGCTTTCTACTGCTTGGCATTGCCTGACTCTGCCAAATTACACCAGCATGCAGGCTGTGGCCAGGATGCATTCTTTAAACTAATTTGTCCCAATTTTGTTTTGGGATCCCTCCCTTCAGTATAAAGTAAGATTACTTGCTAAAACTGGCCTAACTTGGTCAGGTTGTAATCTCACTCTCAGAGGCAGAGCTGTACCTGATCTCGATGCCACTAGATCAACATCCATTGAGAGAGCAACTCTTTGCCTTCACTACTTAAATACCTTCTGAGGCTAGACTCTCAAAACCAGACTTCCTTTTCCAGCTTCATCTCAGAGGGCTGCATGGTTAAACCATCCTGCCATGAAGAACAGCCACACCGTGATGTTCCACTATTCTGGTACCACCCCACCTTTCACAGATTGCTGAAGCATGGGAGACAAGGAAGGCTTCTTGTAGTACCAAGGTCCCACCACATATCATTATATTCAGAAACTTGTGCAGCTCTGTGTAAATTTGTGGGCAGCTCAGAATGGAACACGGGTCTAGGGTGGCCTGACTCAGTGTTTTACCTACAGAGTGATTTTCCTAGGGTGAGATGGATGCCACCCACCTCCTGTTCTGCAAGCTGAAGCCACCCAGTGCCGTGCAAACTTCTGCCCACAGCCCTAAACATGAGTGGGTGAAAGTAGCTACCTCTGCTATTGCAAAGACATGGATATTATGAACCTTAAAGTAATTAATCACCCCCACTCAGTGGTACGCAGATTGTACTTTCGACACCAGCATGCTTGTAACAAAATGCATTAACAACCTTCTAATTAAATGCTTTAAATTAGATTAAAATCATACTGTCTGACAGATGAAATATAATGCACTAACAGGATTGTTGTTAACTTCCTTAGCATCAAGTGTTTATTAAACGCTCAAAAGTCAAATATGTTGGGGAAAAGGGAATCCGTCTTCCTCCAACTGAATGCTACAGCACACATTGATTCCCTTACAAACAGAAAGTCACTGAAATGGTGCTTTGAAAGAACCGCAGAAAGCTTATTTAACGCAGAAGTACACGATTCAGGGACCTGTCAGGTTGGCTGAAGTACTAAGGTGCAGATTAATCCACTCAGTCCAGGACAATTGCTATTTGCAGTAAAAGGGAATGCAACAGAATGGTAGAAATGAAAGCAAACAGCAGAGTTCTCTTTATTAAAGAGAGTAAAATCCATAGCAGCATCTGTCAATTGGAACATCAGCTGCTGCTGCAAGATCTATTTTGAATGTCTCATAAGCTGCTTTCCAGTTGCATTAGCAAAAAAAGAAGCCAACCCTCATATTTTTGTTAGTCAGACAGTAATACAGGTTTGTGCTAACAGAAGTCATAAACCTCCCCTGGATATAAAATCCATAGTTAGGATGGGGAACCTATGAAGTATGGTTGCAAGTTCCAATAAAGCTACATTGCAGTCTCCTGAACTCACATATCGCGCTACTACTGATCAGAACAAGACTTGGGCAAATAATGGGAGACATCCACCTAAAGGTCAGTTTTCGGTGCTCTCACTCCTGCTCCTAATGCAGGCACACTCCTCTTTTCTCAGTAAGGGGAAGTTCTGTGAGTACAACATCCAAAGCTGCCTTCTGCTTTAGGTCCCATGACAGGTTCTCTGCTTTTCTGAGGAAAAAAGCAGGGCGGATACCCTTCTTTGCTTCCCCAGAATTCCATCTACTCTATTGCTTGTTTCATACCCCAAAGACAGGCAAATTAAAGAAAGTCGAAATGTAGTATAGTATGTTGTGCAGATGAATGGACTGTTACTCTCAGAGAGTTTTATCTCCTTGTTCAGAAGACAGCAGGGAAAGCTACAGATGAGCAGAATTAACCGTTTTCCTTCAGGATAGGGAATTTAACCTATCCCAGCTGTAAGTTGCTAAAGGAAAACCTGGCTCAGGAGCTATGTCACCCTACATAACGCATTCAATTCTTAAGCCTCTCTTTTCATAGGAGATGAGCTTAAAGCTCTTGCTTCTCAATTTAGTTTCATACACTAGCATCACCCAGCCATAGGCAATGGACTCAACGGTGGGTCATTTTTCTTAGACTCGAAGAGAGTTGAGAGGTCTATGCCAGAGCCTCTACCTGCAGCTGCCACCACAGGGTCCCACACAGACATGCCTGGCGGTGCAGTTGTCATCTCGATCATCGTTCACAGCGCCAGGCTGAAGAAGCCCTGGCAGCTGAAGTCCCCTTGACTGGAGGTGAGAGCTAATCTCTTGGCCTTAACCACATTTCTTCCTGGCACTTTCTCACCTAACCAACCTTGTAGGGTACAAACAGCTAGGGTCTGACCTGGACAAAGGAGGGAACACAGGGAAGGGTTTCAGACATGTGCCTGGGAAAACCATCTTTGCAGCAAAAGGACTGGGACATGCACAGGGGCAAGAATGTACATGTCAAGGCCCAAGAAAAGATGCAAAAGCTTTAGCTGTACAGGACATGACTAGAGCCAGCAGGAACCTGGCTTCTGTCAAATAAAAATTAAGACAGACAAACCCAACCATCCAAAAACTTGCACAGCTTGGAGATTCCCTTTGAGAATTCCAGGCAGGACTATTAGATCCTGAGTCTCCTCTAGACTGGACTCTGCCTGTGGGGCTGCTCTGGGTCTCCAAGTACACATCCGTCTTACAAATTACCAAAGCTGTAATAAAACATGTCCTCCAGCCTTCCTGAGCAATGTTGTATTTACCTTTAATTTAGCTTCACCTTAAAAATAGCCAGCTGCCTAAAAGAAAGTTGAACAACTGGTTTCTGACTCGAATTGCTCTGAATGTTTTAGCATTCATGCAAAGTCATGTGGAAGAAAAAAAAGAAAAGTCAGAAACCCAACAACTCACGTATCCTGGTTACCATCCTCCACTATAATTATAAAATTGCCCTTAAAACATAATTGCATAATTGGGCTTGGCAAGTATTCACCCAAATCTTTTACAAATATTTCCACAGACCGAAGAACAGGCGGTGGGCAGTCTGACAAGCCTGCCATGAGAATTTGTGCCCTCAGGACATGTTCCTAGCTATTACACTAAATACTTTGCATCACAGCCTAATGTTTCAAAACAGTAGTTGAGCAAGTGAAGTACCAGCATCTTAAAACCAGTTGAGAGAAAGATTTTCAAGCTATTTTCACTGCACACATGGAGCAGCAAGCACTTTGAACAAAGAAACAGAGGAGGCTACCGATCTTTTTTAACTAGTTACACAGAAGGAATCCCCACTTAGATGAAGCTTGTTGACTTCTGGTAGCTACAACCAAAGAGAAGCTACCAGTGCTTTGCTAGGGTCACTTTACCAGCATAGCACCCTGTCCCTTAAGAAAAAAACAACACTAAACCCCCACAAGCTCAAATACAAATACAGAAACATGTGGCCTGCAGGGAGAGGAGGCCCAACAGAAGTCAGAAATGAAATCTGCAATACAGTAAGGTTGTTTTTAACAGCTGTGCATTATGCATTCAGCAGCACAGGGAATGCCAGCGGGGAGCCTTTATTAACATAGGCCTCAGAGTACAGTGTGCTCCTATCATGATTGGCCTCTCTTGAGAAAAGGCGCACACACACAAAAGACTTAACCCTAGAGAGATCACTCCGATCCTGTTGCTATTTCATCAGCTCGACATCACAACAGAAATGGGAGAATTTCCATGATGTGTCATAGACAAACAGGTAATATATCCAACAATGCCTGAAATCTAATCGACAACAGAGGGTTTCATCATCA
>NW_009259179.1:3010381-3014325 GCF_000687185.1 Egretta garzetta
TAGGGAAAGGGAGAAAAAATGCCACACAAACCCACACAAGAGAGTCCCACTACCAACGTTGTTCTGCTACACAGATCTCGGGTACAGGGGAGGACCACCAAATGCTTCTCTTGTAGAAGATGCTGATAAAAGCAAGATGTCGTCAGGACACCAGTGTTCTCAGCACAGCAATCTGCACCTCCACTGCACGTATTTTAGGGGCCCATCTGTCCAAAAAACCACTGGAAACCTTGCTACAGATGCAGGGGCCCAGCAGGGTAACTCTCTCCATTTGGGAAGCTGGTATTGGCAGCAGAAATCTTTAGCTGATGCCAGCTCTGCCTCCACTGTGAGCCTTGCCTCTATCACAAACACTTGTTAGCACACCCAGCTGAGCACGGGCCTGACACCAGGGAAAAGGGAAATGTTCTCAGAATAGGCTCACCACCTCTCCCGTGTCAGGTGCTGATACAAGCTCCTTAGAGGTCTTGTCAACAGCTCTAAGCTGCAGCTGGCTGCAAATCCTCAAAGTGTGGCCTGTCTTGCTGGGCAGCTCCAGTCCTCTGCCGCAGAAGTGAGATGCAACCACAGAAGAAGTGAGATGCAACCACAGAAGTGAGATGCAACCACAGAAGTGATGAAAAGATACACTTTAGCACCAATCTAAACCAGTCCTTCCCCGGATTTGAGGGGGGAGAGGGCAATAAGAGGAAAAAGAATGGCATGAAATGTCCTGAGCATCCCTCTTCTGACTCTACAGAGAAGAAAAAGTCTCATGATAAGAAAGGAAAACAAAATACCAACCCTGAGCTTGAAAACTGCTCTAGACTGAACACCAGTGTGTGTCTGGAATGGTGGAAATAGATCTGTATCTATTCATACTTCCTTGCTCTTTGCCTTTCTTCTCTTAGTAAGAAGAAAAGCACAGAGTCAGTATCCTTAATAACATGATCTGGTTTGAGGCACCAATGGCACTAGAAATTTCAGGTTGTTGTTTAACATGCAATGTTCTAGTACCCAAGAACATAATACATGGCTTTTTTTTTTATGTCTAGCACATCTGTGCACTACAATGCTGTTTTATTTAGGAGCTGAATAGCAAGAGACAGGTAGTGTTTACTAAAGAAGTTTACTGGAAGTACTCGTACTGCAGGAACAATACTCTCTAGGCCAAGTACCCCTAAAAGGTTTTGTAATATGGGTGCTATGTACCTCTCATCACAATAGCAGGAAGTGCTTTAAAAATCAAAATATCGTTGACTGTAAGAGCATCACTCGATAAAAATACTCCTTTATCACTCTCTAAGCACAAAAACCTCCAAAACCAAGTCACAGGGAGAGTAAGTAATTAGCTCCTTTCACGACTGGCAGGCAGAGACATGGTCTCTCAGTCATTCCCAGCCAGCCCGCTGCCCAGAATGCAAGACCGTCTTTTCTCCTCTCTTTTTCTTTATTAATACAGCCTTCCCCTCCTTTGAGGCTCAGTTATACCTGTGCCAAAGAGACAAGTAATGATCAGGCACAGCTCAGTGTGAGTACAGAAGTTACCCAGCAAAGGCATCAACAGACACCCACTGTTTCAGTTTAGGGCATTAGCAAGACCTTATGGTCTTGGTGGCTACGCATGGGATGCCCAGGAATTGACCAAGTTCCGAAAATACTTCCCCCACCAGATAGGTAGGTCATTTACAGTCCTATTCTAATGCTTGGGGCACAAGATTTTGGACATAGGCATAAAAACCAGTACCTCTCCCTAATTTTTTCATAGCCCAAGTCTTGAGATCTCCCAGACTTCAGCCGCTAATAGCCAGGGCAAGACAACACAGACAAAAAAGAGTTAATATAAATAGAAAGAAAAGATCTGACCTAGAGGGCAAGCCATGCATAGTACAAACATCTGAGAATCCACACAAAGTCTCGCCTATCATTCATCCACCAATTATACACCAATGTAATTAAATCAGGAAAGCTACGTTTAATTTTCCTATCATCACCCGATGAGATAAGAGCAGTACGTATGGGAGGGATCAGGCACAGGGGAAAGAGCTATTTTTTAATAAGTTAAATCCTTTTAGATTTAAGACCCTCTCTGGCTAAGAAGGGTCTGATCCAGAAACACAACTTCTGGGTCTAATGAAGACAAATGAGACACCCTATCCCTATTTCTATCCTGGACTTGGTCCTTAAGTCTCTTTTTTTTTTTTTCAGAAACAAGTCTCATTGAAAATTTCAGGCATAACTTAAACAGAAATACAGCTTTTGTTTAAACCCCATTTTTAGTCTATACATTTAAAACTGAAGAACACTCATCTCCCAGCCATTATATTAACAAAGACAGCCACATTAAGTTACGTTATTTCCAAACAGCCTAAGGCTCCGTTTTCACAGAACAGCAAGGCATTAGGGCGAATTTGCAGAAATACGAGGCAGGCTCCAGCCTGTTCTTCTGTCTTTCTTCTCTTGCCTTCTCCCACATGAGGCAGGAAGAAATGCATGGTCCCTGTCCCCTGCAAAGACTAGCAATGCTTAAAAGCATATAAAAAAGCTTTCATATAAAGCTTCTCTACTTGCTAGCCACACGCCCAGAACTGCTGCTCTGGCTGTTTTCTCTCCCCGCTTTGCTTCATCCCATCCAGCCCTGCTTCCTCAGCCAGTTATTTAAAACCCTGACTGAAAAATGTATCAGGTCATAATAGTGGATGGCTTCCACAGGGTCAGGTTTTCGGTAACAAAAATCCTACAGGCTTTGATGTAACCGTGGCTTCACCACATCATATCTTTTTAAACAGGAAGGGAAAAATATTTATAACAGGAACTATAAATATACATGCTATTGACTTTTCAACTTGTTGTCCTTGTTCTCAAGCTAAATTTAGTCTGCTATATCCTGTCCAGCCCTTGGTGAAAAAGCAATACACACTGAAAATTGTGCAAATCCCACAGCAGGCAGTTATACTTATCCAGGTACCTTACAAGATAACCAGATGGACAGGTAGATTCTCATTTAGCGAGTGTAGGTATGTTCATGGCTATAGAGGAAGGCGGTTTTCATAGTGATTACAGATACTGAAAATAATTATTATTGCAACAGGATAGCTCCATGCTTCTGAATGAGAAAAGTGATGTAGGTTATTCACAGTGCCCATGTAGACCATACACTTGGTTTGTGCTAAATACGCTTCAAGGGTGTACGTGCATCTCTGAGCGACAAAGAACCGTTCACTGGCCACACCTGCTGTTTACCCACGTTCCTATTTTATGTACAAAAATGTCTGAGATACTGATTCAAACTTGGATGACTGATTTCAAGGTCCAGCCCGCATGTTAAAGAGCATCTTTTCGCACCCTGAAGGCTCTCATTCCTGTGAGTGATTTCTTAGTCAAAACAAGGTAAATATTTATCAGGAACTGACTACCTAGGCAATCAGTTGTTAGTCATTCCACTGGTAATCTTAAGAAGCCTTAGTCATGCCAGAGCCCAGGTGATTTCTGCAAGGGCCAACACACGTTTCATCCTGGCATAAGGACCCCTGCCCGCGATTCAAAGTTTCACGCAGATGAGGGCTCGCCCGCCGCAATCGGACTTGCTCCACTCGCAGCAAGTTTTGCAACCCAAGCAAGAAACGCAGTTCAGAGGATGCTCCTGAACAAGCATCAGCCGGTCTAATAACCAAAATAAGCGGTCCAGAAAAAAAAAAAAAATCTATGTTTCCTACAGCCTTGATAGTTGGGGAGAAGAAGAAGAAAGGGTCGGGCTCGCCTCGCCTCGCCTCCAGCCCTGCCGGCTCAGGGTGTTTCTCTGGCACCGGCGAGCTCTGCGACCCAGGCTTTCCTCCGTACTTATAAACGCACCGCTGCTAAAGGCCGGGTGGATAGGAGAGGAAAAAATAGTTTCCTGGGGGTGAGACCCGCCCTGCTGCCGGGGACCCCCCAGCTCTGCTCGCCCGCGGGGCGGGAAAGGGTCC
>NW_009259179.1:3015040-3025534 GCF_000687185.1 Egretta garzetta
ATTTAAATTTAATTTTAAACTTCAGCAAAAGCCTGGTCCTGCAAGTGGATTAATAACCGGCTGGGAACTCTGCTCCTCCCACAAGTTCCCCAGGCATTCTGTGTTTATTCCTTTTTTGCTCTATAAGGCATCCTGAAGATTGTCTTTTATATATATATATATATGAAATAATTTTATCACATCTCTTAGAAGCAGTGACCAAGATAAAGTGTCTTCACTGCCGCACTTGAGACCAGCCCTGCCTAGAAGCTCTTGGGAGCTCCATAGACAAAGGGGAGGAGGAGAAACGGGATCTCAGAAGATTTGCCTAAGGTCAAGCAGCCTGTGGCAAGGAGCCCAGATCTCTGATCTCCATCCATTCCCCCATCGTCAAGACTACATGCTTTTCTTCTGTATGTATTTTTAATGCCTTCTAACTTTTCAACCTGGAGTGGTTTTCTCCCTTTAGCCTGATCCTCTGTGCCTTGTCCCATCACTGAACATATATAGCACAATCCATAATTTACCTTAGTGCATCCACTGAAAGAACTGTCTGTCTCCCTGCCCAGGGAGCATACAAATATATTGTGTTAGCCTTCTACAGGGCATTTCAGACGCTATGGCACTGATGCAAACTGCTTGGATATGTATTATCCTCTCAAGATTCTTGGCAGGAAACAAAGCTTTCAGCTCAGTCCCAGACCATGGTAAAATTTGTCTACCAAAATAAGGCATGAGGCATTCAGAGGAAAAACAGGAAGGTGGAACGAAGCTTGGTGTGAAGAGGTTACGGGCTGGTTGCCCTGATGCATAGTAAACACATATGCTGGTGTTTAGGCCTGAGCTCAGGAATGTGGCTTGGTTCCTCCGGACCCCTAATCTTGATCAGAAATGGGAGTTCAGCACCTCTTGCAGTGGGACCTTACCTGAAAGAAGAATGAAAGTCAAGGGTAGATTTGGACCCTGTAACAGAAACCACAGCCTATTCAAAGGAGAACGGGTGATGCCTCCGGCTTCGTCCTGTAACCACTTACACAGCTTCTGAGGGCACTGATGTGCTCATTATCTGAGAAATGATGTCCCAAAGGTAAAGGTAGGAGTGCGTGTGCATGCATGCACATGCCCTCAGCTGGGCGCACAGGCCCTGTTGTTCTCAGACACTGCTCACAGCTGACTGACACACATTGACTTCATTCACCGCCCAAGCTGTAGCGATCAGCTGCATCGTCACATGAACCTCTGACCAGCACCATGTTTGACTTTGACCAAGCACCTTCATCTCCCTCCCCAGCAAAGCCTACAAATAAAACCAATTCACTGATAGCATTAACATAATGCGGGATCTGACTTGCAGAAGAGCAGCGTTCAGTGTTGGTGGCCTGCCCTGCAGGATTAGTTCTGCTGACCCGGCTCAGCCCATGCCCTCCCATGCTCACCTGCTGTGGTCGAGGCCTGCCTGAGCACAAGGACCCCTTGCCTCCCGCCCCTCTCCGGGCTGGAGAGCCCTGTTGCCTTTTCTCTGCAGTGTTTGTGTCAGGGGTGACAATCTCACACAGGCAGACAGCTCCCTCTTGTGATAGCACCGCTCCCACAGAGGCTGCAGTAGCTCCTGAACCCCAAACCGCTTCAGGACCTTCTGTTTTGCCCTGTCCATCTCTGAACATCTATCTCTAAGTCCCCTGTGTGCCTGCCATAACCACTTCTAGTCGTGTGGGTACCCTTGTTTCACTTCCGCGTGGTGCAAACTGCTAGCAGCTCCAATGGCATCACTGGCACCAGTCAGCGAAGTAGCTGGACGTTTTGATAGGAGGTACACTTTTCATCCCCAACCCTCTTGCCTCATCTTTTTCAAGTTGATGTTCTCCATAGGCTTCACGGACTGAGTAGCTTTCTTTCCTAACTGTGTATTATTCGCTGCAATATATTTCAATACTGGGACTTCCAGTAGTTTCTTCATGAGCACTTTGTCTCAGATTCTGTCTTTCAGTGGGTCTCCAAATGGTCACAGTGACTCTCCACCCACATCAATCACAGACTTGCATTATCATTTTCCCCCCTCTTCACTTAAAATGTTTAAATCTCATTCAGTAACAGCTTCATATCTAGCTTTGATTGCCTGAATTCACTAAACACCTATTGGAAACATGAAGTGCTTCAGAAACAGCTAATGCCAAAAGCAATAGAGATTTTGGTTTGATTGCCTTTTTTAATGGCACCTCTCTTTGAAGTTATAGTCACCTTCATATCTGCAGAAAGTTTCCATTAGATCAGGGTGTTAACTGCTCCGTGCTTCTTGCTCATTTGGAGTTTGTTTTATTCCTGGTACCGTGCATTATTCAGAAATTGCGCAGAACCAAAGAATGTGCTTTATTTAGTGTCTGAGCTCAAACCAACACTGTTCACCAAGAGCAGCATTGAGCAAGCAGTTTTAATTTTCTTCAAGAGTCTCTGACAGGTACCATACCTCTCTGCCCCACCTCAGTGCTAAGAGAAGTTCTCCTTCATGAAAAGGAGTTATACTTGCAAAAGAAGGAGCCTTTCTACCACCTTCTCTGGAAACCTTTGAATGGGCTTGGGTCCCTCAGTGGCAGTGGGATCTGCTGCACTGCTTGCTAATACCCTTGAAACTGCATCAGCTTGCAATTTTGCCTCATCACATCCCTGCAATTTAAGATCTCTGAATAAATACACAGTTAATTCAAGTCTTACGTAAATCAAGCACTGGGGATTACTTCAGCAAATAAATGAGAATGAGATTGCAAGTATGGTTGGCCGGGAGTTTTTCTACCAAATCTTTTCTTCTTTCTGAAATGGAACTCTCTGTGTAAACATTGCAGCATCCTCAAAGTTCCTCCTGTGAGCATTTTTTGGGGCCTAGGAGGAATCTATGGCCTCTGCCATACTTACCAAGACTTACCAATGAGGATATTCACCTTATTCGGGATAGGGATTGAACACCCTGACTACTAAACTCTTCCTTGCCTGCACTGGAATCCATGTTCTCCCTCTCACGTGCACTCTTCCTTTCTTCCATGTGTTTTCTCTTCCCTTCAAAGTGTCTTCCTCTTTTTCTTCTGCAAACCAGACTTCCTCTTCTTTTTCTCCTGCAGAACAGATACCCTCTTTTCTGCTCAGCACCACTTCCAGCATTTAGAAATAGAACAGGCCACAGAGAAATGAAGCGAAAGAGAAGAAATAACTGTTCTCACTTCTGTAGCGTGACCTGAGACCTCAAAATCCTTTTCACACTTGAATAGGCTGTCTCAAAAAACTGCTGGATAGCAAGTGAGTATTAATACTACCATCCTAAGGCTGGCAAAACAAGTCTGCAGTAGCTATGAAGAGCAATTGGCCTGGGATACCAAGGGAGAAAGACCAGGTGGCCCAGGGTCTGACGCTCAGTGCATCTCATTTAGGTGCTGCAAACTGGTAGGGGGAATTAACTGGAACAAGATCCAGAAATAAGATATAAGGTGGAGCCTCAGATACATCATCTTATGATATTTCACTGCAGCTGGTAATTAGAATGATGCAGAATGAGCTAGAATCATCCCTCATTTCATAGAAATTGTACCCAGATTTTCTGAGGCTAAAAGTAGACTCAAGAAACATCTTCCCTTTCTGTACTTAGCACTGAAGCAGCTGTAGCTCGAAGTTTCATGTGGCAAGGTGCTGCACTAGGAACAGAATTACTGACTGGAAGCGCTCTATTTTTCCAATCTGGAGGCTGCAATTTCTGCTTCATATTATTGCGGTGCCTTCTAAGCCATTCAAGGGCCCTTTGTGCCTCGTGTTGCAGAAGCCTGGTCCTGGCCTACAGAACAGGCTGGTTGTGCAGATAAGAAGAGTGACACAGAGCAGGGAAGTGAGCCATGCACAGGGAGGGCTTCGCTCAGCAGCAGACCGAGGATCCTGCTGTGCCATCCTCCTCCCTCTCCTTCACCGGCTCTGCACCCAGCTGTGCTCTTCCCACTAAACCCAGGCTGAGATTTTCCTCTTTTCCCTTTTCTCCTCCCTGCACACTTTCTCTATGTGGCCTTAATTCCCAGATCTGTGACAGTCCCAGGAGGAAGGAGCTCAGCGTAGCGCCAAACCTAGTTTCACATTTATCAGGACCTCACTTTCCTTAGGCTGCCCTGGTGTTATCCTTATGTAATTCAGCTGCTTTGTTGCTCTTCAGGTCTTTCCTTCCACTAGCAGCTCTAGTCTGGTTCTGGAGCGAGGCATTTTGGGACTCCCAGACAGGATTGGAATGTCACAGCATGCCACAATGTCACCAACACACTCCTTGTGCTTCCCTGCATCATGACTTCCCCTCATTCTGGTGCCAGAGACTGCCTCTTTTTCACACACACCCAAAATATCTTCAAAACAGCAGTTACAGGTAGCAGCCTTCAGGCTCCACAAGGCTGGGATCAACAAAGGCTGAGCTTATTGTAGACTCAGGGCAAAGAGAGTCTTTCACATTAAGTTTGGACTCATGATCTCTCCCTGGCTCTGCTATGCAAGCTGCGTGCTTTAAAGGGGAAAGACTTGAAGGAACCATAGTGAACATAAAGTCACACAGCCCTACCAGAGCACTCTCAGACTCTGGAGGTCTGGAGCTGGCAAGGAATTTGGCTCCTGCTCTGTACCCAGGGGTCCCCTTTGCTTTCCCCCATTTACAAAGGAAATCCAGTCCCATTCTGGCCCATGGACCCCATTGATTTCACCACCCGGAGTTGTCTCCACATGGGGATGTGTTGTACCAGCTGCAAAATTTGCCAGCCGAAGCAGCATGGATTATACCCAACGCTGTCCCTCTCCAAACACCTGGTGTGTCCCAGATGTTTCCCAGAGACCATGAGAAGCTCTGCCTGCCCTTGTTCCCCCTCCAGTCACGAGAGACTTGGTCTGAATTAGTGTCTGTAAATAAAAATCTGGGTGATTTACGGGCACAGCTTCTGTATGCAAAGGATTATGACAGATCAATAGCACCCAGCACACACCAAGGTCTTGAGACAATTTTAAGAAGGGGTGTGTTGCCTCCTTGACAGACTTAAACTTTTCCTCCAGATTAAAAATAAAATAAATGCCTCCCCCTGTGAAGAGTTGTGATCTCCTACATCCTATCAGCAGAACACAGCATCGAGCCGTCCACATGGCAGTGGAGCTGTGCTCATTAAAATCTTCTGAAACAATGGCATTGCATCTGTCGTAGCCAGCCTCAAATACCCATACTCAGGATGCTTAAGACATTTTCTAAAAGAATAGCAGATGCTTAGTGCATATCCCAAGCTAGAAATACATTTAGCTCAAATATCCACCCAGGCTTTTGAAGTAAGGTTCTAAGAAGCAGACTCCTGATTCTCAACCAGCTTCAGACACTAACTATCGAAAGACCCCAGCCAGATCATTTACTATTCTTGCCTCAGTGTCCTTTTTTTTTTGGTGAATATATGCTGGTGATCTGTTTATCTCACTGTTGTAAAGTGTAATTAGATTGTACTCAGACACCTTTGAAGTTGATCTTATAAACTTCATAGTCTGTAAGTGGGTTGGCTCAGGGCCTCTGTAAGCAATGTTTGGAAACATTTCTGCTGCTCATTTGCCTGGCTTATGTCAATTTACTGTCACTAGTTTTATTTTTAATTGGGATTATGTCAAGTAGTAAAATTTGGATTCAGATCTGAGCAGTGTTGAGCATTGTAGTGCTGCACTGGAGCTAATGCTCTGGTACAGGGATATGGCCAGAGAAATCCCTGATCTATGTGCAAACTCCTCCTACGTGGAGAGGATACAGCCTTGGTGTTTGGGTTTGGTTCCATATATAATAAATAAATTCTGGTGGAGCAGATTGGAGAATACAAACAGCAAGACATCTACATGCATTATGTATGGCTTGACTACACTCATTGCTGTTGTTCATTTGTAGCTAATTACTTGTATTACAGTAATATCAAAAGCCACAAATGAGAATCAGGGCCCTATTGTACTGGAAACCAGATATAAACATAATGAAGAACTGGTCATTAGCACTTCTGTTTCATTTCACTGTATGCTCAGAGACCTCACTCAGCAACTCTCTTCCTATCCAGGAGCGTAGAAATGTTACCAGCGGGTTTGTGCCTGCAGTGATGTATAGGTCTAGGGTGAGAAGAACCAATTACACCATTTCTCCTGCGCCAACCCTCTGCTCCCAAGGCGGCTACCAGCAGCAGTTTAACCCCCACATTGTATTCTGCAGCTCCTGAGCAGATTTCAACACGGCACTTTTCATGTAAACTCTGTAAAATAGCAACTGTCCTTGTGGTTTAGACATACCGGCTACTTCTTTGGAGCCTCATAATGTACCAATCCCAGCATTATTTGTTATTTAAAATCCCACATTGAGTTCACAGGTGACTGACTCAGTTCTCCAGACCACTGGGTAGTGGCTGTAGCTGTAAAAGATAGGTATTTTTCCAAGTTTGAAAACAAGAAAGGCTCCAGCCCCCAGACTCTTTCCTGTGTCCTGGAAGAACACACTTACAATTGTCATAAAGCAGTGGGGAAAAGGAGGTTTGCAGGAAATGCTACAATTCCCTGTGGCAGCACCCCCACAAAGACAAAACACAGTCCCTTGGTCAGGTATTGAATACCAATAGTCCTCTTCCTCTCCCTTTCCCCACGTTGTGCTTCCTGTTAGAATATCCTAATCTGTAACTGATTGTCAGACCACTGACTTCTATATCAATTTCCCTTTCATTAGCATGAAGATCTAAGAGCTTTCTGAGTGTCTTTCTATAAAAATACATTAACATAAAATGAAATTCAGGAGCTCTGTACTGTATATAACTGCCCTACTTCACTGAAAAACTTTCTGCATCTGACAGCAAAAGGGACGTCCCCTGGCCACTGCAGACAGATTTTTAAGAGGTTGGAGTTTTGTGTTGCTGAGAAGCAGCATTCAGCACAGCTCCGGCTGGTAGAGACGTTCATATCTGAGGAAGGGAAGACCTGAGATGGATAAACAAAAGGCAGCAACAATCTATAATGAAAAGAATCTCCTGTAACACTTGTGATAGACTGTGTCAGATAAAACATGTCAGTGGTCTATAGTAAGGAGTAGGAGTTTGCGTCCTGAACATAGGACTTGTCTGTCTTGCCAAGACAGACAATTGCGAGTGAAAAATAATGAAAAAATGGGAGGCGGGAGGGGAGGAAAGTTATGGAAATCAATGGAATCATGCTTTTCACAAAAGAAAGATACTCATGAGCCAGGACTTGGCCAGAACTGCAACATGCATGAATGTATTTTTCTAGCTTTAGTTCAACTTATAAATCTAATAACTAAAGTAATTTATTTTCTGCTTCCAGTATTGGACTTTCCAGTATTGCTGCTTTCTGCTTGCTGGAATGATCTGTATTTACTGTTAAGTGTTTTGTGCTAGAAGCTGGCATACAAATACCTGAAATATAAATGAGTCCCTGGGACATGAAAAATATCCTCTAGTCTGAGATTATCAAACACCCTTTGTCATGTAGACTTTCAATTCATGGGTATGCAATGTTAGGATACTTGCCACAGAAGGACCTTTGTAACATTTTTCTAATTTAATTTTTCTCAAAAAGAGCCACAATATCCTTTGGTGCTAGAATCCCTCTATGACTCCTGTTCTGAAAGCTTGGCATGTTGGCACCTGGCAAGAAAGTCACATAAATTCACTGTGTTTCCTCTTCCATCCTCAGTTCTTCTGCAGACACAGGCAAATCTTGACATTGCTGCTGTCATCTTTCTTCCATTTTCCCTGCTGTGAACTTGTGAGGGGTGAATGAGGATAGATGCCTAGACATTTGCTATGGCTTCTGTTGTTCTCAGCTCTGCAAACACTTGCATCTGGCAGCCTTAGCTGTACTGCTTAAACTCAGAAGAACCCTGGCAGAGCGCACTAGTGTTGGGCACTGTTCATCATGTCCCCCATCAGGTGGTGGGATAACAAATCTGTTGAAAAGTATACAGCTACACTCAGCGAGGTTTTTCCTTCATTTTTCTATTACAACAGAGCAAAAGCAGTTAGCATAATCAGAAAAAAGAACAGAAATGCCCATCAGAAATGGAAAAGTCCCAAAGCAGATATTGCATAGCCATTACTTAAAGCCTGTTGACCAGGGAGTTAGTATCACCCCTAAATAAATGAAGTACATGTCAGCACCCCACCATGCTCTAAATGCAAGAATTCCTCAGCAGCCTAAGCAAGGCAGATGCTGCTGGAGATAGCTTTGCACCAGGGCTCAGTTCTTGGTACAGCACTCCTGTCACTGTCACTTCTTTGCTGAAGGAATGACATTACGAACCACCTCCTCATCAGAAGCCCCATCCCCTGCAGCACCAGTGTCATTAAGGAGACTTCAACCGCTGGATATGACCTGGAGGTATGAGTGCCATGAGCACCCTCAACAAGGAGGAAAAGTGATAGTTACAGGGAAGACTCCCTGGAGTCAGGAGGGAATAGAAGGATTTACATCAGGAACTGGACAGCCCTAAGTCGATTCCAGTTGCCATCATTAGAGACAACCTTGATGTTAACTGTGAGACTGGATCTGCAGCAAATGACTGCACAACTAAGGCGCAGTTCTCCTTATGGTTATGTGACAGTATTGATGTCTGTGTGGTGGGAGTGAGGGTGCAGAGCAGGGTTCGGGGAGTCCTGGTCTGTCAGTGTGACAAGCACTAGGGGAGAAAGAAGCAGGCTGTGTACAGCACAGTTATTGCTGCATTACGCATGCAATCATGGTTTCTTGCATGCAAGCTTCCAGGGTATGATCAAACTCCATTATCAATTTACAGTGTTAGTCTATGAAGCTGTAATCCAAAGTAAAGCTATTTGCACCTCCCTAGAGGGAGTTTATGTGGGAACAAGGTCTGCCAGCAGGAACTCCATCCAGGATCAAAACCTTAGCTTTTTTCTGCCTTTCTTGGCTACATGATGCATTTTCATGGGGTTATGAGGATGGTCTCCTGTGATTTCATGCTGTCCTTTTCCCCAGAAACTGGATCACTGCTCTCTGCTGTCTATTTTTGCTTTTCTTACTCTAATGAGTGTGCATTATAAGCAGAGGTGTGCAGCATAATAGAACCCCCTGGAAGTATTTGTAAATAAAAGGCTTTTAGAAACCTTTTATAGGGAAGCCCTATAGACATTAATAGATAGTGAACACTTTTCTATAGGCATTGTTTTTCCACTAGTCTATACAATTCAATAGAGAATTATATTCCTGCTATCAAATCCCAAAGGATGATTCAGAAAACCATTAGAAAGGATCTCATTCTATGTAATTTTCTGCAGCAATTAAGATAAAAGCTTTTCAGGGTCTCCTCTATTACAGTTCATGCAATTTTTCCATGGGAAAATAAATGATCAGTTTAAATTCTCCTTGGTTACTTAAGCAAAGTAAAACCAGTAAATTCTGCAAGTTTATTTAAAAGAAATTTCCTTTCATTTCTGTAGGAAATGTACTTAATTTTGGGAGTCAGTGAGGGCCAAGGATTAGGCTCCCTGTCTGTGATTTCTTGTAACAGGACATCAAACTCCACCTTCTGCTAGAGCCAGACAACCTCAGTGATTGTGCCGCTTCTTCCCTCCGGGCTGGCAGGGAACGTGTGCTTTGTGGAGGCATTGCACACAGCAGCAGGTCCCGCTCCGTTAACACATGGAGGCTCAGCGTTGCGGTGAACTCAGAGCTCTGAGGACCATAGCATGTCTGGAGAGCTGCAGAGTGCTAATCGAAACACCGCTAGTGTTTTTCCCATCATGTGCTTGGAAAGCCATCTGAGGACCAGCTCAGCCTTATGCCTACCTGTATTTTGTCCAGGAAGCAGAGACGATGTTTCTGGTTTGTTGTCCCGAGCTCCTGTGAAAACCAAATGTTTCTTTGCTCCTTGTCTCCATGTTTGCTGCCTCAGGAGAAGTACTAATGACCTCTGCAGGGAACTCACTGCAGAGTCTTGGGAAGAGGTCACACATATGAGAGAAGAAGGGGTTGTAAAAGCCACAGTGGCATACCGAAGAGCTTAAAGGCAAAAATCACTCCTGTGCCATGCTTTGTTGGAGCTCCCCTTGTGAGGCTGTGACCTAAACTTTGGACTACATAAAGCTGAGGGTCAGGCCTTTGTGAAATCCCAACTTTGCTGGCAAGAAGAAGTGCTTTTTCATTTACTTCCCTGGGTTTCTGGTATGAAAGATTTGTCCATAGCCCTATCATAAGCCCACTCCAGGTAGTGCCCTCTCTGCCCATCCTAATGGTTTTTCCTCCAGCCTCCTCCATTCCCGCCTTCTCTACCACTCTTTGAGGCTGACAGGGAACTGTCACAGTAAAATCACAACAATAATAGCTTCTGTGTGGCATTTCTCATTCCCAGGTCTCTTCAGAGCCAAGTGTTTTTAACAACACTGGCCTTTCACATACAGCTTACAGCTAGCTCTTCCTTGGAAAAGCCAGAGCCAAAGCTGAGTACAGAATACGGCACTTTGGATTTAGTCATCTTCATTGGTT
>NW_009259179.1:3025554-3042706 GCF_000687185.1 Egretta garzetta
AGGAGCCTATTCCTATTTCCAGGAGCTGTAGATGGCAGACCCCAGCTGATGGTACAAGAAGGTCATTACAGGCTAGGAGGGCTATGGAAGCCGGCAGAAAATGGGCTATCAAAGATGTTCATCACCTCTGCTTCCCAGGGGACTTTCAGAGATTTACACTCATTCTCCTCTTCAGACAGATCCTTACTCTCAGTGCATGGTGCCCTCTTCATCTTTATTCCAGAGTGATTTGTTTCATCTTGTGGCGCATTGCAAAATTTCCTGGCTTAGCATTGATACCAATGGCCTATTTTGCCTCCATGTACCAAAGTGTGACTTTGATTACATCACTGTCGCAGGCACTCTAAATCCCAGCCACTTAGCAGCAAACTTAAAGCAGATTGCAATGAGTTCAGAAAAAAATGTCTTACAAAGCTAAATCTCCACTCCAACATGTCAATGCCAGTACCATACAAGCAAGTAAACCATAAATCCTGACAGCACCACTACAGAATGTCATTGTAATGCTCCAGAGGCCAAAGAAGAACAGAGCACTCTCTGAGTTAGCTGTTTCTGCTTTTATTAATTTTAATGCCTTTTGCTTGATGCTTAATGAAATTACCATAACTCATGAATAGTGCTCCTTCTTCATTTGACACTGGGAGGGTGGGGGAAAGGACGTGACTCAAGGATTTTTCATTTTACTCCAGACTAAATTGTTCGGTGACCTTAGGCAAGCCACCATACTTGTGTGTGCCTGTTTCTGCAGCTGCCAAGCAGAAACATTATTTGCTATGCTGGTGAGTTGAGTGCTGCTGACCCTATTTCATCAAGTACCTTAATGACTAATCTGCCTACCTTTGAGCTCTTGTGGAAGTCCTTTGAGGAACCTTGATGTGTCTGTTGACTACAGTGGACTTTATGATGCTCTGAACCCCCCTGCTAAACTGGAGGATTCAGAGCATTAGAAAGTCTGCTGTGGCTGTGGCCAACAGCCACCACTAGTAATTTCTTCTCTATGTTCATTTTGATTAGGAGTGTGCATATGGCTACAAAGTCCTCATTTCACAATGAATATTTTTCCATGTTCAGACTGACAGAAGTCAGACTGCACCAGTGCATCTTATCCAGAGTTTCCAGAGGGCTTGTTTTAGCTAGCTGTACAAATACCCATTCAGCTGTAGCCAAACCATCATAAATCATTTTCTGCCATTTTTACAGACAAGTATTTTGTTCCTATGTGACAGTGAGTCCCCACATTTTCAAAAGCCTTCTGCCCAAAGGTGATGTTTGCCTTAGCGCACAGTGTAAGCACACAAGAGCTCCCACAGTACTTTTATAGTGAAATTTTTGCTGCACACAAGTCTTTCAGCAGCCCCTTTACATGCATGAATTTCATCCACAAAAAAAAACCCTAGCTCCAAGATTTTGAGCTGAAAAGCACTGTGTAAGTGCCTAGGGTTATTTTCAATTAACAATATCTAATTCCAAGCACACCACAAATCACATTTTTCTTCTCTCTTTAAAGCCAACATATTAATCCTTTGAAACAAAAATGGCTGCATTTTAATGAGAATTTAAAAGGGTGAAAGTTCTTCTCTAGTACACTGAGCATAATAGATTATTTTTGTGATGTATATCTTCCATCCATTCACTTTAATTTTCAGAATAATATCTGAAGAGCAGCCTGTTTTATCTCTGGTCTCTCCTTATTCACTCCACTTAGCTTTCAGCGTGTGTAGCACAGTTAATTTGGAGTTGATATTTGTTATTCCTTATGGGCAATATGTTACAATAACAGTAAAAAGATTACAGGGTTGTCCTCTCCAGGCTGGCTTGCACAATGTATCTCAGAGAAGTATTAATTTTAACTGTGTTTTTCCACATTACTTCCTGGCACTAGAACATAAAGAATCCCTTGTTAGGTGAAGTCCTCAGCTGACGACACGGGGCATTAGCACGTGAAAGCCTTCTGCTGCCTGGCACAGACTCCATGCAGGTCTGCAGTGGGTTGGCCCATGTCTGTCCTCCTTCAATGGCAGCTCAAGTAATGTGATGTGGTTTGGAGGGGAAGGGATAACCTTGTCCACCAGTGAAACACAGTAAGGCATCATGGAAGCTGTTGCCTGAGAAACAGCAAATAATTTAATCTGACAGTCCTAGCTGCTAGCTCCTAGAGATGTACCTAAGCGCCAAGATTTCAATCTTGATCCAGGTCACTATTCCAGCCCACTCACCAGCCTGAATTTCATAAATTTTGGGACCCATGGGACCTTCCTACAGCATTCATTCATTCTCCTGCATTGTTTCACTATGTGCAGCTTAGGGGAAATCCAAAGTGGGGCAGGAGTCCTGAAACTGCATCAGGAATAATTACAGAGCAATGGGCAGCTGATATGTTGCGGAAGGCATCCCAGAGCTGAGAAATTGCCTCCTTTCACCTGAGAAAATGATGAGGAAAGATGTCCACAGGACTACTTTCCAATCTATTTGCTAAGGAGGAATGATACTGCTTACAAAGGACCTTGGAAGGTCCCCATGATTTTATCTTGGCCCACTTGTGACTAAAACAACAGAATGCATGCATGTTTGATTAAACATGATAGCCTTGCTTGCCTATGTCCATTATGAGACCAGATGTGCACAACAGCATGTCCTAAATGTGGGCATTATGTTGCGTGACCAGAGGTCACTGGCATGTTCCCTCCTTCCACAATGTACTTTTCAAGAGGTTGTACCCTGAAACAAGGACATGGCAGGGAATGGTGTCTCAGACTTAGAACTGTCTTTGTCATAGTGCAGAGGTGCTTTTATACAGCTATAACAAAACCTCTGCTAAAACATCAGCTTCAACATCAGGAAATCCACTGGAACAGGTTTAGATACCTCAGCAACTTAGCTGTAAATTTTACAGTGTTTTTATGGTTTGTATTAGATTGATGAATGGCAGCTAGACCCAAGGTATGGAGGAAATAAAAGGAGTTCCTCATCCACAGAGCTCTGAACTGAAGTAGATGAAGCAGGTGGGTGAAACTAGGCAGTGGCTGTGAGCCCAGTGTGACAGCAATTCAGTGCAGATGTTTGCATTTTCCACTGATGCATAGACAGCTACAATCTGACTTCAAACAGCATCTTGAGCTGGGCAAAACTGGCTTCTTCATTTTGTGGGAAAAGGGAGATTTGAGGAAACCCATATAAAGTTGCTCCAAGGTTTAAAGAAAGAGTCTACCTTTCTGCAGAAAATCAAACTGAATGAACTGGCCATCTCTCGAGTTCCTTTGATTACTCCAGTCAGGGCATGTAAACAACACACTGCTAGAAGAGAAGAAAATTAAGACTTTAAGTATGTGGAAGAAAGAGTCTAACAGCTGCTCATGGAGGAGTAAAACAGAGACACAGGAACAGTTTGCAAAATGTGATGGATAAAACTACAATAAATCATGCCTTCAGCCAGGCCAGCCCACGTATATTATAAGCAAAAGTGACTGAGTCCTTGACACCCATGGCACTGTGTGTACCAGGCAACAAGAGATGGGCAGATCCATAATGCAGGGTGTTATGGAGGTGGATAGATGGCTGGCTGACCAACATTTTGGCTGTAATATGCAGTGGCTGGTGACTATGGTACTGTCTGATCTGTGTATCCCTATCTATCTATGCTCTCCGCAGGTAATTTAGCTCCTGATTCCTTGAGCTGTTATTCCTGTTATTCCTTTCCCAGTTCTGCTCAGTTATTGTTAATGGACTGTGACTTTTTAGTTTGTTTTGTTTTAAGTATATTTACTCAATTTCCAGCAGGAAAGCTGTAATAGAAACTGTGCCTCGCAGCACGTTGGGGAGTTGACTCTGATGACTCTGTATTAAAGCCAAAAGGTTGCTCAGCCAGTCAGTTTTCTGTCCATCACCGTAACACCAGCCTGAGTTATTGTAAAATTTGGGTGGCTGTCACCTATAGCTGTCTCCTCCTATAGCCCCCTACAATGAAGATGTCAGGGGTGAAGATGTCAGGGGTAAGTTAAACCTCATTTTCATGCTGGCAGGTTTCTCTAACTATATCAGCTTGCCTTTTCTAACCAGCCTGTGTTGTGTTGGGACATTCCACTGCCGTGTGGCCTCCTCAAGCAGATCTGTGTGAGCCTGCCACAGTAAAGAAGTGTCAGACTCGTTTATCTGTCTCCTTGAGGGTCCCCCACCCCAGAAGAGAACACAGTCAGCAACTATTCACTCTCCAGTCAAAGCAGAGGGTGAAAAGAGGCCTCCAAATTTAAAATACAATTTTCTCCAAATTTAAAATACAATTCTGTGTGTGAAAATCCTTGCAGGTGCAATAATTTATACCTGCGGTTACCAAAATTAAGGATGGGATGGAATTGTAGCTATAATGACGAGGCAAACAATGACAACACAAGAGCACCTGCCAATTTTATTCACACCCAGGAGCCATCAGGTATTCTGTAGTTATACGTGAGGTAAGAGTGTGAGGTAAGTGGGCACATCCTCCATCAACAGTCTGCTGAAATCTTTAGTCCAGTTTGGATTATAGATGAATTTGCAGTCTCTTGCATTACAAGTGGCACCATGAAATCACACCCTTTCTTCCATTAGATTTGCGGATGTGCACAGTCCTCTCCTGGACTGATTTGTGGCCGTGTCCTCCAGCTTCTCCCCTGGGTCAGGTCCTCCTGCAATTTCCTTTCTCTGCCACATCCACTTAGCCTGGCTGCCATTGCCCCGGAAGCAACTGATGTCACTTGTGTCCAGATCAACTCAGGATAGGAGAGAAGCAGTAGGCAGGAAAGGACAATGCTACCAGTGTGAGTACACTTATTTGTAATGATGGCTAGATTCTCATGGCTCATTTAGACAGAAGCAAATGAAAATTAATTTGCTAATGGCAATTAACCCTCGCAAGACCTGATCCTGTTATCACTCTGAGAGATTTCAGATGCAATTTTCTCTGAGTTCAATAGAAGTTCTCTGGATTTAGGAAGGAAAATCAGTCTTTGCTTTCAGCATGCTGTTTAAAATATACAGGAGAATTCTCCTCTCCATTGTGGCAGAACAAAAGCCATTCTCACAGCTCTAGCTGGAGAGGCTTTGGGGC
Source organism: Egretta garzetta (assembly GCF_000687185.1). Taxonomy (NCBI): domain Eukaryota; kingdom Metazoa; phylum Chordata; class Aves; order Pelecaniformes; family Ardeidae; genus Egretta; species Egretta garzetta. Next base: position 3,030,638 of record NW_009259179.1, read on the forward strand.
AAAATGCATGTCAGCGTGTTACCTCAACTGACTGATTTCTCTGCTGCAGAGATGAGCAAACTAGGAGTCATCAACTTCAGCTCATCACAGGAATCAAAGCACCTGTCCCCTTGCACTCTGTGCTCTGCATGAGATGAAAGAAAAAGCAAGTAGATCAGTGCGTGTGAAGCAGAGCAGCTAAGTGTAGCACTGAAACAGAGTCTTGCAACTCTTCTGGCCTGGCCTGACCTGACTGGTCCCTGTTTACCCAGATTTGCACCTTTGCCAATCCAGGTAATGAGCATCACTTCAGTGCTCCTCTCTCCTAACCAGCATCTCCCCCAAGAGCAGAGACGGCTGTCTCTTAATAAACGGGTAGGAGGTTTTATTACTTTAATGGGGTGAAGGGGAAACTGGAAGACAAGACTTCAAAGCATAATTTCCAGGCTGCGTTTCAGCATACCAAGCATTTAGCAGCAATACTGATTCCCACACTCAACCCAGTACTACTGCTGGTTCCCATTCACTTGCTGCAAGGAACTCCATTGCAAAGGGTCTGAAACTTTGTTTAGTGGTCCATCTGTGAATATACAGTTTCACTCTTTCACCATTTTCTTCTTCATAAAGCCAGATGTGTTCCTCATTCTGGTTCTTAGCACTGGCCTCAGAAACAGTTGCACTAATAAAACCTAGTGGGTAGGTAGGGTGAGATGTGGGACATGAGAATTCCCTAAATCATTGCCTTTGCCAGATCTTCAGAGCATGAAACCCTGCCCTACAATGAGATCTCAAAGGATGGAGTTCACCTGTACACAGAAGCCTAGCACAAGAGCAACATATGCAGTTTTAAAAGTCTGATTTGTTCTTAAATAGCACTCGTGTCAGAAATGTTTTATTCTAGCACACAAGAGCTGGTTATCAGTTCAAACCTCACTATGGCAGATGCTGTGCCAAAAACAAAAAAAAAAAAAAAAAGAGGATCTCTACCTCAGAGACCTCTCACACAAACATAAGTCTATGAAGAAACACAGAAATGAGGCAATATTGGCCAGCATGACAGATGGAGAGTCCTGCACCCACATTCACCCAGCATCACACTCCTGTTGGTGTTGCAGGAGAGGAGACTTTAAAAGAAGTGAAAAATCACAAGTTTATTTTATTTCTCTCCCTTCATGTGGAAGGCCTGTAGAAATCACAGGTTTGTATCATCTGTCACAGGCTGATTGGCATAGTTTCAGTGGACCCTTCAACCTCTCTAAACCTTTTGTCATGAGTCTCAAGGCATCAGGGACATGGTAGACATTGTCCTGCAGTCTCACCATATTTGAGTCTCATTACCCTTGGCCAAGCTGGATAACTCTGCAGACATTTTTCTCATGTCTTGTCAAAGCCAAATACTGAAAACTACAGAAACAGATCCAGGCTTTGGCCACAGCCAGCGAAAACACACACACACACACACACACACACACACAGGAACACCCAGGAAGTTTTCCAGAGTTTCAAAAGGCTGATATTTGCCTTGCTGCATTTCTCACTGTCATGAAATGCTTCACTTTTATTGCAGAGCAAAAGTAAGTGTTGGGATTATGGGTACTAATGATGTATTTATTCACAGGTCTATCACCCATAAATAAAATATAACCTTTCCTTGTACTACATGCAACAAACATCATAGCAAAACTCTGTTCCTGCTGCAAACAAATTAAGCCCAACAGTTTACTACTCCAAAGAAAATGTCTATTTTGACATCTTGGAGATATGGCTGCAATGTCACTAATGTCAGTCAGCTAAAGCTCTCAGAAGGCCCTGGCACTTCATCCAGATGCTGAAGGAGGGTTTAGAAGACTAACTTTAAGCAGAGACACTTGGAAAGGTTGCCTGGCAAAGTCAAGACACGTGTTATTTAGGAAGAGCCACCAGTACACTTTGGAGCTGATCTAACACCCACTGAAGACCTCAGGGTACATCCATTTATTGACTGCACTCTGCTGTGGATGGGTTCTCATGAGGCAGAACCCAGGATGAAGTAACAGAGTGGTGTTATGATTGAGAGAGCAGAAGGGGATACATGGGGCTCCTGGCAAAGCACTGCAAGCGGGATGTAGATGAGACTGGAGTTACCTGGAGGTGAAAACTGGGCTCTAACCAATAACCTTGAGCAATGTAGTAGCCATTTCCTATGGCCTTGTGGCCAAGCTGTTTCACAGGACTCCTCCGCTGCTTTGCCCTTGTTCTGGTAAGGATGTAGTGTGTGACCTCAGGGACTGCTAGTCAGTGAGATTTGGAAAGGTACTCTGCAAGATGGTAAGTTGCAGAGTGAAAGGGGAAAAGCCATTCTTGATTCACTCCAGGTGGAAATGCTGGCAACCCAAAAGCGGAGTGTCTCCCTCTGGGCAACCCTGAACCATTTTATGAAGCCAAATCAAAGGAAGTTCATACTTGGATGCCTACTCAAATCACCTGAATTTCAATAAGTGCTGCTCCCATGGACAGCCAAAGAGTAATGGATTTAAGAAGGTAAATGTCAGTACATCTTGGGTGAGCAGAAATGCCTAGGCTCAGAGCCAGGCTATGGTGAAGCGTGAATTCAGCACAGAAGCATCGATATTTCAGTCCCTCAACCATCAAGAAGGCTCCTGCTTCTCTTTCCAACTGATTAGGCAATGAGGTGCAATACTGGGGTCAAGGGTAGCTGTTATTCACAGCTATATCTTGTGTATCTTTGCATTCAGAAGCAATTTTATTCATCTGTCAAGAGAAACAGGTCCAGATAAATTTCAAAGATGTGTGGGAGGATGCAGCCATGAAGCACGCAGCAACAAGACAGCGCAGCAGCCTGCGTGCTGGCCTAAGAAGATGGCGAATGGGGAGTTGGGTACTGTGGACTGGCTGGACAGGAGCCCTGCTTTTTTCCCTGCATGAGGACCTGTATCAATCATGCTGCAACACTGGCCGTAGAGATTTAATTTTGGGAATTTTCCCTAATGAGATATAGCAATGTGTGTGTGCGCCTTCTGCAGCTGCCTCATCATTAGAGGTGTTCATTTCCCAGGTGGGCATGTGATTTCCCATTTTCCTCAGTTAGAAAAACAATGCAATTATACACTGAATCCAAACCTGCTCTGTTTTAGGGAGAGGCAGTGTCTGATGCATGTAATTTGTAAATGGACATCACATCACCATTGCATAGGCAACACTATCAATTTCTCCTCTGTATGAATATTTCTTCAGCATTTCAAGAGTCACTTCCATTTTTTTTTATTCTTAAAGCCCAGAATGAATCAGTGCTAGAATGAACTTTGCAAAAAAAGGTATCCCCAGTAGAAATTAAGAGATAAGTGATCATCTAGCTTACTAACTTCTATCCAAGGAGAAAGACTAGTTGCACTGGTGACCACAGGAACACAACTCTAATCTGTCAACAGATTTTCACTTTCATTCAAATATTTTTTCATTTAATTTTAATTTTCTTTTCACTTTTTCATTTACTCACCTTGTACCTTGACTGTGATTTTGCACAGTGGATATCTCATATTTAAAACATAAATCTGTGATTTTACTGTAAAATCATGCAGAACTCTCTTCTTTCTACAGCCCACCCATTAAAATTTCACAGATGGGAAATTCAAGCACTAGATTCATGCAGACCTGAGCTATAAACAAAATCTCTGGATTGGAAAGGCCCTGATTTTCACAGCCACTTTACTCAGAAAGGCTTTGGGCTTAAAATGCCCATAGTTGAGAAACGGAAATTAGGTTGTAAGTTGCTGGTTGGAGATATGCCAGCTCTGTTCTGCTTCGCTTCCATTTTGCTGGGCTAGAGGATCATTGACCCAAGGTGGCCTTGAATTTGGATCGAGAGCTCATTTCAGCACTTCACTGTGGCCTGCTGCTCATGTGAAAGGTTACTGTGTTTTAGGGATGCACAGTAGTCCAAACCTTAGGCAAAGGTTGAAGAGCGCCTCCTTTTTGGGGGCCAGGTCCCATTTGAGATGGCAGGGTGAGCTCCATGACTTACACTCCTCTCTCCAAATTCTGCTTACACCCCAGCCAAGCTTCTTTCCTTCCCTACTCCCTCAGGGCAGCCCTCACTGCTTCTCCTACCTCCAGAAAGCAAAGTACATCCTCTTCCCGGCAGCACCCCATATTCCTGCCCCATATGCATACTCAAGGATGTTCTGATTGCCTCCTTCATTAACAAACAGTGAAAGTCTCCTCTTTGTGCCCTAGAAACTGAGTCCCTGCTGGTCTTACGGGCTGACGTGATATTGAGCACCACCAGTCCTGCTGGCTCTGTGGGTGACAGACCTCTGCAGACATCCCCTAAGGCCCTTCCTGCTGTCCCCTCCATGCTAATATAATATCTGGACTCCTCTAGCTCTAAGTAGATCATTTCCTCTCTCATTTGTCTCATCTCACAGAACCCTGGAGGTCTGCTCACATTTATTTTAGGCTCTGCTGGAGCCGATTTCCCTGTTTCAGTTTGATTTACCTTCATTCCCAGACAATTATATTTCCCCTTCTTAGGGAGGACAGTTCTTGGATTAAATAAAACCTACCTGTTCTTGCTGGTATTATGTTTGTTACTAGCATTTTACTCCTCATTCACTAGGATAGCTTGCTTCCATCAGTAAACCGACAACTGACTGAAAAGGTACCCTGACTGTGCAGACATACACGCTATACGGACAGCATTACATGCAGCTTAGGTCTGGATTGTGGGCCCTACAGAGCTTGAGCTGGAGGATGGGTTTCCAGCATCAGCAAAGCCAACAGCTTTGCCTTCAAGCAGGAAGCAGACAGCATGGCCAAGGGATGTTTGCCCTGGCACACAAGGAGCACCTGGAAAGCCACTGAGGGTGGTTCCCCTGGGAGCTGCAGGATGGTACTGAGACACACTACACACAGTACGATTTGAGGCTGCCGCCTGGGTGAAAAAATCCTTCTCTTGTCTCCTGCCTAATCTGGTTCCTTTCACAACCCAGCACAGCAACTTGTTCAGTGAATTTCCAGACCAGTCCCATAGCCCCACAGGAGCAGAAACCCTTAGGGTTTCTCCTTTGGAGAGCTCAGCTTCTAGCCTTTTGTCTTAAAGACCTGTCATTCCCTACATGCATTGGAAGCGCTTTGCTGCTGGGAGCAATCGGGTAATGGGAACTGCATACTGCTGCAAAGCCTTGGAGAAGGGCATGTGCTTGTGAGGGTGGAACTGCCTAGGTGCAGGCGGTCAGCACAGATCAGCACAACCTTCTCTCCCTGCTCTCCCTGCACACTTTGGACTGCCTGAGCACTTTGGACTGAATTTCACTGGATGTGGGTGCAAGGAATACAGATCAAATGTGAGACACAAATGTTCTAGGGCTGCTACAGAGCCATCAGAGGGTGCATCTTCAATCCTTACTCCATTTGCACTGAAGTCAATGCAATTTGGACAGACACAGACATTACCCCTCACTGTCTAAGACACATCTCTAGCATCCATGGACTAGGCTGCCAAGGACATTACAAGACTTATTTACCGGTGGGGTGTAACATGCTTTGCTCCCACAGGTGGAAGGCACAGCTCAGGCCCTGCAGACAGAAATACTGAGCAGGATATTATCCCCTAGATCCAGCTGTAATTGAAAGAGCAAGGGAGAACTGTTCCCTCCTCCTCCCCATGCTTCAGGACAGGGATTATGGTGTCTAAGGAACCATGAAGGAGAAAGTCTCTCAGCAGTATTTCTAGTCTTCTCTGCAGCCTGTTCTTACCACTGTCCTGACAAGTGTAAATCATGTTTCAGTTTAAGTCTGGACCCAGTACATCTGTCATGTCTGGGTGGCAATGTTGGCTATGCTGTTTGTAAATCCACTGAGAATAATGTATTTGTGCTGTGGGATGACATCCCGTAATGAGATTGTGATATTCCATAGCCCAAGATTTGCTATTTGTGACAAAGACAGATTTCATGAACAGCCAGGCTGCTGGGAGACCTGCTGGACTTAGGGGACATTCATAAACTGGGGATCCTTCTAACCAACTCAGCCATAACTCAGATACGGGGCAGACAGTTTCTAGTGCTTTTTAGACCAATCACTAGACACCATTAGCTACATATCTGCCATATATTTGCATTCAAAACACCACACAGCACAAAATAACTACATGTATAAAAGCACAGTCAAGAACTGCATATATTTACAAGCCAGCCTATCATATTGATCCAACTACACCTAATATAGCAAGTACAATAGTAAAAAAATTCATTTCCATGTCTAGAACAGCTCCATTTATTCTTCTCAGAGAATTAGAAAATGAATCCTTTTTATAATGAAATTCTGCTTTTTTCTTCGCTCCCAGTTGTAGTTTATTTATGGAAAGCTTAAAAAAAAATCTTCATCCTTATTTGTGGAAATACACATATGCCACATCCTTCCCTTCTGTGCTGTGAGCAGAAGTTGTATATGTGTGTACTCATGCATATGTACAAATCTGCATGTAAGGCCATGCCTCTCTAACCTTCTTAGCTAGTAAAACAACTTACACCTAACTTGTTTCCTCTCTCTCATTGGGAGAGTCTGGACTTAGGAAAAATACATTTATCTCATTTTATAAAAGCTGCCTCAGAAATGCTGTCTCGTTGAAGGCCAGACAATAAGAGGAAAATTGTTAAAACACAGCCTCTGCATAAAGCCCACCAGAATTAGGAACTCAGCCTAAGCCTCTTGAGTCTCAGTCTTGTTTCTCTGGTACGCAGACCAGCTGCCTTGTCTTTATTTAAATGCACAGTCCTTTTAAATTACTATTTTATCCTACCAGACTTCTTGTTCTTCACTTAAATCAACACATGTACAAACATGGAGAAGAGTTTCATGTAAGTTAATAAAATAAAACAGAAGCCAGGGTACAATGCAAATCCCCTATCCATGCACAGCCCTTGTCAAAGGAAGTGTGTGGCTAGGTTACTGGAAGCTGAAGGCCTTCTTACTTGTCTGAACTGGAAGTTGAGTTACAGTCAGTATGAAACTGATGCTGCCTGCTCTACCAGGGAGCTGTACTCAGTGACTCAGGGCATGCTCCTAGCCCTAATTTCCCACAACTGGATCACAGACATCCCATCTTACAGGTGGGTAAAAATATGAAAAACCAAAGTGAAGCAACCTGTCTGTGGTCACACAACATGTCTGTGACAATGCATAACAGGTCTCAGCATCTCTCAAGCCTGCCCTATCAGTCCCTGCAGGTGAAGCTGCATGCACTCTCCACCTGTGCTGGGTACTGTATGTTTGCATATATAAGCAAACTTATTTCTGTCATTTATTTGCTCTGCTGCCCACCACCACGTTTCTCCTAGCATAACAGCTGACCAAGGCTGCAGATAGGTAAGAGAGATGCTTACACATGAATCAGGACATCTTTGAAAGCTGCCAACTCCCAGGACTGTCCTGCAGATGTAGACATCCAGGGCCAAATCTTGGACTGCAGTGTTGTGTCTCCCGAGCCGTAGTGCGTGCTTGGCTCACTCCCTGCCTCAATCAGGCAAAGGGCTTGTAAAATGGCCCAAAAGAAGCATTGATGGGATTTAACATAAAAGGTAGAATCAGGCCACTAAAGCTGACCATTTAAATCCAGCAGGTCACTGATTCTTTTGTGTTGATCTGAACTGGCATAATCAAAACCTGGCTGGGTTCCACTTGCAGTCTCTCCATCATACATTACTTACCATCTGAATTTCCCTGCATTCAGAGAACACTCCCACCCCCTCCTGCCCTGCTCTCTGAAGGAACAGTTAGTCTGAATAAAAAGATCCCTTTTTAACAACACTGTCTCAGAAATCCCAAATGCCAGAGACTGCACATCAGCGTGTACAATCTCAGCCATTCACATGCACACATCCCTGATTTTTCCCATCTCTGATATGTCAATGCTGTTTACAGATTAATACTTACATAAATTTCTATCCTTTAAAAAACTGTAGCATGGTGTGACTGCAGTGACAGCCCCATGTAACTGCAGAAGTTCTATTCCAGAGATGCTACTGCCAAGGGGTGAGCTTGCCTGTAAATAAGAGGCTTGTGAGCCCACGGGCATGGTTTCTAGCCAGTGTTTGCATGAGAAGTCCTTTAGGTTTTGTAAAGTAGGTAATGGAAGGGCTTTTTTTGTGTTATATGACCCATATTTCAGGTTTATTACCAAAGGACAGAAACCTCTCCATGCATTACTAATCTTCAGCAAAATGTCATGCATGGCCACCACCACTAAAAACACTAATACCAAATTTATTGCTGGAGTCTGGAAAAATGCCATTCCAGTGGTATCTCCATTTCTACCACGCCTGTCCAGACATTTGCCTGAAGCTGGTTTCTGCTGCCTCAGGGGGGATAGTGCAGTCATGCTGGTATACATTAGGCAACAGAGGTCCTGCAGTGATGCTGGTTCTTCTGAACATTTGGCCTCAGCCAGTGTTTTGCAAAAGAGAAGAAAATCAGGGGAAAATCTTAGAAAATAGTCCTGGAAGACAATAATCTCCAAAACTATGGGATACTGCTGAGGACCTCATGGAGACCTTTGAGCATCTATACTGCAGCCAGGCCCTCTGATTTCTGTATCTCATCAATGCACCAGCCTGAAAACTTAGTAGCAGGTATCTTTGAAAACTGGAGTTTTCTCCTCTATAGATGGTTACCACAATTGATGCAATGTTTGGAGAAGTGTCTGTGCTATTTTTATTTATTTATTTATTTTAAAACAGATTATACTAGACTCTACCCCACATATTCAGCTTCGCGTGTTCTGATCTCCATGCTGATAGCTTAGCATGGAGCTGCAGAAGCTGTCCCAGTTGGAGACAGTGGAAACAGTGGGAAGGGAAGGCAATGAGTGCTAGCCAGACTGCCACAGAAGGCAATTTGGGATTATGAGATAAGGAAATTAGCTGAATGTTTCTGTAATATGACCAGTGGCAAAACAGAACTGACAAATGCACTGCTATGGTAGTAACAGTAGTAAATTGGTTGCGATAACTGCATGCGGATGTCTCAAAACTAGTTTCCCACACTGTTTGCAGTACCAGGAAAATAGTAGCTGATCAGTGACATATATTCCTCTTAGATTTCTGAAGTTTTCTCCACAGCTATAAGCACTTGTGATACTTGTCCTTAATGACATCTGCCCCTGCAGAGGAATGTCATGTGGCAAGGAGCACCAAACGAGTTGGCTGCTCCTAGAGCAGGGCAGCCCAGAATAGGCAGGCTCGAGTCTCTTAAAAGACTCCTGCCAGCCGCAGTGAGACCTGCCCCTGCTTGCATCAGGACTTAATTCACCCTGAAAAAAAGCCTAATGATGGGCTGAATTTGTTCTTAGTACAACTCTCTTGACCTCAGCGGAGTTTCCCTTGCAGTGAATTTGTCCTGGCACACTGGCGTTGTGCAGTCAAGCAGAGCAGCAGAGGCTCTGCCTGGCAGGCCGTCATCAAATCCCACTTCAAGTAACCCAGCCAGCCTGCTGCCAGGGGTTTGAAACAAGGAGAGAGGCAGCATGCCAAAGCCATATCCCGCAGAACTGTATTCTTCCCTATTATTTAGTTATACTGATGCTTGAATCTTTAATTTCTACTGTTTAGGGCTACCCTCACCAGTATTCAAAGCTCAGGGCAGCTTCTGATTAAGCAGCCAGATCACCACCCATGGAGCTCAACATTCAGCCTCCTGCAGTGTTTGCTGTGGTCCCGACCAACACCAGGACTGCTGTGAAGGAGTTCGTGCTGGCCCCTCTCCGGGTGCCGTTTGCACCAGTGGCGTTGGGGGGCACTAGTGGTCCCCTCTGCACGGCCAGACTCTGTTCCTGGTCCTGAACGTGGCAGTTCCCGCCTTAGCAGCACAAGGACAAGCAGAGTCTGTTCCAGTTTGTAAGCAGATGCCGAGTAAGAGATATGAAGTCATTTACTTCTCTAGAAAATTCCAACATGAGGAAGAAAAATAAATATAAGACCTTATGGGATGAGTACACTTATTTCCCAGAGCAGCAGCCATTTTTACCTCAAATTCCTAAAGGATATTGCTGGGAAGAAATACATGCATAAAGCATGATGTTATGCCTTGTGACAGGAGATTCTGTGTAGAAACTGTTGGGAACAGACAGACACGAATCTACTGGAGGCCTGGTATGGATTTCCCTATTTCTTGTACAATGCGGGAAGCAACCACCTCACTGTGATTTGTTAGAGCTGAGGAATAAGACCACTTCCCTTCACTCTCCTGCAGAAATTCCTTTCAGAATTTCCCATGTATAAGGTTCTTCCTTTCCTCTGAAAAACTGTGACCAGCTCTCTCCTTACCCTTAAGAAACAGAAGCTGGCCATTGCCAAACTACTACTACTTTGCTTGTGGACTTTTGATGCAAAAATAAAAGGAATATTTTTTGCAAGAAGATAGCACTTCCATACACTGAAGATACTTGCAGGAGCTTGTACCTTCCCTCTGCCAAGGAACAAGCCCTCCCCTGTTGCTTCTCCCTCTCCTCTCCCAATTAGTGCCAATGGCAAAAATTAACAACAAAGAACAATTGCATTCTCATAACAGCCCAGCTGGTGCCCAGGTCAGAGGAGACAGACTTGGTCAAGTGAGCTTTCCCTTTGATGAAAGAGTGATTCCTTGTCTTCTCTGTTTTCTAACAGAGACAGACTTTAGAGACTGTGTATTTCAGTGGTTGCCTTGTTGCTGTGATGGCAGAGGGACAGGGTTTGGTCACTTTGGGACTCCCTCCAGGTCTGTGTTCCTTTTTCTATTGCTGAGAAATAATGAGATTTGGGAAACTAAGCCCAGACTTCCCAAATTGTAGTAGTGCGTGTCTAAAACCTCCTGAATTCTTGACAGCGTTCTACCTTGCATGAAACACAAGTCTTGACTAAGATACCATTCAATCTGCTCTGCTATGTCTGACTTGCATTCAGACTTTCTGTGCTCTGTTTGTTTCTTGTGAATGCACCGGAATAGTCGCTGTGCATCCCCGGCTGGTGTACTGGAAGCTGTATCTTGGAGCCTGTGATTTAGAAAAAGCCAGTAAAATACCTTTTGATCACTGGGCTGAGCTCAGATGTGTTTTGCTGTAATAAAAGGGTCCTTAATTTTTTGTGCATTTTTGTTTTTCATGATTTAAAATTAAATTTAGCTGTGGTTGAATAGACTAACTTTATAGCTGGTAGAACTGTCACTCGTCCTTATTGCAGGTACAAAGATGAAGCTATATAGTAGCTTAGTAATAAGTCTATGCTTCTAGATAAACACAATTGTCATTTTACAAATTCATAAAGCTTGAAAGTTCTCAACATAACAAGCTATCTGTGAAATGTTAGAGGTAAAGCCAGTGAAGGAGGGCAATCTGTTCACCCTGTCTTCAGCCATTGTTCTGACCCTGGCATTTCTAGACAGGTCCCAAATGATCACAAGCCCCTGTTAAAAGTGAATCCCTTTTACAACTTAAATGCTGGACTGTGGCAGGAAATAACAGTAACACCTCAGACAAAGCAAGTGTTATTTCATTATGGGACAACGTTACTAAAAACTGATCAGATCAGTGAAATAATGAACCTGGAAATGTGTGGAGGAACTGAGAACTGATCAGACTAGTAGGATCACAAATCTGGAAATGTGTGAAGGCAGAAGTAATCCCTACAGGTAGGGTCTTAGCCTGAATGGAAACATGCAGTCCTCTGGGCAGACATCAACCTGAAAGCTTGCCTAACAAATATCACTGACACCACTGCCAGCGAGGTTAGGGGCCCATAAGAGAGCTACTGGCTGATACAGGTAGCAACATCCAGAGACACAGCAAAGGTTTCCGTCTAGAGGAGGAGAAAAAAAAAGAAGTGTTGCCCTCTGTATCCTATGGACCAGAAAGATTGGAGATATGTTAAAATCAAAAAAGATTGTGGTTTTATTGTTGTTGTTGTTTTTCAGGAGCAGCCTTTCAGAGGATATGGACTCCAGGGCTGGCTATATCTCATGGCAGTCCCACAGCCCCTGCTGATTGCCATCCATCTAGTCCCAGCCCAGTTAGCAGGGAATACACACCACCACTTCCCAGTGCAACTGAGCAAGATCAGTGAT
>NW_009259179.1:3042746-3067157 GCF_000687185.1 Egretta garzetta
AAGGCGAACAAGTCTGCACCAGAACATTAAAAGCAATGGGGCTAAATGAGCTCCAGTGGAAAGGAAAAATCTTTTATTTGCCTAAGATTACAACCAGAAGAAGTGGAAACAGGTTTTTCAGGCTTAATGAATGTGCTTTGTTGCAGTCTGAGGCAAATTGTAACGTTGGCTTCATCTATCTTGTGAATGGTGTCCCACATACAGTCCCTGATCATTAATACAGGTTTGAGCTGTTGGAAAATGTGCTGGCCTGCTACAGACAGGCAACAGTTTGGACTCCTTTCTCTTATCATCCCTCCGTCAGCATTTTCAAGAGAGATTCCCATTGAGCTAGTCAGGAGATGCGGGGAAACCACAGCCTCGTTGGAAGTGGGCTGAGTTCATTAATCCCTTTCACATCATTGTTACTATGAGACTTCACCTGCTGATGCAGAGGAGATTGCTGGTTCACTGCATCTCCATTCCTCTGCTGCGAGTGAACAAACCCCTCTGGCCTTTTATCCTCCACAGTGATATAGAAGAAGCCATCCACTGCCATACGTCTGTACTGCAGCATCAGCAGGCCTGGCTGAGGTTGGGACAGTCACATGCCATATTGAAACAGTGGCTTGCATTTGCTATCTCATTATTATGTAAGAGCCATTAACTGGAAGGCTGTAGAGCAGAGGTTATCAGAGAGAGCTGACGTCTCCCGCTAGGGATCCAAGAGATAGAAGATTTCTTGAATACACATGCGCACTCTCTGCCAAAGGCTTATACAGCCAGCACTTTCTGATTACAACTTTCTTCGAGAGAAAAATATATTCTAACAAGCAGCCCTTAATCTTTCAACTACTGCTACAAAGAAGCCTTAGAATAAGAGTTCCTGCAGCATAACACTTTTGAAATGTATGTGCCAGGAGTGATAAAAAAAACCTCTTTTATACTTGGAAAACATATCTGTTTCAGTTCGGTGCACTCAGACATTCCTTCTGATTTGTTTAACATGCATCTTCTGTCCGGTCTATCTGAACAGAGACCAACTTAATGTAGCCCAAAGATGTAAGACTCTTAGATCTTTTTTTTATGTTGTGGATTAAGCAAAAGCAAAACTGCTGTGGGATGGTGAGCATCAGAGAGCAGAAATAACATCAATATGTGCCTTGATTTATTGTATAGCAGCCATATGGCAAGGTTTGTAGTTTCTGAATAGATAGCAGAATTCTCTCAGAAGTTGCCACACAAGGAAATCCATTAGGAATCCTTACAGCAAAGAGACAGGTGGCCAAGAGCTGCCCCACCACACGTGCTACGATCAGAATATACCATACCAGAGCTGCAGCTGTCTGCCCCACAGTAGCGACAAGTTCCTGCCTGCCTCATCTGGCATTGCTTCCTTTAGCAAAGAGCTGCTCTTTCTGCTGTGCATTGCTGCTCTCTGGCTTGGATCATCTCCAGGGCAGAGAGGAATTTGTGGAAGCTGGCAGCACTTCAGCTGCAAGAACTTCCTCATCTTTAGGCAATGAGTTTTGTCATCTCCTTCCCTGTTGGCATCATTTCTTGATAGGCAGTGAAGCTTTGTTTATCGAGTCATCTTGTGGGTTGGGCATTTTCATGTTCATGGAACAAGATAAACCCAACATATATTAACATTTAATTGGTTGCAAAAATAAGCTCTTCACACCTGTAGTCTTCCCCACCCTCAGACAGAAGCCTCACCCAAAACATAATTCATGTTAATTGTCCTGCCAATCTACACAATCTTGTTGGACTGAGGGAAGATGTATGGCCAAAAGCAGGGCTCTCAGTAATTCTTTTGGCTCCCCAATGGGAAGGTCTAGTGGAAATACTCTCCTTGACCTCTGCTGTGATGACACATTGGCAGAGGGTGGGAACCTTAATCTCCCTCAGCCTAAAACAAATTGATGGTGAAATGATGACAACTAGGTATCACCCTCTGTCAACTCTTTAACTTTTAAATACATGCCCCTTTACTGGAGGCCAGCTTGAAAGTTTACCTTCAGTTAGACACTGGATGGAAGACCCAGTTTCCCACTGGCAATAGCTGGGCAATCAAACTGTGATGGTTCTTTAGCATTCTTTAGCAATATTTATCTATATTGTTAGATAAATAGATTTCATTGTTCAGTGTCATCCACCAACACATAAGTTACTGAAAGAGTCCTGATATAAAGAGATGAAGAAACAACCTCGGATAAAAAGCTAATTTTCCTCAAAGTTTTAAAACCCTTTCAGAAATTTGTGGGAATTTCCTAGACGGTCTTTCATAGATTCCTTTTATATTCCTGAAGAATCTTTTATACACCATCTTTCATCCATATGTACCTCAGAGTCCGTCTCTTCTGTACTGAGACTAGTTTTTACCCACAGGTTTCAGGAAGGGCTAATCATTTGGGATGCTCCATGCTAAGGATTCTATCTTGACATACCTGGAAACATTGAGAAATATATAAGCTGCCTAAACTGCACCATCCATCACTTTCAATTTTGAATGACTACAGGACCCCCATTGAGCTCCTGCTCTGCTGCATTAACCTGAGAACCAGATAACTCCTAAGGCTTTCATTTAAACTATGCTCTCAGTCATATAATGTCAAAGGGCACCATTTAAGATAGTCACGCTGCTGTGGAGGATTCCTTTAATCTTTGTACTTTCTACAGCTGCAATATGAGGCAATTAAAGAACGTGACTCAGGACATGTCTACACAATGCAGTGCAATGCAGAGATTTTCAGTCTACCACTGATTCATCCCAGAGTGGAAGTTGCCCTGACTCACAGGAGTCATTAAAAAACCGAGATGATGAACAGCTTCCAGAGCTGAGACTTCTGTTACAATAGTTTGGATCTTTTAGTGCCTTCAAAGTACCAGATATTATGTTAGCTAACTGGGAAGAGTTAAAATATTTTTATGCATGGAGAAACATTTAAAAAGGCACCCTTTTGTAGTTCCTAGTCAAAGGCTACCTAAAAGACAGACAGATACCTGGTAGAAATTGAAAGCCTTCCATTTTAAAGTGTCAGGTGATCAGGACACTTCACATCTCCTGCCCAACTTAAAACTACCCTGAAGAAGCTTCGTTTTCATAAACCATCAGGAGCTCAGCACTTGAATGTCTTGAAGTGGAGGCAGTCAGAATAACTACTTACTTTTGAGAGTCTGAGCAATTAAAAGTAGAACTCTGCTGCTGTCTTCAGTTACTAATGATATACCAAAACAGAACAATTTGGGACAACATTTTCCATATGATTATGAGCCTCAGGTCTGGTTTTCCCGGTGTACTCCAACCAGAACACCGGTCATTTAAAAGAAACTCTCCCAAAATGAGACAAAAATCCTATTTGGTCTATATTTTAAAATTCTAGTGACCTTTTCATCATTATAGGTTAGTACACCCTCCCTTCAAAAAAGGGGTCTTATAATTTGCTTAGGGGGGAAGCACATTTATCAAAACCGTGCTTTTTGAGGCCATGTCTGTCTAACTTCACAAAGAATCAGACTTCTGGCCAGAATGCAGTTTGGCCAGATCCCTGTAACTGTATTTCCTATTCTGGCTCCATTAAGTGCAAGCAGCAAGCTCCAGACCAACTTTATGGGAGCAAAGCCTCATTTGCCCAACACCAAAGTGTTGCTAGGGATTAAACGGGTAAATTACGAGGAACCTGCTTTCTCATCACTGTCAAGCTGCTGCACCAATACCACTGTGCACTGACAGGTAGGAGAATGACAGCGTCCAGTTCAGATCTGGACTTAGAGCCATGTGAAAGCCACATTGGAAGAGAGACCAGCGTGGCAGTAGGCAAGGAAACCAAGTTGCAAGCAACAGGAGTTGAAAATGTAATTGCGAAGAAACTGCAGACAGAACCAGGTGAAGTAGGTAGATCCTGGGGAGAGAGCAAGAATAATGTATATGGGGGTAGAAGTCCAAGGAACAAGGACGGGATCTGGGAGAAGAATCTGGAACTGGTAAGGTAACAGGAAGGAGCAGCCTGGAGCAGAGTCAAGGAAGGGCAGGATGGCTCAGGCACTCAGAAGGTGGAAGAAAGTGCTGTGCTCTGCTCCTAGAAAGCAGCAGCAAAAGCAATGGCAGAGCAAACAGATCATCTGCAAGCACTGAAACAGCCAAAGGGTGAGGAAATAACAAAATAACAAAACCCACTGGTAATGCTATGAGGCAGCAGAGCTAACGAGCCTCACCTCACTGGTAACTTTAAGGTATCATTACAAACCTGAGGAAGTACTTCTCCTTTTAGCCTTCTCTAACAAGAGAGGAAATTGTGACACACAAGAAAATTATTCCACCACATGCCGAACTGTGTTACAAAACCCCAAAACCAACCACAGAAACCTCACACCTTTATATGATTTACAGAATCCAAGACTCAGTAATTTCATAGTGACAGAATTTAAAACTCCCTTTTCTACTTCCTTCACTTTGGTCTCCTTCTATGTAAATATTATGACATTTAAGTGCATCTTCACGTATTATTTATCCAACAATATAATGTTTTTGAATATTCTAAGCTTCCTCTACCTGTTCTCTTCCATTATCGATTCAGTATTTTCAGCGGGTTTCTTGAACCTTTGACTCCAGACTGCAACAACATAGTCCAAATGAGCAAAAATGCTTAGCTGACTATAGCTCCCATAGCTGACTCAGCATTCCCCCCAAATCGGATCAGCCCTTCTGTTTATGATATTGAATTCTGCTGATTGTATACTATGAATACTCAGACTTTTGGAGAACTTCTTTTGCCCTGTCACCTTCCTTTAAGTATAGCCTGTATTTGGTAACAGAAGTACAACTGTCTATTTGCCTTAAGTGAATGTGCGTGCATATTACAACCACTACAAATCTCTGTATGACTGTTTTATAGGATTCCTTATCTAATATATCCACAAATTTGTGCCACCTGCACACCTCATCAGTCATGATTTTATGATGTCTTCCTCATCACTGCTTGGAATATCAAGCAGTACACACCCAAGAACTGGGCCTAAGCTACACACCCAGACTGCGCAGGGAAACACATAATCCCTCACTTGTAGTTACCTTCTGGGGTTTAGCAAATAATAGAGCTAGAAAAGGAACTCCTAAAAAATTAAAACTTGTTCTCACAAAAACATTTTGCATAGTGCATAGAACGTAGCTTTGCTAGAGGATTTCATTAGCTTCAAAGTCTACTGGCTGCCAGGCAGGGACCATGTAAAACTATCTGTACTTACAATGTTTATTCAGGTATTCATAGCATGTGAATGATCATGCAAAGAAATATTAACTGTCAGACATACAGAAGCAGGGTGTCTCTTCGGAGACATCCTTAGACATCTCTTCTACAGCCTAAGGCATCAGCATATTTCAAGGACCACAGCACAGTTCAACAGCGGCCATCATCTGCAGCGCTGAAATTATCCAGGCAGTAGTGCAGGCTGGCCCTAACGGACGCCCTCTCCCCGTGGTCTTACCCTTGTTTCATTTTAGGCAGACTCCTCAGTGTCTGGTGGTCACTGGAGGTAGCAGGGATGACAAAAATGAGCAGGAATAGCATCAGACAAGTAGACTAGAGAAATTACTGTCTTTCCTCTGACACTGACCACAGTTCTGATGCAGGGTGTTTGACTCCATGGATTTTGCTTCAGTCTATTAAAGAGAGAAAGTTACTTGTGAAATTCAGCCCTGAAGTTTGGAGGCAAGAGAGGACTGTGCCTAAAGATACACAGGAGCATGGAAACAAAAAATGTTTGCCAAATACTAAGGAAGTTTATCCTCAGTTTCATAGCAGCTCAGGGCTGGAGTCTACAAATGTCCAAGAAAGCTCAAAAGCACTTGAGGCCTTGGCTAAGCTCACAGGCTTGCCAGAAGATGTTCTTAAATGTCTCATTGAACCATCTCTGAAAGGCAAAAGATTGTATGCAATCTTATCCAATCTCGAGAAATTAATCAAAGGGCAAAGGTCATGAAAGCTGACTGACTTAACCGTTGAAACTACCCATGCTCTTCAGGCCTACCAAAACCCAATACTGACATTAAAATCTAGCGGGATAACTGAAACAGCAATTCTTTTCTTGTGTTACTCATTTCACCTGCAGATATCAAAGCAGATAATGACTTTGCACAAACATCAAGATGAAGCGACTCACAATAAAGAGCTACTTCAGCGGGTCCACAAACAGGAGCAGATAAGGAACTCCAGCCAGCTATGCGCTGGCCGTGCTGTCACGATGCCTATCAAAGCTCATTCTTTTAAAACACCAGGTGTGGTGGAGATGGAGTTTGGACTCAAGGAAGAAATCACCGCCATGGTGCTTGCTCAACAACTGATTTCCCCACGGGTCAGAATCAGACAAGACACCAGAAATGAAACTAAAGAACAACTCCAGCACAAACAAAAGATTGCTCTGGCATTACTGCATGGTGTCCTGATTGTGTAAGCCCCATAGGGGACTGTGTAACAGATAAAACAATCTCAACGTGGAGAGTCTCCTCCTGTGAGGAGACAGGCGACATGAGACACTGTGGTCCTGCCCGCCATGGCTTCCATCTGCGTACCAGCCTCTTCCTCTTTCCTGTCACCAGGGGCACCAAGCCGCCAGCCCCCCTGAGCGGCTGCAGCACCGGCGCCTCAGCCAGCTGGAGCCACCTCCGAGCAGCCCAGGGCAGTCCCTGACCCCGGGGCTGAGGTGTGAGCCTGCCTGTGGGGGTCAGTGAGGAGGGCCAGGGTCAGACAGCCTGGGATGGTTGGGGGTGTGGGGGAAAGCCAGGATGTCAGCCCACAGCCGGGCAGGGCAGGGCTGCGGGCAGGGCAGGGAGTGGCCCCAGGCTAGGCTGACATGGGCCTGCTGGTTCCCACCCCAGGGGCAGGGTTTGTGGGTGGAGGCCCCAGGTGAGGCTGGTCAGGGCTGGCAAGATCTCTCAGTGCACTCAGTGCCCTCAGCACAAATTGCCTTGCTTTTTAGTTCAGGCTTCAAGTACCAAAACGTAACTAACTCCCTACTTACCACCACCTTCTGTTACCTGCATCTCTGGCCTGTGTCTCAGCCCCCTGACAGGCACAGGGGAGCATCCTTAACAAGGCCAGATGTCCCAGGGGTTTACCATGGCGACTCCCAAAAGTAATTTACCATCATCTTACCAAAAGCACATTTGCGTTTACAAAAGCCAGGGGAAGCTTGGCAGTGCCTCAGCTACTTGCCTTCCAGGGAGAAGCCTCAACTTCACTGTACTTTCCAATGCAGGTTTTTTGTTCCTAGATGGCTGACACAATGCAATTTAGCCACCTTCACGTCTTAAAGGTTGCTCATCTGCTCATGTACCTGCAGCCTTCGTCACTGCCACTATTTCACTTTGGTGAACCTTTGGTGTTTTACAAATCAGGTGAGTGCTGTAGTCCCTGAGCTAACCAGGTCATTTCACTCACATTTTCCTTCTTTGGACCTGCTCATTTTCTGTGAAAATTTAAATACCCCCTGGACCAGAAAGAAAAAACAAGCTGACTCACGTGAGTTGTATGAGATGAAGCTACAGACAGACATTTGAGATAAAGGAAAGGCCAGGTTTCCTTTTCGCTCTGTGATCCCTGGCAAGTCCTGTCATCTCATACTGGGAAAAGGGAACAAACCAGCAGCTCTGAAACCTGAGCCTGGGGAAAGATTTTCAAAATAAGGAGCAAACCCATGTGGCTTCACTGAATGAATGCAACTAGAGTAATTTATTGCACCTGGTCCTTTGAGCGCAGCAGTTTGGAAACCTGTTCCTAGCTTCCCGCATGTAAAGAGAGCCTGAAGCAATGCTTAAAAGATTTTTCAAAATATATTATCTTATTATTTTCTTCATTTTATTCCTCTTCTAGATTTACATGTTAACACAAGGCAACAGAAGAACTGTTGGATAAAATGAAAGCTATTTTCCATGGTAAAGTCTTAACTGATTAGTATACTTAATTTTATTTAGGGTTGGGTTTTTTTCATAAAGCTTTTCTCACAGATTATCCTCTGTTATGCTCCTTGTATAGCAGGCATAGAATAAAGAGAATTTGCCAGGACTTGGGGGTGTCACACGCTCCATCTCTAAAAGGCTTAGTCAAAACTACAGGGGAGATTTACAGGTTTGCCTCTCTTGGAAGCCCTGTACTTACAACATTAAAAGTGTGAAGGGAATTGCCTCTGCTTCTATTTCCCAGCTTTCTCTATCATTGCTAATTCTCCGATTTTGACTCTAGTCTCAAGAAATTGTTTTCATAAACC
This sequence comes from Egretta garzetta, assembly GCF_000687185.1. NCBI lineage: Eukaryota > Metazoa > Chordata > Aves > Pelecaniformes > Ardeidae > Egretta > Egretta garzetta. The sequence continues at coordinate 3,050,991 of NW_009259179.1, forward strand.
TAAACTTGTGGAGTCAAGTGGATATTTTTGACTCACAGATGGTGTTTTGCTTAAAAACAAACAATGGAGAGAAGCATTCTACTTCTTTGAAAACCTGAAAACATAACCTGATGGTGACCTGGAGGCCCAGAGCTCTTAGGGCACCGAAGAAAAAGCAGAGATGTGAGCTTTGTGATTATTAAGCCATCACAAGATTATTTCTGAAGCCTAACATCAATTTCAACACTTAGAATCATAGATCATTCAGGTTGGAAAAGACCTTTAAGATCATCACGTCCAACCAAGATCATCAAGTCCAACCGTTTTACAGTTTTATGTCTTGCTCATGGCACAGATGCACTATGTACTATCTGGGTAAATCATATGTGCTCTCTTGTCTGGTTTGGTTATCAAAGAAGGGTCTGTCTGCTCTGCATTGTGTTATTCCTAGTTAGAGCACATTTACAGGCATTTCTGCATGCAATCCTGAATGCAGGTGTGAAGAGAAGCTCATTCCGTGATGTGTACATATTACTAATTATATTAAAAAGTCTTCACAATGGAGGTGGTCAAACAGGAATCAGAGAGAGACCCAGACAGGTCATGGTATTTCAATTGTGATTGGATGAGGTGCAGAACAGCTTAATATAATTTCAAAGTTACTTAGGCTTTAAGCAGGGTGTGAACCAGGTGATTTTCAGAGTTCCCTTCTTCCTTTAATTACTGTATGATTCTGCAATTTGTATGCATTGCCACGGGCCTGTCCAGCTGGGCAATGTTGGCTGATATAACTCCAGATGAATCAAAACATTGCCAGAGTTTTATTCATACAATTACACACATGAGCATACTATCCTGAAATAAGGATAGAATATTCTGGTATTATTGATCTGCTTTGGAAACTATAGTATCACTCTTCAATTTCCTTATGCACAAGGAAAGAGGGAAGAAGGAAGTTTATATGTAGTAGATATCTGTTCTTAATGAGGCATGGGGGCTGCAGGTTTTCTAGCACTGCATTGTTAAATATGCAAATGTTCTTTATTTCTATAGAAGCTTCTAGATTTCTGGGGTCATATATGATTTTACTATAGTGGCAATATATTTTATCTTTCTGAATCATGTTAATAGCCACTCATCTCCTTACTCTTATCAGTATATCACAAATCAGTGATGCACAGCAAGAACTGAATGTCACTGACTTGGCCGGCAATGGCTTTGGCATCCCCATTTGCAAGAACTATTTGCTGCCTACATTTGGTGTTAGTTTCCCAGGTCACATCCTCCACTCAGGCTCTTTCTTTCAGCAGTGAGAGGCTACATTGCCACCCCTTTCTAGCTACTAAACTCCAAAATAACCTAGCCAGAGGCTTCCCCTTGGGTCCATATCCCCTGCTGTGGGCACTCTTTCTCAACAGATTATATCATATTTAAAGGCTGAAAGATCATTTCTTAATTTAGATCATAAAAGCAATTTATATGCATGTGTTCTGTTTGATAATCAACATTTCACTGTATAGCAGCATGGTAATTGGTATTCATCTTTTGTCTACATGTGCTTGACTTTGATTATCCATGATTTTAAGATTCGGTGGCTAACAGGGAAGCTTGGAGGTCTGAAATATGTGAAGTTTGAATTTTGACTAGCAGAACCCGAACTGAAGCATTTTAGTTTGATCAAAACACAATTATGATTTCTGGAATGTCACGCTTAAATGCTATCCAACTGTCTTTGGTTTCTGGAAATTACAGTCAGACACTAAAAAAAATCTCCTGTGGTCAGCTTTATTTCCTGAACTTTGTTCTTATGAATCTTTACGTATATGTAAGTATGCAAACACACCCAGATGTCATCTAGAGTCCTAAATGCTTTGCTGATAGGAAACCCTGCTCACCTCCTGAGACATAAGCTTTGTCTTCCTGCATAGCTCAAAACTCAAGTACTCTTTTATAAATACAGTTCACTCCAAAGAAAACAGCAGAATGCTGATCACTTACTCTGAACCCATCGATGACACACGTGATCTCCATTTCAGTTTAATGTAATTTCAGATTTAGAGTTTGTAGAACAAAGAACAAAAAGCAATGCATTTCACAAGCTTCATACCCTGCTAGGGACTGGAGTGGGTTTAGTTTTGTGATCTAGGGACAGACTGAGCAACAGGCTAACTTTCCTGTCTCTCTCTGCTTGTAAAAGCGGCAGGAGCTGCCAGACTGAGACTTTTTTTAGCTCAACTCAGTCACCTCTCAGTGGGTTTTCCTGTAGACAGGGCAGGGAGGTATCAGTGATCTAGGTAATGGAGAGCAGTATATAGCTCCAGTACTCAAGGGAAGTGTAGGAATTAGATCAGAAAAGGCCATGTGAGTAGATGTTGACAAGTTTCTTCATTTTAAAGTAATTTATAATTGTACATCTCAATATATTTACACAACAATGAAATCGTACAAGTAATGTTTTTGAAGCAACTGTAATAACAAGATTTAATAGCTTAATTACAGGAGCCTTTGGGTATCCAGTGGGCTCTCTTGTTGTAAGAAGTGACCACACTTTAGGACTATACCTTGAGAGGAAGCAGTCTTATCCAGGAGGTAGCAGATGGGAGAAGTCACCCTTCCCGAAATGACCAGGAAGTGGTAAGAGGTTTGCAGGATTACTCAGGACGTGATGAATTGGGCTGGAAGGCAAAGAACTGCACCAATTCATTTGGGATCTGTAGAAAAAAAAACAACCAGGCACAAACAGCTGTTTAAAATGAGATTCAAGTAAGTGAAAGGCTTGCTAATGTCAGAGAGCTGAGGATAGGAGGGACAAGGCAGGCTTCATCAGCATCAAAGGAGTGCGCAATGATGAGCTGAAAATTCAAACAAACTTCAGGATTCATTAAGCCAAGCCTAAGATTTCTAATTTTAGACACAGCTGCATCTGTAATACCAGTTATGTTTTAGAGAATGAGCCAGGAGTCCCTTTCATTTACACTAGAATGAACTAGGACCAGCACCACCAGCTTTTACAGTAGAATATTGGAATTAAAACAGTCCAAGAGCAGAATCAGACCTTTGCAGTAGTCTAAATATCTTATCTCTGTAGGTAGCTTGGTTTTAGAAACCCGTTGACGGAAATAGAAAGCACCACTCTGCCTCTGAAAGAAACTACTGGTAGAGAATGGTCTTCGCAAACCACAGGTTTGTCGTGTATTGTAGAGCCAAGCCAATAAACATAAAATGCATCAAGGTGCAGATACGAAATTGCTGAACTCCAGTGAGCCAGAAGCAGTTGATTAGATTATCACTGAATAAACAAAAAAAAACCTATATAAAGAAGGCAGTTAAAGAGATAAATATCAGCAGTTTCCTCCTGCCAGAGATCTGCTCCCAAAATACTTATTCAAAGTTGTCCTTTATATTTCATCTATTATTAACATTCAGACTTGGAAAAATTTCTGGGCTTTTATGAACTGATTTACTAATCTCATGATTGCAAGTGTAGCACCCCAAAATTAAGAAGAAAGTAGTTTTACCTGTGATGGTCTTTTCCTTATTCAAATATCAAATGGAATTCCAGCAAAAACTCTTTATTGCATTACTTGGGAGGAACGTTATGGGTTTTTTTACCTTGGTATGCTGAAAATGAAATACATGGTGAGTGTATTTCAACTCAAAGGTAAGAAAGGCCTTAATAGTTACAATTTTAGTAACACATTATCCATATAGTACACATTTGTAAGCACCTAATAAACTCATGAAAGTTACCTTGAAAATGCATTTCTTTTAGGTCACAGTATGAGAGTACTATTTGCATGCAGGAATTTTGTCTGTAGGCAACTGACAACCAGGAATACTGACCGAAAAGCTGCCATCTTTTTATTTCTCTTAGCTCTGCACTGTTCAAAGCATAAGCAGGAGAATGAAATTTTAATCTGACCCCTGCATTCTAGTAAGAAAGCTACATTCTGTTTTCAAAATCATTACAGCTCTCAGACCACGAAAAAGACAGCTTGAATTTCATATCTAAGTTTCTGTTTGGAGAGCCAGCAGTTAAACAACCGCCTCAGCTTGTGCTCAGCTGAACACAAGTGCACTTCACTCATCAAAGAAACATCTATTTATTTTCTAGCAACAGAGATTTTTTTTGGCGTACTTCCTCCTCAGCCGATCAAAGCAAATTACTCAACAGAGCAAAGGTGGGATTAGTTGCACTTCTGTATAATCTAAATTTATCTGATTATGGATTTATGGGTGCTGATTGTTTGTTTCATAACTCTTTAGAGAAGATTTACCAGAGCAGTGACATGGAGGTAGCTCCAACAAAAGTCCAGCACGGACAGATTTCTGAAAGAACCAGAGATCTGGCAGTGCCTTCTCATACACCACATCAGTAAAAGTAGAGTGGAGCTCTGAGGGCACTGGGAGTTCCTCAAACAGTGACAGAGGTATGACATGCTGCAAAAGCTGACCCAGTCATTTGTTAGGACAGAGGGAGAATTTATTACCTGAATAGAAACAAGGAAGAGACCCTTTTACTCACACAAATTGTATCAAGTTAACTGAAACTGATGCAAAAACTCAATGCAGTTAAATCTGTGCAAAGCCCAATGAGAAACATTCATATTGTCTGAAAATCAGAAAAAGATGTTTAGTTTTTATGTGCAAATTTGCTGAACCTCATGTATTCCAAATTAAGTGAATCTGCACAGAATTCTACCATTTAAGAACAGCCATTTAGTTAACTCAATTGAAATTTCTTCTAGATATAGCCTCAGACCGAATAGGCTCTGGGATATACATATGCTGCACGTGCATCCCAACAAGATATCAGCATTTCATATCAGCCAGTGACTGCTCTCCTTTGTGCTAGGCAGCACTGTAGCAGTCTCTTGTAGTGTCACTATGAGGCTCAGCTATCCCCAAACCTATGGCTTACAAGAAAGAGGTTTTGTATAATTTTCCCCATTCTTTAAGCTTGCCAAGCTCCCTAGCTTTCTACTGATTACACCACCACAGATTGAGCATTAGCAACACGGTGAAGTGCAGTTGCTATTCATCAGAGAACTCTTGGATTCAAGAAAATGGAGTAACCAGATGTAGACACTTGAGGACAATTAGATATGTTAGAATAACTGCGCAGCAAAAGCTGCACTAGACAGCACTCACTAAAAGGGGTGAACTGCTGAGTTTACTTATTTTACTGTTTGATTTGTTTTGCTTGGGACAATTTTTTTTATTTTTTTTTTTTAGTATCTGGCTGATTCTCTCTCCTGAGAAACATAACTTCACCCTGAAAAAATTGAGAGGGTCCCTTCAAGAGCCCCTTTCTGACCACCAGCCAGAAATTAAGTTATATGCAATATTACCTCTGTGCTTTTGAGGATGTTGCATGTCACGCTGTTCATCGACAAGCCCTACTATTGGCATCTTCTGCAGATTTTATGTGGGATACCTGTTTGCGTCAACTAAAGGCAATTAGTTCCCATGAGTAGCCCCAGTGTCCCTTGTCAACAGGCAGCAGGTGAGGAGAATTATTAATGCTGGCTGCAGATGGGGTGGAATCTGATGTCTGGTTTAAAAAAGGAACACAGCAGTACGGAGCACTAGGAAGCCAGTTATAGGGATTAGCTTCCAGGTGTGTATCACTTGCATCCTTGGTTTAAGGCAGAATTAAAACGTAACTTGTTTGTAAGATTGTCTGCAAATGCCCTTCCTTGAAAAGCATATTAGCTGCATTGTGTTAGAAATGAAGAACCGATCTTCTTCCTCAGGTTGCTGTGCATCCAGACTGGTATTTTTACAAAAATGGCAGTGTCTCCCAGGCGCCTTTCAGAGATACAAAGCATGCAGATGGAGAAGAGAAACAGTAAGCGATCCATTCGACTGTCAGGAATGTGGGATACTGTCACATCCACTGGAATCAAATGGCAAGTCATTTCCTTGTCATCCTTCCTATATGTAAAAGAGGTTATCAATATCTGTCCCTTGCTGAAAAGCCCTAATCAGTACTCCAGTCCGCCTTTCACACAGTACCTGAGCTGGCATTAAACAGGAATGGCAAAGTGACAGGAAAGGTCACACAGGATGGCTGGACAGCATGCCATGTTCTATTGACAGGAGGGTTCGTGGTGCTGCAGTGCCTCATATTTGCCACGGGTGAGGTGGGGTCAAAGACAGTGCATCATATGGAGGGACAGATTTACCAGAGGACTGCTTTCTTTCCAAGATGGACTCAAATCTTCTTGTCAGAATCATACAGAGCAGCATTAGATTAATGAGAAATCCCTAAATTGTCTGCAGAGGGAAAGCATGCGTGTACGTGGAGGGCCCCTTGCTACCCATTACAGTGCTAAGGACAGCTATGGCCCAGATTACCACTTGCTGGACCAGCATTTCAGCAGCCCCACTGAAAATGCAGTGTGCTCAATGTAACTTTTATCTGAAGGTCACTTGTATCCCCCCCTCACACTGAGCTCTCCTCAACTGAACTGGAAAAGTGTGGTCAATGGGTTTGTGCAGGGAATGACTCTCTTTTGTCTCTAAATCACAGGAATCCTTTTCCCTGTTTACTGATTGGCAAAAATACACACATTTTCCTAGGAAAGGATTTTCATTGGAGAGGGATGATTACCAGTCAAGTGAACATCCACCCTCTGGCTTTGGAAGGGCTTGTGTGGGGTATGAGCTTATGGCAGAATGCAGCCGCCAGCCCATTCTCAACACTTCTGTTAACATCTAACTTGAAATATGTTTGTGTTTCTGCTTAGCCTCCCTTGATCCTTCTTTATTTCTCCTGCAAAGAGGAGCAGCCTCCTCAGTTACTTGTTAATGGCAAGTGAAAATATTTTGTGCTGAGCAAGGAGGAAGGGAGATGAAGAAATTCCAGACTTAAATTATGATGCCTTAATGACCTTAATCATCGGCATATAATCACAAAGGGAAAGTGGTTGTAACTGAGAGGCCACTTTTCCAGAAAGCCCAGCTTCTAGAGACATCCTCCTTTTAGACAAAAAGAGCCATGGTCTGGGCTTTCCAGGCAACACAAGGAAACACTGTACACTTTCTGATACTCCTTTGATTCTCATCACTCATGAAATCCAGGTAAAGTAGGGAATTTGACTCCTTTTGAGCCATTTTTTTGCAGACCCCAGTGCAACGAATGCTGAAAAAGAACAGAACACCAAAGGCCCAAGTGGTAGTGGGAATGATCTGCTTGCTTTTAGTGTGCCAGCAACCAACAGAGACTTCATTGCAGCCCAGAAAATGATCCTTTTATTTTTAAGTAGGGGCAATATGGTAGCAATAATATTTCAGCAAGTTCCTGAATTGTGCCCATGATAACATGACTGTTGTGAGTAAATTGGAAGCTCGTTATCTGTTCTGCTGAATGCTAGTTTCAGAAAGTGAGAAAATTCAGTCAATATGAGAAATCTCCCTTATACTAGCAGTGAAAGCTGGGCAGGAGTTTTAAAATTAATAGAGTTGTCTTGCTATTGATGTGAGAAAAAATCCCTTTAAAATTGCAGACTTTTTGAATATACAACAGCAGCGATAATGGCCCAAATGAAATAAATTTCTCCAGCAAACAACTAAGGTTGTCAAAGCAAGTGACATGGAATATGATCTTTCGGTTCATATGTGCTTCTTTTGAGGTAGATAACCCAGGGAACATAACTGATGCATGGTTGGACAGATTTTTATAATCGTCTCCACCCTCTGGTCAATATATTCTTCTGTTCTCTGTAGGTCGTCCTTATTTCCTCCTTGCTGAGTACGGCTGGTGGATTACTATGCAAGCTGTACCACACAGAAGACTTAACTCTGTCTTCTAGCATGGGGACACTCTGGCACTTACAATATGTTTTAATTTTATTCTGTATTTCAGTGCTGAATACCACAGGGTAAGTAGCACAATACTGAATGTAGCTTAACTCAGGAAGCTTAGCTGTTAATGATAAATATCCTTTCTTCACTTTTTAAATGTGGAATCTTTCTTCACTTTTTAAATGTGGAATGTTGTGCAATCAAACCATGTCATATTTAAAAAGAAGAAATAATTGAATTTTGTTGTTGTCTAATTCTGTGCTGGCTCCTGTCTGTGAGAGAAACCTGTAATATGTGGATTTCTGATGGCACACCTGAAGAGGAGAAATCTTGACAAAATAACCAAAGTAGTTATAAAACACCTTTGACTCTGAATATACCTACAGTAACCTTTGCCTTGGGACTTGCCTGATGTGTAACTGTTTAAAGATAGCACTGAATAGAGACCAAGTGGCAACTTGTCACAACTTTCCCTTTCTCATGGAAGAAGAAATCCAGGAAGGAACAGTGAAGAAAATTTCCTTACTTTATCTGTCTTCATATATTCTCTTTCCTCCTTAGCCTTAGCTCAGTCTGGTTTCCAGTCACTTGCTGCATTTCATTGATTAATTGATTGTGTGGTATTTGCTCCTAATCTCCCTAGTTTTTCTGAATGTCATCGCTTAGATTTTGAGGGGCTGTCCTGGTTTCAGCTGGGATAGAGTTAATTTTCTTCCTAGTGGCTGGCATAGCTCTGTGTTTTGTATTTAGTATGAGAAGAATGTTGATAACACACTGATGTTGTAGTTCTTACTAAGTAGTGCTTACACCAGTCAAGGACTTTTCAGCTTCCCTTGCTCTTCCAGGTGCACAAGAAGCTGGGAGGGGGCACAGCCAGGACAGCTGAACTGGCCCAAGGGCTATTCCAGACCATACGATGTCATGCTCAGTATATAAACAGGGGGGAGTTGGCTGAGGGGCAGCGATCGCTGCTCGGGGACTGGTGGAGTGTTGGTTGGTGGGTGGTGAGAGGTTGCATCACTTGCTCTTTTCCTGCGTTTTGTCTCTCTCTCTCTCTCTCGTAGTTTTCCTTTTCACTACAATTCTTGTTGTTATCATTATTATAATTGTATTTTGTTTTATTTCAATAATTAAACTTCTTATCTCAACCCATGAGTTTTCTTACTTTTGCCCTTCCAATTCTCTCCCCCATCCCACCAGGAGGGGGAAGATGAGCGAGCAGCTGGATGGTGTTTGGTTGCTGGCTGCAGCTACACCACGACAGGGGCAGTGCGGACATTCACTGTGATGCATTCACTTAAGGACAGATTCTCTATACTCTGTCAAGTATGATAAGGATAATTAAAGGGCGGGGCACCACAGAGGTTGGAACTGAACTCTGCCTCCTGAAACTGTGGACCACTGTCACAGTATGTCAAGAATTACTATTGTAGCCTTGCAGTCCTGGAAATCCCTTCCCTGTGTAAAACACCCAAAGAGAAGAACCATATATGCTGCAATCTGTGGTGGGATTTTAGTCTTGTGTCAACTCTGCAGGACTTTATAGCACCCCAAGGACTATGTGTTTGTAACTGCTTTTGTTCTGTAGCATTTTCAGGGTAAATTCAAAGATCCGAATGAGATGACAGCTTTGTGTCATGAGAGATTTGCAGGGGTTAAAGGAAATATATAGCCTTTCAACAAATAACAGATTTACACAGTATACTAGTTTACCAGCATTTACACACTTTGCAACAGTGGGGATGACAATGCCATGAGCCAGTTAATCGCAAGTTTTTGCTATTATCCTGGTATTGTCTGAGCTGAGCTGCTTCCAACCATCCTTTCCATAGCTCCCTGTACCTAGGAGAGCTAGTGTCCTTTCAGTTCTGTGGGATACAGAGCAGAGGATCCTTCCACACTAGATGAAGTGAACATATCCCACCTTTGACTCACTCTCCGCTTTATCATGAAGGTGCATAGTGGAAGAGAAAGAGTCAGACATGGATGAAACCCTGGGTCTATTCAGTTATTCAGTGGAACACCCAAAGATATACTTTGAGGTCCCACCTTCTTTCTTAAACAGTTTTGAGTCACCAGTTCCACAAGGACTTCACTGTGTTGTTTTTCTTGGTAGGATCAAGCAAAGACCAACTGGTGGCTTGAGAACATGGGATCCTGAAACAGGTAACTGCACGTCATTAGTGCTGTTAACACCCAAGGCAGATTTTGAACATACCAGCTCCTCTTCCTTACTTTAACGTGTTGTATTTCAGCTTACCTCACCAGATGTGATTTTAACAACAACTCAAGACCATTTTGTGACTGGACCCAACCTTGCGTTATCAACCAGGGAGTGTGGATACGAACGAAGCATCGCACTCCGACTGAAGGAACAGGTCCTGATGAAGACTATCCTGATGGAAGTAAGTGCTCAGTTGTGGCATTGTTGACTTCCGTTTGAAGACAGCTGGACTACCTTTGTTCTTCTTTCTTTGAAAGAGAAGAGATTCATGAAGCCCTCTGAAATGTGTCAGTTTTGTTTCATGCTGACACCCATCTGTCTTTGACTTTTGACCATGTCAATTATGAGTAAATTAAACTGGGTTGCCCCATCATGGGTTGGAAAACTTTATTAGTGCATGGGAGTAGAAGAGAGCTAATTGTATGATTCTTAAGGCCACACAGAGAATCCAGTGTCATGCAACAGATCATTATTCAAAAGAGATCTTGTGGCCAAATTACACTGATATCAGTTAGTAGCAATAAATATAATGATTGCAGTGCTGGCATAAGATAACGTTCCTGCTAGCAAAGTGTTACAAGGTTAAGTCTGAAATTAAAGAATATCTTTAAAAAGCTTGTCCTCACCTACATGTGATTGAAAAACTGGGGTCTAATGTGATCATATCATGAAACAAATGCTTAGTATGGCTCCATCTCTGTCTGTTTGAACTGCTGTCCTTGCACTAGCAGATCCATTTACGGGAGATCAGTCTGCAGTCATACTGCTTTCTGTCATTATCCTGAGACTGAAAGATCAGCTACTGTCAGACTCAGTAAGCAGATTAGAACAGTATTATTTGGGATTTTTGCTAAATAATGTTCTGCATTTTTAGTATTTTTATAATAACAATTAAAATTGCCTGTTGAAAGAAGAAATGAAATATTTTTCGTTTGGATTCACACAAATAATAATGTTTTGCTTTTTGAATTGACACAGACCATATAGTTTGAAATGTGACTTTCATTTTCTTGCCAACTAAAACATATGACTGAATGTTAGATGCTATATGTGGAGCCATGCTTTACCATATAAAATGGTCATTCTTTTTTTTTTTTTTATTCCTTTCCATAGTCACATGGGAGAGACTTGACTTTAACTGCACTGGGGAAATCTATCTTTGATCTTAGCCCATGGGAAGTAAAAAACTTCAGCCCTAGTAAAGCAAAATGTGATCTCATATTGAACCAATTCAGACTAAAGCACTTAAAATCCTAAAAAAACCTGTCAGTTTCTGAATTTTGAAAAGTTTCCTTCCTTTTCATAATGTCAAACCTAAATATTTTGATGGAAATAGCTGCATTGCTTTCTGTCCCTTCCATTTTGAGACAAAACCAAATGCTGATGGGTTGGAATTTTCCTTGTGCTAGGGATTTGCTAATCTTAAGATCAAAATCTTTAGAAAAAAATATATCCCTCAAGAAAAGGTGTATAGCAGATTGCATTATTTTCCTTTGAGGAAAGAGGAAACTGAATATGGATCAGTGGGGCACTGTGTCTGGAGGTCCTGTCTCTTGAAAGAGGCCTACATCTTTATTTGAAATCCCAAAATAACTGCTCATGTGAGAAGGGATATATTGCTCTCCAGCTCACATTCTAGTTTGGATAACTACATGGTGCTAACCATTGCAATGCAAATTCCAAACACCCTGTACTTTGCTTCTTTGCACTGCTAATGATGCCCTTGTTTTCATCCAGAGTTGAGTTGTACTTCAGTTTTAAATTACACCTAACAAGTTACAAAGATTCAACCATACTTTATTTTTTTTCACTTTGCAGAAGGCTATTTCATCTACCAAGAAGCAAGTAATCTGATCCCATTCGACACTAACAGGCTTGAGAGCCCAGATATTGTAGCTTCTGAAAAAATATGCATAGACTTCTGGTACTATATGTTTGGGTCAGAAGACATGAATGAGCTGAGAGTGCTTATCCAAGACAGCACAGGGGAGTCTGTGGTGTGGAGTCGGAAGGGAAACCAAAGTTCCTTGTGGAACTACGGTGCCATCACTCATACTTTTCCAACACAGAGGAAGATAAAGGTAATACATTTTCAGAATAAATTTCTTTGTACAGTGTCAGCGTTTGTTCTCCCCTTGCAGGCTGAAAAAGGTTGTGCATGTCAACTAGAAAATATAACAAAGATCTACTTGGTTTATATTTTGTAAATATGATGGGCTCATGCTTTGTGCCAATGAACTAAGAGAAGAAACAAACAACCCCCTGAGTTTTACTGGTGCTGTTAGTTAGGGGATAAAACATACTTAGTTTTCTCTTTTTTTCCTTCCTTCCCTCCTTCATTTTATTACAAAGTCAAGGACTTTAGGTACCTTAATTAAATGTAGGTTTGTCTGCTGTGAGTTAAGGTTTGAACTTTGGGATGCTGCCTACTTTGGACTCCTCTGCAGAATCCAGACAACTAATTCTCATAAATCATTTAGCAGTCAGCAAAATAGAGGGCAATTTTTCTTGAAATCCTTACCTTATTACAGAATATATATTTTAGGCTTCTGAAGGGAGCTAAGAAAACTGCTATAGCCTCAGCTTACTTGATGCCTTTAGAGATAGACCAGAAAGAATATTTTGAAAACATGATGAGGGAAATGGTCTCATATTTGCCTAAACAACTCTGATGCAGTGATTCACTTTGTGTCCTGCCTAGGTAATTTTTGAGGCTGTCCGAGGACTGACAGAGTATGGGGATACAGCACTGGACAATGTGAGAGTAAGGGATGGATCCTGTGGTAAGTCTGCATTTGCACCTTAGTGTTTAAGCTGATGACCATTACTCAATTCCTCATAACTTTGAACCACAAAAGAGAAATGGCAAAAACTTTACAGCTTAGTTCATTTGAATGCTATCTGTTTTGTTGTAGTTTCTTCCTAAATCTTTCCTCACCACCTCAGACATTCAGAATAAGCTATCCCCTTCTCTGTAAATGTGACCATTTTCACAAGGTCCACCAAAGTTTACCTTCACTTTAAGTCTGAAGTGCATCTCTAAACCCAGCCAAGGATATGCACAGTGGTCTTGGATTCCAAATTAAATGCTCTAATCACTATTTTACAGCAAATCTCAGTTCATACAAGCTCAGCAAATACACAGCACTGCCATACGTCACAAAAAGAAACAACACGTAGTCAATAAAGCTGAATTGCACTACCAGTTCTGACTATGAATCAGCAATTTGAGCTTGATCCCTGACCCTGTAACAAATCAGCTAAGGCTGGTACAAGCTGTGGATGAGTAGGAGCTGGAAGTGAGTTACAGTTTCATCCCATCTTTACTGACAAGCATGCAATACTTACAAAATCTGAATTGAACAAGATACTTGCTGAAAACCATGTAGAAAGTCTCATTAGGGCTTAATAGGCCCCGCTCTCTCTGAAATACTACTCATACAATTACCATCAAATGTTTCAAATTTACGCTATCCAGGACAAAGATTTCCATTCAGGTCCACACCCTCAGAACATATAATTTTCTTTAAAATTCTGTGAAAACTACCTGGGGTGGGTTTTTTTTGAGAGGGAGAGCCAGTTCTTCATTTTCCCAGGTGTACTAGCACATGATTCAGCCACTGGATGGTGCACTAACGTAACTCCAAGAGACAAGAGAAAAGTGCTCCTGTATGGCTGCTAATATGACAAAAGTTAAGTGAATTATTAGGTCGGGTAAAAGTCCTCCCAACCTTTTTCTTTCCACAAGAACGTTTCACTGAATAGACGTTTTAATCAAACTCATGAAAAACTAAATGTATCTCCATTTCTCACAAGAAAAATTAGCTTCCAAGGTAAATTATAACAAGTTGTCCTTAGGTTATGATGTTTGAGATTTGTATTGTTATTTGCAGAAATTCTTTGCCTTAGATCTCAAAGGACAAAAATCTTAGGAACAGGTTTTCTTCTGATTTTTTCCTCAGCTCTACAATAAAGTTAACTTAAAGCTTGGTGGGAAGTATACATTGTGGGAATACAGCCATTATCAGGATTCATGTAATTTTTTACCAATGTTGAAAGAACAGAAAAAGCAGTTCTGGGCCAGATATGCAAAAACTGCACTGACACCGGAGTAGGAAGCTAGATGTGAAGAAATGGGCATCTAATATGATATTAAACACAACCTGTTCTTCCATAGTTAAAAAATATTAATAAATAGCTTTATCTTTTATTACACAGCACTAGCCTGGTCTATGCATTTTTATATCTGTGCATTTGTGCATTATGATGACAATTGAGGAAGGACTTGTGAAATAACAGTCTCCGGCACTTAAAATTCCATATTTGTAGTCAGTTTCTCAGTTCTGGTCACTTCTACTCATTCCGTTCTAACATCTTCAAATTTATCATGAACACGGGTGCATGAGACCTAGAAGGGCATTGTCCAAACAGAGAAGATTCCAAACCTCATTGTGGAAACTCTTTTTTTCTTTCTGCTCCTTATACAGCTGCACCAGCAGCCTGCAATATGTCCTGCACATTTGATGCCGACTTCTGTGAATGGGAACAGGAAACCAGTGACGACTTTTACTGTATAAGGCACAAGGGGCCCACACCCACACCAAATACCGGCCCTTCCCAAGACCACACAACTGGAGGTAGGAACAGCAAACAGTACCTGGCTGCCTAGCTTCTCTTGAAGAGGGCAAGGACCCTCTTTTAATGGCAAATCCAGGCCACGTGTTTCCTATGCTCAATCCAGAGCCTTCTGCAGCAGTCAGGAATCTGTTGTGGGGTGGATGAACAGTGCAGGACCTTGATGAGCATGTGACCTGTTAGCATAAGTTCCTGTAAAGAGGCTTCAGCAAAGGTATATCCAGGCTGAGACTGGATCACTGTAGCACGCGGCCTTTCCTTTAGAAGGCTTTCCTTTCCTTCGGTAGGAGGCCAGTGCAGTCTGCTGAAAATCCATTTGGGGAATGAAAGTTTAATGTAGGTGCTGGGTGAAGAAATGTACTGTATGCAATCTGTACATGAAGTCACTTTGTCTTGTCCTGGCCCATTAATGTGAAAAATTGACATTCTGCTGTTTCCAGGGGGCTATTATATCTACCTGCAAGGAAGCAAGCAACAGCCCAGTGAGGTAGCCCGCTTGGTCAGTCCAGTGTGCAGTTCAGAAGGACCACACTGCTTCCGCTTCTGGTATCACATGTACGGAGTGGCTGAAGCAATGGCCCTGCGCGTGTACGTAGTTCACAATGAAACATCAACACTGGAATGGAAAGATGCTAGTCTCATTAGGGCTTAATAGGCCCCGCTCTCTCTGAAATACTACTCATACAATTACCATCAAATGTTTCAAATTTACGCTATCCAGGACAAAGATTTCCATTCAGGTCCACACCCTCAGAACATATAATTTTCTTTGAAATTCTGTGATAACTACCTGGGGTGGGGTTTTTTAAAACTACCTGGGGTGGGGTTTTTTTGAGAGGGAGAGCCAGTTCTTCATTTTCCCAGGTGTACTAGCACATGATTCAGCCACTGGATGGTGCACTAACGTAACTCCAAGAGACAAGAGAAAAGTGCTCCTGTATGGCTGCTAATATGACAAAAGTTAAGTGAATTATTAGGTCGGGTAAAAGTCCTCCCAACCTTTTTCTTTCCACAAGAACGTTTCACTGAATAGACGTTTTAATCAAACTCATGAAAAACTAAATGTATCTCCATTTCTCACAAGAAAAATTAGCTTCCAAGGTAAATTATAACAAGTTGTCCTTAGGTTATGATGTTTGATATTTGTATTGTTATTTGCAGAAATTCTTTGCCTTAGATCTCAAAGGACAAAAATCTTAGGAACAGGTTTTCTTCTGATTTTTTCCTCAGCTCTACAATAAAGTTAACTTAAAGCTTGGTGGGAAGTATACATTGTGGGAATACAGCCATTATCAGGATTCATGTAATTTTTTACCAATGTTGAAAGAACAGAAAAAGCAGTTCTGGGCCAGATATGCAAAAACTGCACTGACACCGGAGTAGGAAGCTAGATGTGAAGAAATGGGCATCTAATATGATATTAAACACAACCTGTTCTTCCATAGTTAAAAAATATTAATAAATAGCTTTATCTTTTATTACACAGCACTAGCCTGGTCTATGCATTTTTATATCTGTGC
>NW_009259180.1:0-9011 GCF_000687185.1 Egretta garzetta
TTTTTTTTTAGCAGTTGTTGCACAAAGTATTTAAGAAAAGACTGAGTGGGGCTGCAGCACTGCTCACTTACGTCAGGAAGTCTGTATGCAGCATTTAAAGATTGATGGTTCAAAACCCTGCAGTACACCCTGGGAGAAATCCTGATGGTTTCTTTCTATGTGAGAAGATTGTTTCCTGTGCTTGATGCCGGTGCATAAACATTGGTTTTATAGTGTATTTAGAATGACTCCTGCTTTTGCAACACAGTGGAGATGGTATACCTTAGTGCTTTTCTATTTCACTGCTATTTTAAAAACTGCATTTAAGTAGTTGTAGCTGATTCTGCAGTGTCTGAAAGGACTTAAGCCTGCAGGGTGTCTCATTAGGCTGTTTATGTGTATTTGTTTGAATTGGAAAAGAAGTACAGTGAAAGGGGGTGTGACAAACTTGCCACCTTCTGTAACTGGAAAGGCAGTTGGCGGGCTTTCAATGAAGTTATTGTTCCACTTCAACTAAGCACTGTCAGAAAACAGTCTTGTCCCATCAAACATGAAATATTAATATTATGTTGCCTTTATTAATTTAGTCTGCATTTTTATATATTGATTCTTTTAAAGAATAAAGATTGACAGTCATGTATGATAGGAAAAATGACCGCAGAAGCTCTGAAGATACTTACCATTCCTAGATGAATTTAGAGAAACACTTTTTCAGTATACAACTTTTTGATGAGTTGCTCTGTATATTCCTCCATTAACTTAGGAGTTTGTTTGAACTGTGTTCTCCTCCTTCCCAGGCTTTCCCAGATTTCTTCCTTCCCACTGCTCTTGCCACCCAACCTGGTTGGGCTGCCAGCCTTGAAGCTAAAGCATGATTCAATCTTTTTACATCTTCCTGTTCAGCTCAGGTCCAGCTGATCGGCAAGTTGCGTCTAGAAGATCCTTGGTGGAGGCTATGATTGCCTTCATAGCTGTGTGCAATAATTAGAGGAGAAACGGCTGCCTTTTGTGTCCTTTTTCTGGTGGTCCTTTAAAGATTTTGCCTGTGTCAGAGCCTGTTTGCATGTCATTGCCTGGGTAGCCTAAAATAGTTGGGGTCTCGGCAAGCTCCCAGCATGCTTAATGTTTTATGTTCTCCTTTATTTAAAAAAAAAAAATCTTCTTCCGTTAACCCTATGTGCCTGCATTACAAATGGCTATCGCTTATATTGCTGCATTGCATATGGTTTGAAAAGAGGCTGTTAGCCAATAGCAGTCTGCACTATGGAAAGTGATCCTTTTAAGTGTGAGAATGATAACTTTCAAAATGAAAGATATTTTCCCTATTAGTATCTAACAATTCTGGAGTTACACAGTCTGTGATGCAGATGCTCACCCCTGTATTTATACAAGCTCCATAAAACAGGATGCTCAGAAATGTACTGGAAAATGTGAAATAACTATGAATATGCACAGACGGCCACTGGCAGTTCTTCCTGCTTCTGAAAGTGAGAAGCAAAAGATGTTCTTACCAAAAATCCAAGTCAGAGAGTGTTAAAATTGGCATTTATATACAGCCAACAACCATATGTCAGGTATAACTGGATGGTAGAAATCTAAATTGAGCCAGTAGTTAAACTCAGTGCTGTGATGAATATTGAATTAGCCATGTACTTTGTACGTTGAGGCAAAATGTTAATCTTTAATCTGAATTAATTCCAAGTATCTCAAATGCAGCTTTAGACTGCTTTGCAAATCATGCTGTAAAGACCTGCAGTTGTCCTCACCCTGGTTAAAAGTGCTTCACCTAACAGGGTCTCTATAAATGACATACTCTTGCCAGTAAGTGATGCTGTAATTCTCCTCTGTTGCAGTGCAGGAAATTCCAAACTCTAGGTTACATTTATAATAAAATTTGAACTTTATGAAACAAAGACTTGTTTGTTTTGCGTATGGATATATGCTTGCAAGTCTTGGCTTGCATTTCAGACGTACTGGTTAAAAAAAAACCCAAACCAGAAACCCAACATCAGTTCTGAAGGGATTTGAGTTCTAAATCTCTTTGCTGAATGTATTTTGCTGTCCTCCATGTTTTTGCTCTTGTTTCATTTTGGGTAATAAGTTTTCTAAGACAACTGTTCATCTGGTAACTCAGGCACTAGATAAAAGCAGCATATTTAGCTAGTTTCTGTATTGTAGTTAGATTCTGTTGCCATTTCTGATACCATTATCTATCTAGTCTCAGCCTTTTGCACTGGCCTAATGCTGCTGGCCTTGCACAGCTCTGCTTTCCAGAAAGTCCACAGCACTCTCCTTGAGTTAGTGATGGAATTTTTTGTGTAACTCCCCCATTATCACCTGTGAAGCCCAGTCATTTTTCAGTGCTATCTGTAGCTCTTGTCAGCTTCTCACCTTTGGCGTTTTTGCAGGCCATGTTCAGTAGATTTCTATGTCCTCTGCAGCTGACTTAAGCTCATGCCAGGGCTTAGTCAGTGGCCTACTCCTTTGCCTGCAGCCCTAGTAGGTATATAGGACAAACTCAGTGCTTCTGCCATGACTTTTTCCAGGTGGCAAGGCTTCTTGGGGAAAGAGCATATTTTCTGATCATGTAAGAGTCTACAAAAGGCTTTCTGTTTGCCCGAGAACATGGAGAAGTGAAATAAAACTGCAATGGCATGCCACCGAGCCCTGAAACTCCAATTTGATCTGTTCTACTGGAACTTGGCTGGAGTACATATATCAGTCCATTCTTTTGAACCTACTAGGCATTTTATGGGAAAATCAGCACGAGTGTTTGTGTAATGCTGCTTCACATTTCTATCCTTGCTTCTCCTAAAAAAAAAAAAATCAGTTCTTCTAAGAATGCATAGGGCTTACATTATTACATTATTAAACCTGAACAGACAACATCCAAAAAAATTACGATTTATATGCCTTTTCTTAATGTCAGTATATCAGCAGTGACCTCTAATTGAGAGCAGTAAATACAGAATCTGACTCTTTAATAGGAATAAATGTTCCATATATGGCTAAAATGGGCTGAAAGCTACTGTAGTGCTTCATCCCTGCAGTTTGTTTATTTTAAGGAAAAGTTTAAAGATTTTGTGGCTCTTGGGCTTTCTGTTCTTTCAAAAGTCATGCTGTCATTTCTACAGAGACAGTTGGTACTTGTTGAAAGATAGATAGCATCAGTGTTCCAAAGGTTTCACAGGCTAACATAACAATTCTGTTGGATATTCATGAAGATCAAAAGAGGTCTTTCAGAACAGTGGGAAAGAGAAGAATCAGTTATATTACTGATAAGATGATCTGGGTAGAATAAAGATACATTAATATTCATAATAGTAGAAAATGAGTATTTAAAATAATTGTAATAGTTTTGCTGAGTACCTTTTCCAGTCATTTCAAAGGGAGCAAGATGGGTCCTCTTTAAATTAGCTGACTTTTCTGAGTTTTTTTCCCTTGGGCACAGCCTATCACAGAAGTGATAGGAGCTACTCCTAACAATACATGGAGGATGTAATATTAGTCTGGTAAGACATTTAATGTAATTTGAAGTAGCTTGTTTATTGCAATTTGGGAACTGGTTGGCTATAGTGTTGGGAGACATTATAGAAGTCAAGTTATCAATTTGAATAGACACAGATTGTTGTGAATTTAGTTTGGTTTTTTTTAGTTTTAATCCCACAAAAGGTAATGCATAAATAAAGATGGCTTGGGGGAGAAAAATGGGTAATGTAGCGAATTAGTGGTTCTGAAAAGAAAGACCTTCACCCTTTCACATCTCTCAAGGCATAGTCAAAACATTAACTTATGTATTTGTTTCTTACAATCATCATCCAACACTTACATCAATTATCCAGACCTTTATATGCAGACTGCTGTTTCTCCTGATCCCAGTATGAATCACAGAATCATTTAGGTTGGAAAAGACCCTTAAGATCATCAAGTCCAACCATTAACTTAACACTGCCAAGTCCACCACTAAACCATGTCCCTAAGCACCACATCTGTATGTCTTTTAAATACCTCCAGGGATGGGGACCCTACCACCAATCTGGGCAGCATGTTCTGGTGCTTGACAACCCTTTCAGTGGAGAAACCAGGAAGCACCCACACTGTCTCTGGAAGTTAATTTTTCTCCTAATAGACCTAAAAAAATTGCCTAAAGATTTCTTGAAAGGAATGATGGAGTAGGCAACAAATAGTAACTAACAGACACTTAACACTGCTTCATTAGTGTGACAAGTCCCTTTACCTGGCTTTGGCAGGTTCTGGGAAACACTGATCCTAGTTCCCTGTAGTGTCACAGACTGCAAGTGGGAGGAGAGTGATTTTTTTGCATTTCCTTAGGTTGATGGAAAATACCCATTTCTGAGAACTCTTTAGAAATATTTCTGATTGGGGACAATCTTTTTATCAAGGCTTGTTGTGAAAGGATGAGGGGTAATGGTTTTAAACTAAAGGAGGGTAGATTTAGCCTGTATATAAGGAAAAAGTTTCTACAATGAGGGTGGTGAAACACTGGAACGTGTTGCCCATGGAGGTGGTAGAGGCCCCACCCCTAGAAACATTCAAGCTCATGTTGGACGGGGCTCTGAGCACCCTGCTCTAGTTAGCAGTGTCCCTGCTCACTGCAGGGGGGTTGGACTAGATGACCTCTGAAGGTCACTTCCAACCCAAAGCATTCTGTGATTGTTCCTTGTCATCTTTCAAATAGCTTCATTGTTTTTCCTGCCTCCTAGAATGATTTTGATAAGAATTGACATGTAAAATAAGATGATATAATTTTGATTCAGGGCAAATTTTGGGAAAAATACTGGGGTTTGTCATCTGGAATGTCATGGTTTCTGTCTTTGGAATATTGTCAAGCTCTTATTTAAATGGCAGAGGGGTGGCTTTGCAATCTGTAGCAATGAGCATCTTCAGATGCAATTATTTCATAGACTAGATTACTGTTCTCAGTGGAGTGAACTTCTAAAGAGTTATTTGGTCGTGTGTGTATTCTAGGGCATGTGGGAAAATACATCATGCAGTATTATTTAGAAGATTTAAATGCTCCAAGGTCCCTACGTACCGGTGATAGTATGTGGCCTTCTGTTTAGACAGTAAAACTGTTAGAATTTCCTTTGAGAGTAGAACATACATACATTTTTTCATGGTTTTATTAAGTTTTACTAACCTTCCTGTGTCAAAGAACACGATGTAGAAGGAACCTTCTTAGAAAATCTATTTGCTTTAAATGGCTTAGCTTGCATATCAGCAAGTAGAATGCATGCCTTTTGGCATATATTTCCCAATTAGTTTTTAATTACTAGGGAGAGCTCTACAAGTTTCCTGCCTAGATACATAAAGAATACATGACCTTTTCCATCAGAAGACTCTTCTACTTTAGTTCACTTCAGACAAATGTATGTCTTAACTGAATGTGGAAGTCAGAATGGAGTTCTGTGACTCTTATTCTCTGGTGTTTTTAAATGCTAGGAGGGTATAAAATACACTCTTAAATGGCTGTAATTACTGAATATGTTGCAACTACTAGGAACTAGAATTATTTTTGGGCAGAAGTTGGTTATATTGATATATTTTCACTTTAAAAAAAATCTTCATTTCAAGGTGAATAATCAGCTTTAAAAATGAACTTTCCAGTATTTTCAAATACTTTTATTCTTATGTGATTTCTCTTTTCTTTCAGAATTTACTACAGTCAATAAAGTATTTCCTTTGTTTTTTAATGGGCTCTGTGCTCAACTTTTAAGGCTAAATACATAAAATAACTCAAACCACAAATGGTTTCACAGTCGTTAATGGATTTGTGCACTGCTAGATCACTTAACAAATTTGATCTGGATCAGGTATGAGGAGAGCATCACATTTATGTTTAATTATTCAGAGCAGTAGATAGGTTATCTATGCACACAGAAGTCTGGTTCTTATTTTGTCTCCTTTAATGGACATGTGTCCTGTTTGCTTTTCTTTCTAGTGTGCTATGTTATGCTTTCCCTGTTTTCCTAGGAGGATATTTTGAAGTTAGTCTTGGGGGAAAGGTCCTGGTAGAATTGGTGAATGATTTCATGCTGGGGCTAAAATTCAGGAATTGGAGTTGATTATGCAAAAATTGTGAAAAAGTTGCATACTTAGTCCATAGCAGATTACACAGTGAGAGAAGGGTGCTAGGAGACAAAAGTATAATTGATAGATGCTGGAACAGCGTAGAAAGGACTGGAAGATGATTGATGATCCTGAAAAAGTACATGAGAGCCCATGCCTTCACACCTGCCATGGCCTTACATATGTGAAATCTGATTTAATTGCCTTTTTTTTTTACCTTAAGCCTTGATGATTTTCAGATACATTTCTCAATCTTCCAGGAAAGTCTCCTTACCAGGTAGTATGCCCTTCTTGGGTGGGATTGATATTCAGAGGTGAAGTGAGGTAAGAGTCGATCCTGTTAGAGCTGTGCCTCTGTGCAGAAAAGAAGAGCAGGATTGCATGGGCTAGAGAGGGGAGGATGCCTCAACCCATATCCTAGTGATGAAAGCACTTACCTGGAAGAGAACAATCCTGGTTTCTAGTCCTTTCTCCAAAACTTGTTTATGTATTTTACATGGAATATTCATTGGGTAAAATGATAAGATATAGATACCACTTAAAATGCTTAGCTATACGTACCGGGTTTTGATTCTGATTGAGTAGGAGAGAGCAAACAGACTTAGGATGAAAAGTTCAGAGGTGGAGGAGGCTGCTTTTAGTTGGCATTTCTGTGGAAGACTGGACAGTTTGGGTATTTCACCGAAAAAAATCGGCTGGGGTGGGGAGTGTTTTCAATAGCCATGAAGGGTTTTAAAAGGCTTATTATTGTGCTTCTAGTGAAGATTATTGAGGATATTTTATTTTAGATGGGTTCTCAGGTTGTAATAATGTTTTACACTGTGCAGTAGGAACAATTAACTATATATATAATGACTTTGTGGGAGATATTTCAAAGACATATAGATGACTTTCCAATAATAATTAAGGAGTCATATTAATGACATAACATTAACATCCATTACAATAAACAGAATCATGCAATCGCAGAGCTCAAGGCTGCTTGAAGTGCAAAGCAGCTGCTATGCTATGAGATGTCATGTGCAACCCTGCTGGGCACTGATGAGCAGCAGTGGGAATTGGATTTCATTTGTAAGGATGTTCCTAGGAAGGCAGTTCTTTCTCCCTGAAAATTCAAAATGAAATCTGAGACACATACAGGAGGGCACCCAAATCTCTCTGTCATGATGCTGCAGGAATTCCAATCACATTGTGAATGCAAGAAAGGTCGAGTCCTAGTTCTGCAGCTGATGTATTCGATTACTGCATGACAGAGTGTACAGGGTACCTGACTGTGTGTAATCAAATTGAGACAGAAAAAATACGAAGTTCAGTGTACTTGTGGATGAGGAGAATCTTCCTAAAGAAGGACCCCTATGCTATATGTCTTAAATTACTCTAAGTTAGTTCAGGCCTTCAGTTTGTTTAACACTAATGCAAAAGGCATACTTGAGAAAATCTTACCTTTTTTTGCAGGGCAATGAAAGTTTGCTCGTATTTTGCAGTCAATTTCAGATCACTTCAAGTCTGTCATGAAATTATTATTATTGAAAGATATTTTCAACAGGAGATTGTAGAAATAAAATACAAAACCAATGGACCAGTTCATATAACAGCACAGAGAAAGCTGGTGTTCTGTAAGTTTTTGGGGGCTAGGGGGAGACTTGAGAATATGATGATTTTCTAGAAGTTAGTTTGGCAAACAACTTATGGGTGTGTTCTTGCACAATTCTTCTCACTGTGGTGGCTAGCCTATTGCCACACTTCAGTTTGATTTTTTTTTTTTTTTTTTTTAATAACCTGCATGTAAACTTTGTAATTCTGCATGCAAGCTTTCAGACTGCCAAAATGCTTCTTGCCCTTAAAAACTGTAGTTCTGTCAGCTGGCTGCTTGTCAAGAGTTACTGTTTTGGAAAGGAGAATTTGAGGGTTTAGGATCCTACTTGGAATCATCTTTATGCCTATTATACTATTCTTATAGAAGAAGAAAAATAACAGAGTATGAAAGACCCTAACCTTCTCACTGACCTCCTTTAGAACTGACAGAAAAGATAATGCCTGTGCCCAGGTTGTTCCTACATTTGCTAATGTTTTGTACCATTGGAGGCATCGGATCATGGAGAAAAGCTTGTACAATATGTCTGTATTTACTTTTTTAAAGCCTTTGTGGTGGTTTTCTTGGGGACAAATTCCATAGAGAGTTATATTGTCTTGGCCTTAGGAGGTTTGGTGCAGGTGGCTTACTTAGAATGTTCCTGTGTATTCCTGGAGGCAGCCTGGACACCCTGCCCTCAGATTCACTCTCTTTAGGGGTTGTAGGCTACCAGGAAAAGTGTTGTAGGCTATGCTTGTGTGACCTTGCATGCCATAATCCTATTATCTCAGGTACATCCTAATTGCTAAAAAATTCTGTGGTGCAGGCAGGGCTTCCAGTTTTCTCTGATGGACTGATCTGGCTGCTGCATCATTAACAGACTGCTGGGAATAGTTATCCCTAATAGTGCTGGGGAATGCCAAGTGAGGCTCTTAGGAGCTTTTCTTAACATGCTGAGATCTGTCTGAATAATGGACCAAAAGTACAGCTTAATCCCTACCACTGTGCTCTCACCCCCTAACGCAAGCAGTTCATGCAGAGCTATTTCCCATTTGTGTCAGCTGAGCGGTGCCTTCTGTGGAGCTGCTGCATCACTGAGAGCATGCCTTTTTCCCTTTTGTAATCTTAACTAAATGTTGTTATGCTGAGGTTCAGCTGAGCCTTTCTATTTACTTCCCTGATGCACAGTTCCAGGGAAGTGATGTTATGCAAACAGGTCATGTCTTGGTTTTCCAGTCTTTTCACTTCTGTGCATTGTTTTCTGCAAAATGCTCATCCAGCATTGGACTATCTCCAATGTTCTGGAGGACAAAATTTTTCAGAGCCTTTGGAATACGTTTGGTCTTTCCAGTACTGAGTTAGTGTAGGG
>NW_009259180.1:9097-13207 GCF_000687185.1 Egretta garzetta
TGTCTCAGAGCCAGTAGTTTTCTAGTAGAAAGTTTGGCAGTCAGATGGTTTGCTTCATCTTTGCTGTTGTTCTAAAAGTAGCAGCTTCCATGCTCAAACTCATTTGCCATGGGACTTACACGAGTCGCTGTCACTGCTGTGCTCCAAGAAAAGAGAGATTGTTCTTGTCAAGACCTTACAAATAACTGCTTTTAGTGATCACTTCATGGTTCTTCAGATAAAGGATAGGTCTGTGATTTCCTTTTTCTTGAAAGTTGGATTTAAGGGATCTGGAAGTATACAAAGGCTCTACGAGTATGAGTGCAAATAATCACTCCAGTTCTGAGGTGACTTCACTGGTACAGATTATCAGGGCCATTCTAGCAAAGACACGTAGTTGTACTTTTTTGCATGTAAGTCTAAACTGTTTTCTGGCACAGAACAAGTGTCAGATTATGATTCTGTTTGGGTTTTGATACAGCTTTGACATGAAGACAACTTGTAATGAAGATAAACTGTAATGAAAAGTATTTGAGCTGCATCTTTTAATAGAATGTATGTGTGTCTAATGGTCTAGGCTTTTATTCCAAAATGCCAGCTTTTACTACAGATACTCTTTGCAAGGCACTACAGCCTAAAAAGATGAATGAAGTATAACATTTTACATGAATTAATCCTGGCTTCAAGCTAAGTACCATCAATGTCTTCTAACTACCTGGCAGAGAGAAAACATGCTTGATTTGCTTTATACTTCTCAAATAATTTTTAGAAAATGTTTTGGGCTTTATCGAAAGTTGCATTGTACAGACAGGCAGCACTTTTAAAGCTAATTATTCAGGAACTTGAATTTTCAGAGGCATATTGGTAAGAATTTGTTTATGCTGTGAACAGGAAGACATAAGCCATTCAGTTTGCCAGGAGACTGATGCAAAGAAGCTTGGAGTCACCTTACTTTGTGCTGCCAAGATATTCACCTAATTGAAGCCTGACTCTGTTTTAGCTCCCTGTGTTATCCCTTGTGTTCAGCTTACATTTTAATTTTGTAGTGATGGTTAGATATTGTGCTTTCAACCTTGTTTGGTTTTTTTTTAGTGTAAACTGAAGCCATCATAAGAACAAAGCGCTGCAGCAGTTACAACACTAACTAGCTAGATGGGGTGGGAGAAGTTTTACTGTGGTGAGATCTAGGATTGTTTAACTGTGAATGATTTCTGGATCCATTTTTAAGTAAACTACGTGATAGATACTAAGATATGTTACCACCTGTGCCACAAAATGATTATTCAGTGTAGTCTTCATCTTCTATCCCTGACTACTGAAAAATGTATTTGTCTACTCCTCCAAAATTCAGACTATATTGTATAGCATCCCTGATGGGTGTGTTGGATGCTTGTATGCTTTGGGATATATGAGCTAATATTGGAATTGAATTTTTCTGTCTTGCTAATAGTGCATTGATAGTCTTGGAAAGTCATTGATGCTGGAGTTTTGGATTGCTGCCGTATGAAGCATTAGCAGTAAAGCTGTAAGCCACATGAAAATCTTGATTTTGATGCTCTTATTAAGAAGGAGCATATTTTTGAAAGGTGTTGTTGCTAAGAGTTGCAAAGATTTCTGTGACAATGGTTTACAGCAGAGCTTTGCACTGAAATTGTGCAAAAAAAACCCCGATTGAATGATTTTAGCAGTCCAAGATACGTGGTGAAACTAGTCTGTATGAAAGGCAACATCCTAGTCCCATCAGATGCATATGAGAAATCAAAAATACAACAGTAAATGTATTGTAGGTGGTATGACCTAATAAAATACAGCTGAATAATATAGAGCTGTCTGATGTAGTAGTGTTGCTAACAGATTGTAGTGGAGTGAGGGCAGAGGGTCATCTGCTGTGACTGACATAAAAGGTGGCCTGGAGATTCAGACAGCAAAGTCAAGGCAGCAGAGCAAAAAATAACCAAAAAGTCAATTTAACAGTTGTTCTTCCTTAGACTCATGCTGGCTGATTTTGAAAGAGGAGATGGGATGCTGTGTCTCCCCTTGTGTGTCTTTTTTGGATGGCTGTCACCTGCTAACAGCTCTAAACTTCTTTTATCCTAAAGGTTAGAAAGTACAAAAATGGGAGTATTACTTCCTCGGTCTTGGTATATATTTTATGTTAAGTTGTCTTTTTTTGAGAAATCGCAATGCATCAGGATCTATGAAAAACTATATACTCAGTGGTGTAATGGTTTCAGATGTGTGCTCAGATATATATAAAGCGTAAATAGCATTACTTTGTGTGCTGTAACATTAGATCTACTGTCTACTGGTTTGTAGTCAGTAGAATCCAACTACTTGAACAAAATAATTTATAGGAACTGCCCTGATGAATGAAAATATTTGCATACGGCCTATTCAAAAATAATAAACGGATTTTAATTCCTTCTTTTAAGACACTACATCTTTTATTGGATTTTTGATCTTTCTATACTTCATTTTTACATATACAACATGTAAAGGAAAGAATAACTGGATTTATCTCTTGGACAGTATACTAGGAGTACAAATGAATGTGCGATACAATGTCATTCATCACAAATGCTTTCACACATTGATGTGTGGCTGGGCCCGAGTAAAATTTTTTTTCTTCTGTTGATAATCAAGTAAGTGAAGTTGCATGTGTTTGTTATGCTCATCTAGAAAAAAAGTATCTTTACCCATCAATTCATGTGATTTTATTTCCTTTTTTTTAAAACACATACTGGAAATTGCTTTTTGTTGCTGGTGTTTTCTATATAATTTTGAACCAAAATACCATAATGGGGAAATCTGTCTTTTATTTCTGTCTTACAAGGTTGATATGACCCTATACCCCCTTTTTAAACTGTGTAATATGGTAGGAAGCCATTTCTTTGTGACTGTCAATTTGGAGAAAGACAACAATAGGGTCTGTGGCAGGCTGTATGGTGAGCTATAATATTAATCAAAGAACGGATTTTCTTCTAGAACATGTTTCTCAGGACACTGCATTATTAGGGAATAAAATTCCCTACTACACCTTGTGTTCCACAGTGGTTGCCATCTTATTCCTTCATTTTAAACAAGTATAGAAAAACACTGGAAAACTGTGATTGATAAAACAGCAAATTGAAGGGGAACATGTCTGCTCTCCTGATGTTTCAGTCCTCTGATTTGATTTCTGTAAGAACACGCTCTACTAGTGACAGGTAAATCCCCAAACTAATTTACTTACTTTGTCTTCAGCTACTTCATTGAAAACTAATCTTGTTTGGGTTTCACTTTTGTTTTGGTTCCCCCCCCCTCAAGGAACTTGTGCACAAGTAAATATTACACTGGTGGTTTCAGTCTTGACCCTTTGTAATATGATGCAAGAGAACGGTTTCTTAACAAAAAAAAATTACTTATGGGTGTTCTACATGCAAAATACCTTCGTTTTACAGATTGGGAATCCAGATGTTAAAAGAAAGGATGTTTGTTTTAATTGTGCTTTGGCTTTTTAACTAAACCAATATGTAGTCTCCACTTGCATCCTACTGCTGAAAGGAAAAGAAAGATACAAAGCCATTAATGAAATGCTGTAATTTATGAATTTATTCAAACTCCAGAGAAGGATATAGGAATCAAGTCCTGAATATTTGAGGAAGTTTACTTAACTGATGAGTGTGTTTTTCTGGGTTTCCTCTCCAAGCAAGTAGTTGAAAAGAAGATCATCAGGAGTACCCAGCATGGATTCACCAAGGGGAAATCATGCATGACCAATCTGATAGCCTTCTATGATGGCATGACCGGCTGGGCAGATGAGGGGAGAGCGGTGGATGTTGTCTACCTTGACTTTAGCAAGGCTTTTGACACTGTCTCCTATAACACCCTCATAGGGAAGCTCAAGAAGTATGGGTTGGATGAGTGGACAGTGAGGTGGATTGAGAATGAGCTGAATGGCAGAGCTCAGAGGGTTCTGATCGGCGGGGCAGAGTCCAGTTGGAGGCCGGTAGCTAGTGGAGTTCCCCAGGGCTCAGTACTTGGCCCAGTCTTGTTCAGCTTGTTCATCAATGACCTGGACGAGGGGACAGAGTGTACCCTCAGCAAGTTCGCTGATGACACAAAACTGGGAGGAGTGGCTGATACGCTGGA
>NW_009259180.1:13366-94397 GCF_000687185.1 Egretta garzetta
CCCACCTGGAGTACTGTATCCAGTTCTGGGCTCCCCAGTTCAACAAAGATAAGGAACTCCTAGAAAGAGTCCAGAGGAGAGCAACTAGGATGATTAAGGGACTGGAGCATCTCCCCTACGAGGAAAGGCTGAGAGACTTGGGCTTGTTCAGCCTGAAGAAGAGAAGACTGAGAGGGGACCTCATCAATACATACAAATATCTTAAGGGTGGAAGTCAAGAGGATGGAGCCAGACTCTTTGCAGTGGTGTCCAGCAACAGGACAAGGGGCAATGGGCACAAACTGAAGCATAAGAGGTTTCAGTTGAATATGAGGAAAAACTTCTTTACTCTGAGGGTGACAGAGCACTGGAACAGGCTGCCCAGGGGGGTTGTGGAGTCTCCTTCTCTGGAGTTATTCAAAGCCCGCCTGGATGATGTCCTGTGCAACCTGCTCTAGGAGAACCTGCTTTAGCAGGGGGGTTGGACTAGATGATCTCCTGAGGTCCCTTCCGACCCTTGCCATTCTGTGATTCTGTGAAAGTTAAGACGGTTCTTTGCCTTTAATTCCTGTGCAGCTAGTCTTCCACAAAGGAAGAAGTTAACTAATGTTCAACATGCTTTTATGGTAAGTGTTTGTTTGGCTTTTCTAGACAAAGACACATTGGATAAAATTTGGTTCAGCATCTGAATTTATAGCTGCTTTATTTGAACATAGATTAAGACTTTTTGAAAATCACATGGTAGTTCACAAATGCTTCTCTGTGAAGTCCCAGCTGTCAGATTCCTACCCATATTCTTATCTTTATTTATAAACTAGAACTATTTGTGCACAAAGAGTCCATGGGCGTGAGATGTCTATAATCATATAATTACACTGATATATAATGTATGCACATATTTCAAGTTAAATACTGAAGACTAGTAAAAGAAGAGAACTTCCTTCAAATGGAATCTCCATGTATAGA
Source organism: Egretta garzetta (assembly GCF_000687185.1). NCBI lineage: Eukaryota > Metazoa > Chordata > Aves > Pelecaniformes > Ardeidae > Egretta > Egretta garzetta. The sequence continues at coordinate 14,312 of NW_009259180.1, forward strand.
CCTGGTTAGTATTCTATAAGCTCTTTTGAAGAAATTTAAAAACTTCTCCTTTAGCAGATTTTAAAATTAGCTTTTCTTATAAAGGCTACAGATGCATAAATGAAAGTATGTGCTGGGTGCAGAGGCGAAGCACTGCTGGCACTTTAGGACTGTTATTAATTTGAGAACAACTATTAATTCTGTCTTCTCTTGTCTTCTAAAAATATTCCATGCATGTGTTACAGAGCTTTCCCTGTATTAATCCAGTTATCTGTCTCTGGACATGATAACTGTTACTTAAAGCCTGGAATTTTAATTAGTTGTGGGAAAAGAAAAAAAAAAAAACAACAACCACTTGTGTATCAGTTATCTCAATTTCAGCAGTCCAACCGTACTCTGGGCTGCATCAGGAGAAGCGTGGCCAGCAGGTTGAGGGAGGTGATTCTGCCCCTCTACTCTGCTCTGGTGAGACCTCACCTAGAGTACTGCGTCCAGCTCTGGAGCCCTCAGCACAAGAAGGACATGGAACTGTTGGAGCAGGTCCAGAGAAGGGCTACAAAAATGATCGGAGGGCTGGAGCACCTCTCTTATGAGGACAGGCTGAGGGAGTTGGGCTTGTTCAGCCTGGAGAAGAGAAGGCTGCGGGGAGACCTGATTACAGCCTTTCAATACCTAAAGGGGGCCTGTAGGAAAGATGGGGAAAATCTTTTTAGTAGGGCCAGCTGTGACAGGACAAGGGGGAATGGTTTTAAACTAAACCAGGGTAGGTTTAGACTAGATATAAGGAAGAAATTCTTTACAATGAGGGTGGTGAGGCACTGGAACGGGTTGCCCAGGGAGGTAGTGGAGGCCCCATCCCTGGAAGCATTCAAGACCAGGTTGGATGGGGCTCTGAGCAACCTGATCTAGTTAGCAGTGTCCCTGCTCCTGCAGGGGGATTGGACTAGATGACCTCTAGGGGTCCCTTCCAACCCCAAACATTCTATGATTCTAATCTTATTGAGATACATAACTTGCATCAGTGTCATCTGTGTCAGAATTCAGAAAGGATGGTAATATATCACAACAATATACATAAAGAAACAGGGTAAGGGGGGAAAGGCACTGTCCATGTGTAAAGGGACATTAATAAAATTAGATAATCACTTCTCCATGAAGCAATTTTTGATGAAAAATATCTCCCTCTACTCTTGCTTCTATTATCCTGAAAGTTACTAAGTGATTTAACTTCCCTTTGGAGCACTTTGTGTGTGGCACTAGCTCATCTCTTTGGCATTAGCATCCAGCTGTTTCTTCAGAAAATAGGTGACCTAAGCAGCAACTAGACTGGAACCCTTTGGCAGCAGTTCAGATAATCTACCAGCTGAGCCACAAGACCAAAGTTCAGTATTAAATGTTAAGGGGGAAATTTTTCTGTACTCAGGGCCTATGTTTCAGTATACAGGTTTGTACAGTGTGAAGTATTATATTTTAAAATGCAAAGGTAAACTTTGGACAGAGATGAATTATTTAAAACCATATATTTAAGATGGAGGCTGGGAGGACACGACTGAACGAGCATAAGTAGAAATAAGAGCAGTTCTGACTGCTCATAAGGTTCACCACAAGGAAAGCTAAGCATTGCAGCAGCCTGCCCACTGAGGCGGTGTGGCTTCAATCACTGGAGTTTCTCAAGGCCTGACTGGGTAAAGCCCTGAACAATCTGGTTTGATCTTACACCTGCCCCTAACTAAAACACCTTAGAAATTTGGAAACATAGCTTCCACTTCTGTAGTCCCAATCCTTCCCCAAACAGTCCAGTTTAAGAATGTTATGTGAAGAAAGGGCTTCTCTATTAGAAACTGGTATCAAAGTTAGCAGGTACAAAAGGAACCTTATTATTATAAAGGACCTTATGACATGTCAGATATCTTTGAGCCATTACAGGCAGCTGTATCATTTTTTCAATTTTGTGTCTGTTTTTGAAGGTGTTACATATAAAGTCAGTGTGTGTTCCTGGAAAAAAAAGACAGACAGTTATCTTTTGCTTGATTTTTATTATTTTTTTAGCAGTACCTTTTTTTATTTCCTTTCATGTAAGATCTTATTCCTGCTTAGAGCTATCACACACTTGAAACCCACCACTGATGTAGTTAACTCCCTACTTCTGTTTATTACCTCTAGGTAATGGAATTATTTTGTTTGCCTTTTTTAATCCAGAAACCTCATATGTGCATGGCTGTAGCCCTTGAAACGATCCCTGACTGGATCATAATCTGGTGTGCCAGAGGAAGCTACTGCAACTGGCAGGCTCTGTGCTGTTCCTTTGGAGAAAAAAATATTGAGGGATAAAAGCAATGGAAAAGTCAGACAACAGATTCATTTGAAAGTTTCACAGTTCTTAATTTTGTCAGTTTTTACTTCCTGTGATTTCTTTTTTTTTTTTTTTTAAAAAGTGAATCCCTAGGAAAACCAATGTAAACTTTTAGTGGGCCATCAGTTCACCCCAAGTCTGGTACCAGTCCTCCTTCTGACTCCATAATGATTCTGAAAATTTACAGTCATTCCATTTGAGCTTATTCTGATCTCAGTGGTAGTGCTGACAAAACTTAAAAGGCCATGCTTCAGACGGAGAAAGCCTTTTTATAGATCTCATCATGCTAGTTTCATTGTGGTAAAGAGGTATTAATTGGAAATAAATTCCATTAGGGAAAGTGAGATCAAACTCTACACCCCTTATGCAAGTTCTGTCTGATACTCTTCTGCCTAATGCGAGGACTCAGTGTGCTGCTTTGTTATTTTTCTCTTTATTCTCTTATTTTATGCAATTGCTATCCTGTTTCAGGAAAATGTCATTATGTCAGCTGCATTTTTGCTTGCATACTTATCCTTGGGACCTTTATGTATTTATAGCTCGAAGCTAGATTCCCTTTGTTCCCATTTGTATGTGACAGAGTTCCATTCACATACTTTTCTGTTGTAACCTATTATATTTTCACTGCTACATGCAGTGGCGTAAACATAATCAGTAAAGGCCACCAAAACCAAGTAGTTATACTCTGTTCCTGTAGGCATGTCTTATAGTTTCCAAGGAAACTTAAAAATGTTGGATAATAAGAGAACTCTCTTTAAAGGTTACACACCTGCTTTTCAAGACTTGGAGGGGGCATCAATGCTTTCAGCTTATGAGTGTTGAAAAGACTATATATATATACGAAAGCTGTTATTTATTTGTATGGCCATAGAAGTTACATAAGGGCCATAACAAAAAAGTGTCCTTTGCAAATAGTTGACCATCTAGGTCCATACTTGAGATTTGCCAGATTAAGAAACTTCCTTTGTCATCCTACTACTAATTTTTGGTGGAGATTATATTCAAATTCAGTTTGTTTGTGTAAGGGTCTTATTCCCTGAATTCAGCTGGGTTGTTACTCCAGCTAGGTCAAATGAGGACACTGATTTCTCTAAAGTTACAGCATGATACGGTAGAAGAATGGCTTGAATTGCTTATTTTGTTAGTTAATTTTCCTATGATTAAATTTAATTCAATTATCTCTTTGTAGTTTTTTTTGTGTGTCTGTAGGGACAGCAACTTAAGCAACTTCAAACCATTGAGGATTTTTTAAATAATAATAGAAAATATTATTTTATTTGGAAGTAATTATGTAGATGCAGTGTGATGTGATTAAAAATTTTGCAATTCAGAGATGTAAAGATCTGGAATACTTCCATAATAAGATCAATAATGCCAAGAAACCCTAACTATTTTCAGGATGGAGCTTGATCTGCTTTAAAGTATTATATTATGGCTCCTTGGATATGATAGCCAGAGATCTTTCAATGCAGTGTTCTTGCCTTTGGTATTGATCTAGAAGTAGTCACCAGCAGATTGGTAGTAGTGGCAATAGGTAGCACCATTAAAATGGATGGGTTGTAGCTCATCTGGTCTGGCATTAACTCTTCAGTGGGGAGGGTAGAAGCAGAAACCAGAAGAGCCATACATATAAGGTGCTAATCACAGGAAGAAATAATGAAAAAGTAAGAAAGCATTGTTACTGAGCAAGATAATGAGAAAGCAATAGTCAAAACCGTCGTCCTCCTTCCCTGGTGAGGTTGGTTTCCCTGAATGCAATGCACGTAGGTCCCTTGACTATGTAAATTTTTCCCCCACTAGCTGCCAAGCATCACTGTAATTGTAGTGTAGGCATTGCTATTGCAGTTGCTTTGAGTTTCATTGTGTCTGTTGTTCACTTACTGGCTACTCATAATCCTTACAGTGGAAACAATATAGGAAATGGCTAAAATGAAAACCTCACTAAGCTGAAGGGGAGGAGGAGCAGAAAGACACATAATGAAAAAATAGTTAGATATGTACCAGATAGATACATGTATCTATCTGCCATGTTTATTCAGGACTATTAATACAATAGTAGGATTATACGTGCTTGCTGGCTAGAAGGCTTGGTAGTTTGTGTGTTGGGGGCGGGGGGTTGGGTTGTCTTGCTTTTTAAATCAAAGACTTTTTGTGGAGAAAATACATCTATAGGGATGTAGTCAATTTAGTGGTACAAGCAGCTGGTAAGAATTTTTCCCAAAAGACATTGTAGGTGAGTTACACTATGTGTTTTAATATGAGTTTGTTTACAATTAGTTTCAAGGTAGTAGGAGAAATATGCCTGTATGCACAAGTCTGGAATATTAACAGTGACTATGGCACTAATAGAGCTTTACAAGTTTGGAATCTTTCTGTACTATTACCCAATACTATACAACTGCAGAGGTATAAAAACCTGTTGAGGCAGATAGGAAATTGTGCATCACATATGCACTACTTTGAAATAAAAAATCCTTTTTGTTTTGGAATAATTACACTTTTATCAGATTTTTCTATCCTGCCATCTCTGTCTCCTCAAGTGCTCAGAAAAGGAACAGAGAGGGCAGAGAACAGGCAGAACCTTGATGACACCTCACTGCCTGCATGCTTCACACTGTAGTTACAGCAACAGGTCAGACACCACACACATGGTGAAGAAGTGTGATAGACTGCTTTTTCCCTGAGGAGGAGGGAGATAATGTCAGATCATATTCTCCTTCCTAGTTGCTCCATGGGCAACAATACAATGATTTTTGCTTTAGACCAGGTTCTATACAGGCTGTTTAGCCCTTAGAAACTGTTAATTTATCTGATGGTTTTGTAGTTTTTATAAATAAATGCTGCATTTTACTGTAGGTTTTTTGTGCAACTCTTGGTGCACTAAAGTGCCTTAAAATCCCCTTTAAGGTATGCAGTTGTCAAACAAATAGAGAAGTATGTAGGTTCTCCCTGTGGCACATCAGGACCTCATACAATAGCTACATATTAAAGAGCTTTTAAAAACGCTTTTCCATAAGCATTTGCATGGTGGAGAAAGGTATCCTAGAGTCTGTGTGCTACTCTAAAGATGGTATTTTGGCTAAGTTATGAGGTGGAATAAGTTCTTCTAAATCCTTCACATCAAAGGTCATTGTAACTCTTCTTTATCTCCTGATTTCACTTGTACTTGCATTCCAGACAGCGTAATACCATTTTCTTCTCCAGATGTAAAAAGCAGAATTTCTGTTATATAACACGCAGTACAATATGTAGCAACTATGCAGTCAGGGAGCTGGAAACAACTATTGGTATGCAGCAGGTCTCTTCATACTCTGTTTCACCTTTCACTTAAATAATAATTTTCTTATTATGATTGGACACCATTGTCAAGTGAATCTGTGTCACAGAATATGACATATCAGATTTCCTGTGGAAGATCAACTTTACTCACAGCAGTATACTCCATTTTGATGTGAGAAAAAGACGCTAACTTTTTCTCCACTGTTATGGATCAGCAGAGGTCTCTAGTAGGTGAATTTGCTTGGGATTGATGAAGGGCTATGGAAAAATGTCTGGACTGCGATAGTATTTCTATAGCCTTTCCCAGCCATGGCTATAGAAGAAAGCTGTTTATTTCCTTTTTCACTGAAGTTCCTTGAGAGGAAAGTGGCTGAAGTCTGGCTTTGGGGGTGGCAATTTAGAAATAAGCCAGGATAGGCTTGGGGTGGCATAACATGTTTTTCTCAGAATGTGGATGACAGTGTCCAAAACTTAAACAAGATTTCAGAAAATCTGTGTCTGCTTATTTTCAAACTCTGTTAGAAGGTGACAGAGTGAGTGTAATGGAATGAAGCTGAGGAGGAGAGATTATATTAAATGTCAGAAATAAACTCTGTACTATTTTGGAGTAGTTTCCCAAGGGAAGTGTGGGATGCTTCATATCTTTGAAGTTGTGTTTAAAATGAGACAGGGCTAGAAAACACAGTACAGTAAATGAGTAATGCATCCTGCCCTAGGCGAGAGAAGGAAAATGGACCTGCTTGGTGCTTTCCAAACCTGATTTCTCAGACTTTATAAAATGAATTAAACAGTTTTTCAGGAATAAAAATGCTTTATCCAAAAACATATTCTGAATCCATTCACAGAATATATTTCAAAGTTATCTTCTTTGCACTTGTAATTAGTCTAATCAGACATTCCATAAAAGCCAAATATCATTAAATGTTGTTATAATGTCACTTGGGAGATTATCTAGCAAATGAGATTGTATCTATGACAAAACTGATCTCCAGCTTTCAGAAGATATGGGAAAAAAAATTCATCAGACATTTCTCTTTATGCTCCCAGCTGAGTCAACAAGTGTTGGCAGTTGCTGCCAACAGGATGTTGGCTCACATGAATAAACAGTCTGGTCACTTATGGCAAATCTCTGTCTATTTGAAAGCCCTGAGACCTGACTTTGCTCCTGTCTTTTGTGGTTGTGTTTCTGCACTTACATAAGCCCTTGACTACTCTAGCGTAGCTTTGTGACTACCCACCCGCACCTTACAGCTTTGGGTAGGATTGGAGTTTCTGGAATTGCTGCATTGCTTAAAAAACTTCAAATCGTGGTTTAAAGTATCAGGAGTATATCCTCTTAAATGGTATAAACTCTGCATTAGACATAGGGAGGGTTAGACTTGGTTCATGGGAATCCTTTCCTCCTGTCCAGACCTTGAAGATTCCATGCTACTTCACAGCACTTTATGCCTTGAGATGTCTATTGGCTTCCTGTTTATTTGCTGTCCTTTACCTCAAGGGCAGGTGTATTTTGAAGTACATTCATTTTGTAAAGTTTATTCACAGGTCTACATGCAAGTGTAGAATTTTACTTGTACTTCATACTCTTATTAGACTTTCTAATTACATGAGGCAATTAAAATGAGTGGAGGCAGGGGCTGTAATCAATACTTATCTCAGCAATAAAAATGTATTGCATCAAACCTATTAAAAATAAAGAGTAAAGGTTAGCTGGCTGAATTTGGCATCAATAAAATTAACTTAATCTAACCCAAGAATGCAATCAGTAGGTGAATAACACTTCACAAAAATGCACATGCGAATGGGCAGTAGAATTAAAAGTGAGCATAATTTGGCTGATTGAGCTGGACTTCCTGTTATGCTCCTGGCTTTCACTTTAGCCTTATTTTCATAGTTTCTCTCCATAATTTTTGTTGTTTGTTTTGCTATGTGAATGCAGTTGTGGCTCAGCGCATTTTCTCAAAAATTCCATGAAATCAACTTTTTCAGGTTTTATTTGCTTTCCAATCATCCAAAATAGACCAGTTTTCTGAATATGCCATAAGTTTGTGGCGATATGTATTGGAAGCTTTACAATGAATGGATTGCTTTGCCTTGCCCTTTTTTTTTTTTTTTTTTTTTTTTTTTTTGTTTTGGCATCTCCCACTGACATTGAACAGCAGATGCTTTCAAGGTTGATAGAGCTTATATAGCAAACACCCCAGCATGGTGTGTTTCTGCACTAATAGAAAGCCCAGTTCCTTTGGGGGAAAAAAAGCGGTTGTGGATGTTCCACCTTACATTTGGCCAAAAAAAAAAAAAAAAATCCACCTTTCTGCACCCCTAGATGTCACCTCGCTCTTCGCACCACAGGGTGCTTGATGATGATGATGGTACACAGAACAGCTGGAATGAATGAACAGAGGTGTCAGACTGGCAAATGTGCATTTTGATGTAATAAGTTACCTTGTTTATAGCTGTGATAGCCTATGATGTAAAAGTCAGGAAGGTTTCTGAGGGAAAACTTGTTTTCTTTGCGAAGTAGTATCTTTTGTCAGATCAAACGACAGACATCAAAATGTTCATGTTTCACTTAGAAAAACAGTAGTTAATGTTAGTGTCAAGGACAGAGTATATAAATGTATTGGCCTTTGTTATTTGATATATAAATATACTCTGTGTTATGTGTTTATGTTTGTGTATCATTGAAGATAAAAAAGGATGTCTTAATATAATTTATGTGCAAAATCCATGTTTCATAAATCACTGCACACATTATGGCTCTTGCTTGGAGGGTAAATTTATATACACTGTACAAAACTTAGCTACGAATAAGCATATTAAACTTCTAATCAGAATTAATTCAAGATTTGCAGCCATCTGTAGCTTGTGCTGACACAGGTAGGAGCTTAAGATGCCATGTATTTTTTGAATAAAATAGCTATTTTCTTAATTGCTTAAGTTAAAACATGCAAGAGGGAGAACTTGAGTAATCTGTGTAGTCAATATAAAGTCTTAAAACTAGTTTTAATAGCTCTAGTGTTCTAAATGATATGCTATATACTATATAGATATATGTTCTAAATGATATGCTATATTCTTCATGAAATCACAGTCACTTTAGTTTTGTATCTTTGCCTTGGGTCATAGAGGTTTGGAACATACTACTTACTAAATGAAAAAATTTAGTATCTATCTCCTTTATTATATTATGAAAGTTCCCCTGCATATCTGAAAATATGGTTAAATATTTTCAAAAGAGGAATCTAATCTTCTGGGCCACTGATATAATAAATTCTTGATGTTCTTTGAGTCAGCAAATCCAGATATTTTTCCTGCACTGTGGACTTTTTCAAGATTTATTTTTTTTTCCTTAGTCTAACTGTTCTTTTCTTTGTATGAGGACCATGCTGTCAGACATTAATCAGGCAAAAGATGAGCTAGGCAAAACCCTCTGAACTTAATAGTATTCAGATTAGATATGGCTATGGGATATTGTCTTTGATGCTATTTTTTTGAAGGCTCAGACATTGTAATCTATCTTTCTGAATTCTGTTCTGTTTTTTAAGAACCCATGCTGCGATACTGAATAGATGGAAGATTCATTAATTTGCTTCAGTAAAGAAAGTAATTAAAGAAATTGACATTAAAGTAAATGAAAGAAGTTAAAACTGAAGAAATTAATGAAGTTTCTTTAGCATGTTTCATTAAAGGCAGCACTTCATAAAGTCCTTCTGTTTATGCATAAAATGGAAGGGGTGGAGGTTGATTCTGCAAACTCATAGCTTAATATAGACTTTTCTATTAAAGTTTATTTGATGTTCTGTTTTAAGACAGTTTTCGGTGACATTACAGGAAAAAATTTCTTCCTGGCAGGAATATTTGGACAAACCTTGAGCTAGCCAAATATTAACATGTTTACCTGACACTGCTTTGTTGTTCAGCAACTAATTGAAGACCTGTTTTGGAAAGGTTTTGGTCAGCTAAACAGCAAATAGAAACAGTGCAGTTTATCATGAGGAACAGAGGGCTTGAATATTGTTTTATAGTTACTGAATGCACTGAAATATGTATGGTGTTTTAGACAAAAATAGACAAAAAAATACTAAGATTTATGTTGAATCTACCACTGGCCTAGCACGGGTGTTTCAGGAACTAATCCATTACTCTTCATGAATTCTTTTACAAAATGATGGTATAAGGACTTGTTATGAGCTACAGAGATCTTTATTTCCAGTCCAGGATTGGGATTTGGGACAGCTTGGTCATGAATTCTGAGTAACATCTGTGAAATGAATTATTTCCTCAGTCAAAGCTCTACTGAGCCAATAATGATGCTATTTGCAATACAACTGGCTGATGAGAAACAGAAATCTGCATAGCTATCAATTATAATGGAAATGCCTTTAGATAATACGCTAAGGAAGACCTTTGGTATCTTTTTGATATCTTTTGAAACTGTCCCTAATTTCTTATTTGCTTATCTATCTAATAGCAGAAATGGGTTCTATATCCTGATTCAATTCTGTTGCTCAATTAGTGCTTTCAGAAACTGATCTGAGTAAAGTTGCTCTTTGTGACTCAGCATAGAATATGAACCGTTAAAGTTGATGGGAACATTAGTGACACATAAGGGTTAAAGAAAAACACCCATAATTATTGGAGATCATTTGATAAAGCGTTGCATAAATGCTGAACACTTTTCTGTTAAACTGGAGATGCTTACCAACTGTACTAAAACTGGTTCTTAACAGACATGGTTATCTGTCATGTTTTCAAATGGAAAGCTATCATGGAACATGGGACTTGGACAGAATTTCAAATACTGGACCCTAGGGTGAGCATGGGTCTGTTCACTGTGCTGTTTTTTCTTAAGGATAATAATTGGCTCAATAAAACATAGAATAGCCTCAGGGCTGTTACAAAATACAGTCAGTGTTTATGGATAGAATCAAGACTGGGAAAAGATCATAGGAACTAGATGAAGACTGAAGCTGTGGTTTTTTTTTTGTTTTTTTTTTTAATTAACATGGGTTTACTTTTCACTGAATATTTTGTGAGGATGAGACAAAATATCTCACTTCTGAAGGTACCTTGACTATCAGGAAAAAAAAATGCTCAGTCCAAGTTGTCTTTATACAAAAAGGAGCAATTTGGGGTAGCATTTTATGAAATGGTGTACTGACACAGTGACCAATCCCGAGATGAAAAATTTATCCCTGTATTTGAGGTCAGTTTGAGCTGTGAGACCTCATGAAGTGTTTTGAGCCAGTCTGAACTGCATGTTTGAAAAGCAATGCTGATATAAGGCCTTAATGGACTAATGAGTAGCCTGTTTGTATGGTAGATACATCAGAAGGGGGCAGAATTTTATTAAATTTGTACTGGCAAATCATTCCCTCTGAGAGTCACATAATTTGATTACAGAGCACAAAAACATTAGGAAAAACTCTTAAATTTACTTGAAAGCAAAAAATACCTCTAATGTTACTCTAGAACAGTTATACCTACAGATTTTACCTACTATAGCTCATATTTATTGCATACCATTTAACATGATCATTGAGCAACTGAATGAAATTGTAGGGGAAAATTTGTGAAGCAATGAACCACTCCTCGTGAACAATTCTGATAACTTTAGGGCCTTGAATAAGTGATCTATCTCTAATGTCAGCTAGTTCTCATGCCTTTATATGGCTAAATCATTTTTCAGATGGTTTGTGCATTTGGAGGGGGGTGGATTAGTTAAGAAATCCACTTGAGTTTTATCACTTATTTTAATTACTGTCCTGATTGTCCAGGCAGAGCTCAGACTTCAGAGAGCTCAATGTGGTTGCATAATTTTTTGTCTGTCAAAGCTTTTAAATCATTTGCCTTGGTTCTGTAAACAGATCCATACAGAAAGAGTTTGAGATCTGTGCTTCCTATCTACAGTAGTCAGTGGATATCAGCACACTGAGAAAGAGGAAAGTAGTGTGGGGCTGGCTGTGGGATGGCTGCTGCTACCGTAAAACAAAACACAGTAAATACAGATAGTGAGTAGGTAGAGGAAATGCAACATGGGTGAGCCTTGGAAGTGATGGGATTATTTGGTTACATGAACTAGGTAGCTTGATGAGGGATTTAAGACATGAGTAGATACTTGCATACTTGCATAAATAGAAGCATTACATGACAGTGGAAACGAAAAGACACTGTAATGCAAAACTACAGGACAAAACCACAATGTTAGCTCAGTTGCAGGAATGTAACTGATAAGAAGCATTAGTAGTGACAAAAATCAGAATGTCTTTCTGTACATTAATGTGCCAAATACTTGATGTTTGGATCCAGATCATTTTTGACAAAAAGTATCCACATGTGGGATTTAATTAGAAGCAAATATAATATAAAGTCAGCAAGTGACAAGTTGATTTGGTTACAAAAGTGATTTAGTTATTGGGAGGGGACGACACGGACTACATCAACCCACTTTGGATCAACCCTGAGGACCATGAAAGACAACAACAGTGATTTTTTTTTTTTTTTCATCCCCTGTCCCACCCTCACTGAAAGGATTGTTTTGTCTTAATGGAGCAGTTCATTCCCAAATGTAAAAAGCTTCCTTACTATCCTGTGTGCAGTATTGTAACTGAGCTTCAAATTTCTATTCCTTATCTATCGTTTTCAATAGAAACTTTTGGTTGCAAAAGACCTTTAAGATAATCAAGTCCAATAATATGGTATCTGTGCAGCCCAACAAATGTTATAGTTCCACTTGTGAACAAGTCTCATTATATTCACATGAAGTAGCATATTGATAGAGACTATTGTTTATGGCAGTTGTGACTCAAAATAATAGAAAGTCAGCATTTGTCAGAAGGTATGTCAGAGAAACAATAGCTTCTGCTGTCTTTTGAACTGGAAAGAATTGTCATGCTCTTGTGCAATTTACTGAAATGATTGCATCTGTGTATTAAACATGCATGGGGTGGGAGTGGGGGAAACGTACACTATCATTAAGCTTCTTGTCCTGCCAACTTTACTCTGTGATCTTTAAAATATAAAGCTTTTAGTAGGCTTTTTCCTTGTGGTCAACATGGCTATCTCTATTCCTGAAACCAGTTGCTCACAAAGAGAGGTCCAAGCTTTGACAGTTTCATTTGTGTTTGAATTCCATAAGTCTTCCAAGTTTAAGGAAATTATGGTTTCATATTTTCAATTTAACTTGAACAAAAGTAGTCCCTTGATTTTTAAAATAAGAAAGTAATCTATAGCCTACATACCTGATCCAAAATGAGAAGAAATAATTGTTCAGTAGAGTTATATTTTGCTCTCTTATTATATTGAAACTTGCAGAGTAAGTTGTGTGAAGTGATGATTACTAATGCTGTGAGAATAGCCAAAACACTGCATGATTTCTCTTTAGGCTAATAATTATGGTAAAAAATGTAGAGTAAATTTCACAGCCGCATAGCTCGCTGAATTTGAGTAGGCTTCAAGCACAGAAAGAGCAAGCATTCATAGTTCCTTTGTCAAGTAAAACTCATGTTTGTCATGCGCTGACAAAATAATGAGATTACCAACCCCCATTTCCTGCAACAGGGGATGATACTTTGTGCTGAAGTTTTGTAAATACGTTGATTAAAACCAGCCTGGACATTTCAGGCCTAGGCCCTCTAGGTAATGATTATTGCAATTTTCATACTCACAACTTCAGTTACTGGAGTTTAAAATGCAGCATAATTTTTTTGGAAGGAAAAAAGTACCGATGGCTTGACCTTGCAAGAGATTAATTTATACACTTTTAATTCATGGAGTTATTTCCCAATAGAGCTCATAATGTTAGCCGACCTGGAAAATGGATATTTGTGGGTATACAAAGAGGTAAACTACAAAGGGACAACTGTTTTAAATCAGAGTATCTAAAGTAAAGGAAAAGACAAGCTGATTGAGAAGAGGGAGTCTCTTTTTTTATTTATAAAATCTGTTGTGTTTTTTTATTACGCAGTGCTCAAGCTACTACTAGTTGGTTGATTATCCTGCTTGTCTGCTTCATTATAAGAGACACTTGAGCTCCTACTGCTTCAGAGATTTTTTTTTTCCCCCCAGATCTCTAGACTCAGTCAGATCCTTAATATTTTCCACAGAAAAGGTTTATCTCTTTTAAAAAATATTTAACACCTTACTAAAAGTGTTTAATATTTAACACCTTACACCTTACCAAAGGTGTACTCATTAAAAAGTAAAAAACAAATTCAGAATTTTGACTATTGCATTTTGGCCTGCATATTAACCAGGGGAAACTGAAAGAGCAACATCTACCCTAAATTAAGGCAATTAAATTAAAAGCATTATTAAGTGATAAAATGGGTAACTATACCTCTTGTCTGCTTAAAATTTACTTTGACGACTGAATTTTTTTCTTTCTCTTGATATTCTGAGATTTACATTTGAAGAAGAAATGATTGATGATGGAGGTAGGACACTGAAACTAAGTGTCATAGTTAAACCCTTATAAAGCAAGTTCAGCATGAAATAATATTCATACTAGGGTATCCCCGTCTCCCGCTCATCATGCTTAAGGTAGATTTGAATTACTTTAAGCTGCTGGAGACTAAGCCAAGGCAAGACACAAGTTCACCATTGGTTCTGTCACCTTAGATCATCATGGCATCATTGACCTGGCAAAATTGAAGTCCTTCTAAAATGTTTACATACAGAAAAGTAGCAGTCAAAACTGCTGACGTTACAGATAAATGAAAGAATGAGAAAACAGAGTACTTTAGCTCATGTTAAAAAGTAGATGGTGGAGTGGAGCATCTGTCTTTCACTGGGCATCTCCCCACCTGGAGTACTGTGTCCAGTTCTGGGCTCCTCAGTTCAAGAAAGATGAGGAACTCCTAGAAAGAGTCCAGAGGAGAGCAACTAGGATGATTAAGGGACTGGAGCATCTCCCCTACCAGGAAAGGCTGAGAGAGTTGGGCTTGTTCAGCCTGAAGAAGAGAAGACTGAGAGGGGACCTCATCAACACATACAAATATCTTAAGGGTGGAAGTCAAGAGGATGGAACCAGTCTCTTTACAGTGGTGTCCAGCGACAGGACAAGGGGCAATGGGTTGTGGAGTCTGTTTCTCTGGAGATATTCAAAGCCCGCCTGGATGAAGTCCTGTGTAACATGCTCTAGGAGAACCTGCTTTAGCAGGGGGGTTGGACTAGATATCTCCTGAGGTCCCTTCCAACCCTTGCGATTCTGTGATTCTGTGATCTGTACTGCTATGACAAAAACTGTAGCTTATGGACCAAAAAAAGGGGACTGTAATCTCACTGTAAATGTGCTGAGTGGACAGATGAGTGAATCCATTTTGATTGGAAGGGGGCGTTTTGTCTGAGATCTTATTTCTATTACAAAATTCCCCTCTTATTTTAAAGAGGAAGATGAAATACCATGTATCATGGAAAGCAACTAAAGCCCATTACTTTAGGGTAGTTCAAAATATTAGTTTAATTCCAGCAGCATCTCTTATCTCTGAAAGAATATCTACTCACTCATAATAATTAATACAGTTCCTATCCACATATTGCCCTGGGAAGTTCACAAGAAAAAAAAAAATATTTCAGAAATTTTGAGAACTGGATTCAGAATTCTACTTATGCTGTGGGAAACTTTAGTGATATGTATACTGAAAGGTATCACGTTGTACCTGGTTTAGCGTTCAAGGTAAGTAGTATGAGAGAAATGCCCTTTCACAACCCAAATCACAGTGGTTAAACAGCATCATGTTTTCTAATAGTTAAATGGACTTCACTGCACCTGGTAATCATAAATCACTTACATATTATACACATAATGATGTAAATTGGCAAGTCGGTGATCAGAGGAGCTAAAATGCTGTAGAAATACCAAAACATCTTAAGATGCATTTTAGACTTGTAAACTCAGAAAAATAAGTGTATTGGAATATCTGTTGGGTAAGATATTGGCACACACCTATCAGAGCTACTACCGCCTTTTTTGTTACTATGTTTGTTGCTTTTTAGTGGAGTTATGATGGCACATGTTCCTGAACTCAACTGTGAAACTTTAGTTGTCAATCGCCAGCAGGCACGTTGAGTGCCCCAGACTTTTTGCGTGGCTTTTACTTTGTTAAACCAAATTCTGAATTGTAATTTTGATTTGTAATTCATAACATCTGAAGTACAGAGTTGTAGGCTGAAGTGGAAGCTGTTTTTTCTGCTGATGCTGTGTAACTTTTACCATAGTGTAATGGTAATGCTTCATTGTGTCCTTGCTAGAACCATTTCTATGTTACTTTATGTTTTAGCTATCTAACTTTAGAATTATTTATATCTGTTTTTCAATATGTATAAAATATTTTTCTCCTCTTCAATTGAACAAAAGTTTTGGTGGATAGAGTATTTGTAATGCATTCTGAAGTTCTAGGCTAAATTTTTCTTACTCCTAAATATTTTTTTATGTAAGCAATTTTAAGTTTTCACATCAAGACTCATAATACCGAAGTGTGAACAAGGCCTTGTTTACATGTGGGAGAGGAAGGGGTAAAGGAATACATGAAACTCTCATTCCACCATTTCCTTATGAAGGGCTGATCCATCAACTAAAACACTCTGCATGGTGATTTTGCAGCCAATGGGACTGTATGCCAGATGCAAAAAACTGAATATATTGTATCAAGGCACCTATTGCTTTCTGGGCAAGTAATTTTATCTGAGAATCAGAATAGTGGTTACTAATTTCTATGGAGAGTACTGGAAAGCTATAAATATGGATACAAGTGACACAGCTGTGTGTCCCATTTTTGTTGTGTTATGCCACACTGGCAAACAATGCTAGCTGAGGCTGCTCTGAATTTGGTTCAAGTAGTTAGTCTAAGTTTCAGCTTCTCCCTTTTCCAGCACAAACTGCATGTGTCAAGCTATTAAGTTACTCAAGTCTAGATTTGACTTTAGTGAGCTAGGGTTCCAGGTATTTAGGTGACTCTCGCAAGACTCTTATTTGTATTTTTGGTATCAGAATACTTTAAAAATCCAGTCCTCTGTACTACTGCTTTCCTGTTCTCCATTGCTGTATGTCAGATGTAGCGAGGGTATAAAAATGTCAGGCTTGTGAGGTACTTGGATACTATGGTAATATAAGATTGTTAAAACAAAACCAAACCACTCGCCTCAAACAAAACCAAAAACCCCAAACAAACAAAAAACTACACTCCTCCGAACAAAAACCAACCCCCTCAAACAACACCACCCCCAACAAACAAAAAATCACCCCTGCCCTTCAGAAACATCCATGCACCTGATTTAAAAACCTTAAGTGGATGCTAGGCTTGAGTCTACCATCATACTCTGCAAACACAATGGGACTTGCAAGTGCATGAAACACTGTGCAGTAGATCGTGGGATCATAGAGTAATTAAGTTTTGAAGGGACATCAGGAGGTCTCTAGTCCAACCTGATGTTGGTCAGGTGTGGTCAGACCAGGTTGCTCAAATTTTTAAACCAGACTGGATAAAAACCTCCAAGGATGGAGATGCACCTTAGGCAACCTGTTTCAGTGCTTGACTGCTCTGCTAGGCAGAGAGTTTTTCTTTTTCATATATCCAACCAGAGTCTCTCTTGCTTCAGATTATGCTTGTTGACTTGTACTCCTGCTATGCATCCCTTTGAAGAGCTTGGCTCTTCTTGATGGCCTCTTCATAGGTATGACTGATGTTGAGGTGATATGAACTGTTTGACTTCAACAAGGTTAAAACTATAATTTTAGGTGATTCAATTTGGAGAACACAGTGCTTGAGGGAGCAGGGAAAGGAAATAGCTCAAGTACCTGATTTTGAACATTTCTGCTACTGTCTGTGTCCTTCTAGTGGAAGGAAAAAGGTCACACGTTGAAAGAAATCAGTGGAAATATGAGCTGGGAGAACACTGATCTTTCTTTACTACTTAAACTGAAAACACAAATAACAGAGAGCAGCCGACACTAGTATTGATCCTAATAGTTTTTCAGAAATGGCTTAAAACCATGGCAAACTCACATCAGGTGAGATTAAAGAGCTGACAAATAAGCTTTCCTAGTGTCATTTTTTTTCTTCGTTGTTTCAAAAGTTCTTATTCCAGGGTTATGTTTTGCCAACTCCACATTGCACCCTGGTGTGCTGACCGCCCCTCAGGCCATGCTTTGTGTTCCTCTGAATAGGTCATAAGAAATTCAGCTCTCAGCTATAAAGGCATAAGATCAGTGCTTTACCACCAATTTACATAAGCTCTGCCAAGTTAATAGCATACAAATAATTGTAAATAATTTGATAAATGTGTGTATATATATTAATGCAGTGTTCAGTAGACTTCTGGGTGCAGTTGATGGGGACTCAAGATTTTTTTTGCTGAAAAAAGTGTTCAAATTCTAATTTGAAGCTGGATCCAATAGATGAGACTGAGGGTATATGGCTGAAATATCTAAGCCCTAGTGGGCTATTTTGTCTACTGACTTCTGTGATTTGGTGTCTTTAGATTTCTGACTTTCAGGAACACAGAGTATATTTAAAGAATACTACAGAGTCTGTAGAAATACTGAGGATCTTTGTAAAGAAGATATAAATGATCCCAGAAACTTAGTTTTTTAAATCTCCTTTACCTTTGTTTTCAATTATAAATTATTGTAGCCTGGCTTCAGTTGAACATAGCATGGAGGAGCATGTTTTCAAATATATTGAAGATGTCATAAATAATCTGTAGGCTGAAGCACTGACACCATTGTTACTCAATTACTGTAAACAACATTTGTCACACATTTTTAAATATGCATAGCTGATGTGTAGTTAGGCTCTTTTCCTTGGTGCCCAGTGACAGCACAAGAGGTGATAGGCACAAACTGAAATACAGGATGCTCTGTCAGAACGTGAAGAAAAACTTTTACTGTGAGGGTGGCTGAGCACTGGCACAGATTTCCCAGAGGGGCTGTGGAGTCTCCATCATTGGAGATATTCAAGAGCCACCTGGACATGGTCCTGGGCTGCTAGCTGTAGGTGGCCCTGCTTGGGCAGGGTGCAGATGACTTCCAGAGGTCCCTTCCAACCTCAGTTGTTCTGTGATTCTGTGATCAGCTGTATTAGGCTTCTTATTTTATTCAAATATGATTCCACTTTCACTATTTCTGTATTGGGTTCAGACCAACCTTAGTGAAATATTTCTTCTCAGAGAAATATTTTTTTTCATAGCTCTACAGAATTGCAGGAACAAAATAATATTTTATGTTCTCTAGGTTAAGAACTCAGAGTATTGAAGTTTAGCCATGTACATATAGGGGTTTTTTTTAAGACTTACTTTTCTGCTATTATTCAATAACAAAATCTTTCCCTTGAGCATGACATATCTTAAGTTAATAAAAGAAGAGGGTAGGGACTTAAGTAGGCAAAGCTTATTGATTATTTGATATCTTTCCCAATTTCAGTGCAATTTAAGATAGGGAGATAATGTCTAAGGAAAAAATTTCCACAGAGACCAGACACACAGGATTTAACATGATTAAAGTATATAAACACTTCTATCAATTGAAACAATCAAATTCAAGTCATGGCAATATGTCATGTTGAAAGAAGTACAAGGACAAGGCTGGTTGACTTGAGCAACAGAATCACTAAAAGGAGAACAGCTTGAGCATGAAACAAACTACTGAAATGCTATTTTTTGCTATGAGACAAAGGTAGAAAAGATGCTATAAGAGTTCAAGTTGAAGCTCAAAAGAGAGTGATTTGGTTTTCTCCTTCTTTTTAAAGAAAACTAAACAGGGAGAGAAGAGCTATGGAGGTAAATGTAACATGAAAAAGACCTCTCTTCTCAGTTTAAAAATGTCATGTTTTAATGGAGAAATAACTGGGCCAAAAAAAAAAGCTCTACACATCAACTAGGAAAAATTTAAACCAAAAATATGGGGAAAATATTTAGTGAGCTTTTCTTTTATTGTCTCTGGTACCACTCAGTCCAGCTGTGACTTTGAAGCGCTGCTTTTTTTTTTATTCCATCTCTAAAATGTAAACATCCAGGCTTGTCTTTCCTCTTGCATTTTATGACTGAGATTCCAATGCTGGCCACTAGCACAGCGTAATTTTTAGCGAAGGTGAAAAGTGTTGGTTTTGAGTCCCATCTGCAAGTTGTCAAAACTAACATGCAGTTGGATCTAGCCTGAAGGAAGAGAAAAAAATGTTAAATTTTTCTGAACAGTTTATGTTTAGTTTAGAAAAGGTAAATCTGAAAAACTAAAGATGATAACTTTCACGTAACAACTGATCATTATTTGCCACCGCATGGTCTCTAATTTTGCTTAATTCATGGTGAGGGGCCTAAAACTGGACACGGTATTTGAGGTGCAGCCTCACCAGTGCTGAGTACAGAGGAAGGATAACTTCCCTGGTCCTGCTGGCCACGCTATTTCTGATACAACTTCAGAAATGCCTTAACTTGCTATGTGAGCTATTCTAGCTCACTTAACACTTAAGTTGCAGCTCTTAAGTTCTGATTTTCTGGGAATCTAAATTTGCATGCAAAGCCAAACTTCTAGCACTCCATTTTACGTGGAACCAAAAGAACTTTTTCTTGAGCAGAAATGTCTAATTTCAAAGCGCTCTGTTTTATCTTACAAGTCACCCAGACCCCTAACTGCACTTAGTGTTGTTCTGATCTCTGGATGGTGATACCTTACAAGCTACTTGTTTGTCGCTTTTCAGCTGCTTGCAGCAATTTTATCCTTTTCAACTTGTTCAGAATGGAACCAAAAATTCAAATGCTTGCAAAGCTTCCTCCCTTCAACTGGACCTATAGATTTGTGATGATGGACAGTAGCATTTAATCTTCAGAGGTTAGCTGTAGAGGCCAGGATCTTGCTGCCCCAAAACACTCACTAAATTTTCTCCTGGAAGCATGACATGCTCTTTCATATCTTTATCTTGCCATTGATCACTGTGAACAAATATTTTTTTTAAAAAAAAGTATACAGAGCAAAGGGTACATAGCAAGAAGAATAATTTTTTGTGATCTCAATGAGAAGTCCTTATAAATTGCTTGAAGTAGTAGTTATGAAAAAGATGGAACCTAAGGAATATAAAGTTTGTTATGCTTCTTGATGATGGTATTGATGAGCTGAGCTTAGGCTAGCATGTTACGCAGGAACAATCTTACTGTTAACATCACAAAATCATGAGTTCTGCCAACAAGCTTAATGCATGATTTTCTGACACAAACAATAGCATTGTGTGACTATTGATTTAGTAATTTTGAAAAGTGACAGCTAGCTCAAATGCTGTATGAATTATGTGTACATCTTTCCACAGGCTTGTTCAGAGTAAGTTTCATAACACGGTGATTTCAGATACAAATAGTCCGCATGACTAGCCAAGAGTGACCTGGCTGAGTTTTCCAGACAGGATTAGTTTTTGCTTGATTGATTTCATTTGAGTTATGTACTAGTTCCTGATATTTTAACTTGTGCAGACAAAATGCAGTTGAAGCAGGAGGAATTAAGCCAGATTGATTTTTGCCTCTGACACTTAAGCTATTTAGTTGGAAACAAATGTCTCTCTTGCACTCAGAACAGCAGGAAAGTCCCTTGTATAACATCCAAGTACTTGAGTAGTTTTATATTTTGGGATAGTGACATACTTCTATGTTGCTTTTGACAGCTACTTAAATGAAAGGTGAGTAAGCTGTCCAGCTTCAGTAAAGTTTGATCAGATACCACAGGTACAGATGGCATTTGATATGTAATCTAAAGTGTGTAGATTTTGCCCAAGCCAAAGATTGTTATAAATCAATGTCATATATGCACTACAGCAGTTAACACATACTGTATTTCTATAATCTGCACCTTTGTGGGACATAAAATAGAGCACTGAAAAACATTGAAAATATGTGTTAACTGCTAATTGAAAAAAAGAGTGGATTCTGAAAGTTGGAGTGCTTTTCCTGTTTCATTCAAAGGAGAACTCATGAACAGCTTCTCAGTACCACTTTGGAGTATTGCTTTAGTACTTGCAAAGTCTTTGAATTGCAACCAGTCCTTCTGCAACACTTCAAATAAGCAAAGACACACAACAGCTGAATACTAAGGCAAGGTACCTGTTCCTTTAAGGAGAGATTTAAAATCAGATTAGCCTTTTGTTTGTTGCCTGACAAGTGACAAAACAGCTTTTACTTAGAGACTAAAGCATTTTTCAATGGCCTGGTAAAAGCCTTTGTTTTCCAGAAACAAAGCTTGAGTATTATTTATGGGCTATAATCTTTGGTACCTCTGCAATTTGTTACCTAATAAAAGAAATTGTAATCCCATCATTGATAGTGGCACAAAAATAATCTACTTGTCATTTGTTAAAATTAATTGTATGTTTTTATAATTGCAAATGACAGATTTTTTTTTTTTAAATCCTCAATACTCTTCAAAAGCCATAGTTTCTCCATTGGTGATTTATTCCAAAAGCTTTTATCTACTTAAAAAAGGACATTTCGCATGCGACAAAATTTTGTTGAGAAGGCTATTTTCTCTAACAAATAATGTTTGTTTCTAATGGCTGAATTTGTCTTGGATGCAAATAAATTTAACAGTCTATAACAAGACCATATTGATTTATTAGAAAGTCTGTTAGCTATCAAAATAGAAAATCTGTAGGTTTCTATGTGCTGTTTCCTGAAATGCCTGTCTTTAAATCCAGAAAACAAAATTACCATTTGAAACAATGTGTCTGCTAGGGGAGCTAGTACGGTGAATCCATTGCACTGTGCTAGTGAGTTTTGTGATGCTAGTATAATATGACAAGCAAAGTATTCAGAGAAAATACTAGGCTGTTATAAAAGGTAGGCTCTGAGACTGGCCTTCCTTAATTGTTAATCTGAATCATGTTTCTTTCTCAACCCCTGTGCTTTACTAAATTTCCTCCGATCTCCATATTGACGGTGTCATTAAAGTGATCTCTACAATGAAGCCTTTTGCATATGCACTGCTTGCTCTGTACCTGACCAGATGCCTTTAATGATGCATGATCTATGCTCTTAAAATGGAAAAGCTGTTCATCATTCCTGAAAAGTCATTCTCTTATTCTTTGATTAATTCTCCTAATGAGGTTCATGCTTTGGCTTACTTCAATGTGTATTCCGAAAATAGTTTAGACATTGAAACAACCCTTGTAATAAATTATTTGCAAGTCCCTAAGCGAAGGTGGAGAAAAGAAATCCACTGCACTAAACCTATTGTGAGTACACCATTAGAGGCTGGAAAAAACAACAGCATTAAGGGCAACAGCTGATCTTACAGGGCAAAAGTCTTTAGTATAAAATTATCTGTATGAAGGTGCAAGAATTGGTGGAATAGGAGAAGCAAAGGAACAAATTTAAAAAATACGTTGGAAGAAAGTAATTTTTTTAAAAGTCCTTCTGTGCTCATGTAAAGTTTGTATAGGTGGTTTCCTCTTTGATCAATAACACTTTCCAAATTGGAAGTGGAGTATAGGGGTAACAAAGGGGACTGATACTGGTCTAGAGATGCAAAGGTAACTATTAATTAGGAATCTTAATGGTTTTTAAAGTGGTATGAAGACTAATAGAAATGGTTTTTCAAGTGTAGTGAGCAATAAAAGTCAAAGCCTAATGACAGACTTACAAAAAAAAATCCTCTTATTCTTTTTTTTTTTTTTTTTTTTAAATCTGGAAAAAGAAACCCAATTATCTTAATATGGAAAATAAAAACCAATTATCAGAAAGGTGAGAAACTGGCACAACAATAGAAGAGAATATGTTGCAATACACTGTGACATACTACAGACATAGGAATTACCTCAGGCTAATCTGGTTGTCAGACTAAATGCAAAAAAACCCCCCACAAACCCTCAAACCGACAAACACTATTCCCCCACCTCCCCAGGATTCTTAAAACACTTTGTGGTTTGTTCTCTGGTGCTCTTCACATACCAGTTTGGGGGATATATGTATCCTTTAGACATGGTGATACTATGGAGGCTTGAGCAACCATGTCTGTAATGATCATTGACATTCAAAATTATAAATATCTGTGGTAGGACTATAAGAATGTGGAATTTTGAATTTTTTCAGACCATGGTCCCAACAGGTCCTAGAGGTAAGCAAATATTTTGATCTGCAGTAATATTTAGTTATTCATTAGGGAGGTTTGCCTGATCTTTAATGAAAGTATTATTCTTTATATTTAATAAGTATAAATGACAACCTAAATTCACTTTATTCAGAACCTTCCTATAATCTGATTGCTGCATTTACTAATGGTGGTTTAAGACTGTACTTGTCATATTTCATAAATATGTATTGAGCATTGAAAAGACAATGTAATCAGTATGATGGTGTTTCATTTATATTTTGCAGACAGGTAAATAAAGTGGTCCTGATTTAATTTCGGTAGAAAAGTATTGCAAAACATAAACTACATTGTACTAATGAAACAGCAGCAATAGCTGCTGGAAGACTAGTCTGGACTTTAACTGGACATTTTATCCCATGCGTAATTCTTTGTTATACGTTAGGAATGGATACAAGTGCAGTGAATGAAAAATCATATGGTATGAGTTGTAATTTGCATGAATGGGTGGTTGTTTTGTGTTCTGAAGACAAATTTAGCAGTTAGGAAAGAAGCTACTAGAGCAAACAGCCAACACTGAAGTATATGTATCTTATAAATTTTTTGTGTGCTGTTTTACATACGTATTTCTAGTCACTGAGGCACAGCCAATGTAATTAACTTCTACTGTTGAGAGAGCTTAAGCTCGGGGTCTAGAAGTTTGATCTTTGGTACTTGAAAATCATGATGAGTAAGCCTGCTCAATGGTCTGTCCCAGATACCTTGTTGTAAAATATTTGTTAAAAAAGCAGTGACAAATCAGAGACAACCTTCCTTGCCAGCAGTCAGGGATTAATAGGTTGTCTTTGGAGAAGAAAATGATGGAAAAAGGTTTCTGTTTTGAGAGATATACGGTTCGTTGGGGTGTTTTCAGGTTCACAAAGTAAGACTTGTAATTCACAGAATCGGTGTACTTCTCTGCAGTTTCTTATACTGCTATGCTTGCTACTTCATAAAAAGCAGGCACACTCTGTTAGTATCTTTTACTCCCATCTTTCTTTGTGTGCTTGGTCTCACTTTTTTTTGAAGTTCTTCACAGCCATGTGAAGGCCTTAGATGTTTATATGTATATATCTGTTTGTACTGGTGTACCATTTCATCTTTCGTGAGCAAAACAACCAAATCCTGTCCAAACATGTGTTGTGTCTTTACATATCAAATCATGTAAATATGGCCAACATGCAAGCACCCTGTGGGAATTTCAGGGTAGATTCTAGACTGACTTGTTTCTGTGTCTATGCTGAAACTATGTCATTACATATTCCCTTCAAAAAGTTCTTACATGAAGAGTGGGTTTTTTGTTTATTTTCTATGGAAAAATCCTTACCTTCCTTACAGAAAGTGTTTTAAAATGCTTTCAGAAATCCTTGAAATCTTCTAGAGCAGTATAAAACAGGCTTGAAAAATGTTCTATATGTGCTCTTCTTAGGAATGAACTGTCTAAAGAAAAATTAGAGGGTTTTTTTGCATCCTGAAATGAAAAGCTTCAAAAAATTAGTTCTGATATTCCCTCAGTATCCAGGAGATGGTTCCCCAAAGTTAATACTAATTGAAACAAAATTAATCAAACCCACAAATTTTCTAACTTTCAAAACAGACAAAATCCTTATGCCTATTATGAATTACAGAAACTGATAAGATTCTGCACTTCAAGAAACTATGTTCAGGGTTTTTTTCTGATGTTAACCTAATACCATTGTTTTGTATCGCTTGGAAGAGTTCTTTTGGCAACAGTCATTGACTTTGATTAATAATACATTGTTTTATACACATAAACAGTCTACTAGGAACTTTTTGACATACAGGAACAGTCTAATCATTTTTGCAGAAGATAGGAGAAACTTTATGATAATCAGATGCCACTGGCGAATGCTATTGGGTTTTAATGTAAAAATTCCATAGAGCTTTTGTGTTGTTCTGAAGTTCCCTATGCCATCCGATTCCTGCCTAGGAAACTGTACACCATTTCCATTATGGAAACATCGTCACAGAAACTGAGATCTCGGTCATCACCTGAAAAGGTCTGAGTAGTTTTATTTTACAGAAGTGTCAAAAAAATAAGAAATTAAAATATCTGACTGTTCCATTAATTGCTTATAAAATGGCCTTTGAATTTCATTTTAATGAAGCCAAAATAAATTTAGTTTGCTCTCAGGTTGCCATTGTTCAGTATTGCATATTTCCCACTTAAGGAAGGAGGAAATGAGGGAAAATATTGCACAACAGAAAAAATTTAAAATAAGCTAGAACTACAGTGAAGTGATTCGCCTTGAGTCTTGTGCATGTAATGCAAGAGGACTGACAGTTTGGTGCACTCTCTGGTATCACTTAAGTCTGAACAATTTAAGGCAATCATCAGTTTAAAGTTCAGACTATTTCCTATATGTTCTGGACCTCTAAAACCTACCAGTGACATTTCTGTGGGTAGTGGCATGTAACCATGGCTTGTGCAGTTGGGCTCTGTCTCGGGTATCTAGCAATAAGGAAGTTAATCTGAGTCTATTCTGTCACTTCTGTTGTTCTGCGGTTTGGGTCTTGCACACCTGGTCTTTATCTCACTGAACCTCTATGAACCTTGATGCTTCATCATTTTGGATCCATCTAGGGCATGTAATGTTTTGTCTTGGAGTTCGTGACTTAATTTGACTAATATGCTTCTAAATGTTAATGCAGTTTCCACAAACTTTGGTTTGAGGACTTGAGCGTTTACAATTTACCATAAAGTTCCAGCATAACACTTGGAAAAGGGCTAGGTTAACTCCTAAAATCAGTTAGCTGAGTTAGTTGCTAAATAAATTAAAATGGGACCTAATTGAAATACTTATTAAAATAAACATTTGCTGTGAGGATTGATAAATAATTTCAAGTAACTGCATTTTAGTTACTCAGTTTAAAAAAAAATTCTCTGCTTCCTCTAAAGAGGCAGATCTTGAAATATTTGTCCAAAGCAGAATATTATGTGCTAATGGCATAGTTTGAGACAAGGACAAATTTCTGAAATGGCTGTAAATGTTTATTTGAACAGACTTAACTTAGCATATACTTTTTCTATTGGAGGACTTCTAAGTATACTGGTATGAATAAATCTTCATTTTCTGTACCTCGGAGTGATTGCTGTGTTTGTATTCTAGCAGAAGGAGGAGTTTTGGAGACTTGCATCCTTTCTCAAAGAGTAACTGTGCTATTTTGCCAGCCTTGAAGCTGATAAATAGTGTCAGTGCTGTTCCTGAGTTGTGTTGTTCCTCTAGGACTGGTGGCCATATGCTTGTTAAGATACCAGTATTCCTTGTACTGCCATTGCCAGTCAGACAGGTCAGTTTTCTTATGTCAGTCTGTTATAAGCCATCTTTTAAGCATATTAACCAGTGGAGTCAATATGTCCGTTAATTATAATTAATTTTCTGGGTAGATTTAGCTTTGTTCCCCTGCCAGACCCTGTGTTTCAGCATCAAAAATGCATGGCAAATTTTATCAAAAAGATGCATTTCCTTTGAGCTGTTACTCTGTTTACAGACATTCTTAATATAATTAACTCAGATTCATAATGCCTGTCACAAATGACAAAAGTAATTAATTCTGAAATTTGGACTATGGGACTTTATGTGGAATACTTACCTTCAGGGGATTATGTCTCAAAAACATTTTGGGTCATCATTTATTGTGTCTGAGTCTAATAGCATGCCAGGTTTTGTAAGGTTTCAATTATGATGTTTGAATAATGAAGGAAGCAAAGGAAAAGTAACTGTTCCATGTTTATTGTATTAATTTCAGTCAACAGAGAAGGAACACTTTGTACTGGGGGCTACAAACATGCTAACTGCAATATTCCATGAAGCCTGCAAACAAAAGTAGGTTATGTTTCCAAACTGAGTGAAAGTTGCTCATGCAAACAGGCAATTAAAGAAACCAATATGACTTGCATGCTGAAATACAGTAAATGCACACCTGCAAGTTGATTTTTTTTCCCTCTAATTCTGTCAGAATATTTCTAAGACCATTTGTGTATGCAGGTGTTTTTTAGGTACTAAGTTTACAGTAATGCTTGAAATATGTGGCCAAAAAGATGAAGTCCCTCATAAGCAAAAATATGAAGCGGTAATTTAAACTACTTGCTTCAGACACTGCTATCTGCTGTAAGCACATCTCAGAACAAAACCAAAAGCCCATGCTGGTGTTCAGTTATTTTCCCTCTCACACTTGAATTTCCTAGTCTTAGAAGTGGAACTGATGTTTGCTCCCTGTTTTATGGTTTAATCTAGTGCACAAATTACCTTACTCAGTGATAGTGTATCCACTTTTGAGGGTGGTTACATCACATGAAGCGGTCTAGGATATTTCATTCTTTTCATTGGGAACACCAAGTGTTGTTCAGGTGTACTGCAAAATGACTGCAGTGCTCATCTGCCATGGAAAGAGGTGCAGATGCTAGAAAGAGGGGCAGATGCTCCGTCTCCTCTCAAGTCTGGCTTAAGAAGCAGCTTAATACTTCAATCTTTTCTAAGCAGATTTTCTTAGAGACAACTGATGTATTTTTTAAGCACCAAAGTGGTGAACTATTTGTGGGGGTGTGGTTTTTTCTTTCTGTTCCTGAAGTCTTTGAATAAAGTCTATATTTTCTGTCTACATTGTGATGTATAGTATTGGAGATCGGGATCCATGAAACATTAGTAATCTTGGAAGATTCTTGTAATTCTATTTAAGAAGTATGCTACTAGAATGGCAGGAAACTTCTCAACAGCCTGGAAATAGTATCTCTTCATTTAATAGCTAGAGGCAAAGATTTTTATATTGTAAGTCAGGAAAGCTTAGTCTAATATGACCAACTCGTAGTCTGACTACATGTAAATTTGAGTAAATTCAGTGTTATTTGCTTTTCTTATGCTTTTTCTTTGCTTTTTATTCTAGACCTTCTGAATATTACCAATTTCTGTGCTTTTTTATTTATTAATAACAGTTGATTTTAAATTCTGATGGTTTGTAAAACCTGATTTATTGTCTTTATGCAATAATATGTAGACACCTAAAAGTTAGAGTCTCGACATTTCAAACGTGGTTGCTTAAGGGTAGAAACTTTGAGCTGTGTTCTACTGCTTGAATAGATGACTTTAACCTGCTAATGACACCTTTTCTATTTTTATCACTTGTATCATTATTCTTAATAGTTGTCATCATTATACTGGATTAATTGCTGACTGCAGGTGACTATGAAACTATAGTTTTCAGTTTGTCAACCGGTGTTCACTTGTGAAGTAAATTGCCAGCGTGCAGCTTCTGAATCTTTCAGAACAGTCAAATCTGAAAATATCTGGCTTTGGATACTGCCTTTAGACTTTTAAATCTTGCTTGTGTGCAACATTTGATATTTAGGGAAATGTATTTTAATGAGGATGACAGGAAAACTCCAAACTAATGTTTTGAAAATGGTTATGTAAAATTAAGTAAGTTACTTTGGGGTGAATTTGTTCACTAATATGCTCGAATAACTAAGTCTGTGATTGCTCATCCTCCTGAAAAGGATGTGCCAAAGTGCCATTTATTGTATCAAACTGCAGCTCAGTTCATGAACACCAGATCACAAATACTCTCATGTGAGAAACATGGAAGCTACTTGGTGTGGCTTCCAATGTAGTATTGAAGTCAGAATATACTTGATAATCAGAAAAGAAAGGAACTTTATTTAAATTATTTTAAAGATAACATAGTAAATTCAGGGAAATTTTGCAGACATTAATAAATGGTTTCCAGCTCTTCAGTAAATTAAGTGAACAAAGAGGAATTTATCATGTGTGGTTTGATGAGATGCTGTCTCTCTGGAGTACTAAAAAAACCCAAAAATCAATGAAAACACATTAGAGACCATGCAGCAACCATCCTGTTGTCTAGGGATATAAGCTATATGACCCAGAAGGACCTTTCTTTTCCTGAAATGTATGATTCTGTCTTTAATAACTAAAGCCATTTTCCTTATATTTCTCTAACGTTGCCCTAATGTTTTCTTTTCTGACACAGGAGTTTCACAACTGTTAAAAGCAAGCAGAGTTAGTGAGAGAAAATGTAATGCTTTATTTTAAATGAACAGATGAGACTGTTTTTTGTGTGAGTTCCATAGTAAATGCTCAGTCTAAAAAAAACCCCAAACTGTATACAGTAAGCCCTCACTGTGGAACTTACTTTAGCATTAAACATAGACAGATTCATGGGCGGGAACCACAGAATAATTGTATGCTGCTGATCACTGAGAGGATTTGCGTTGGTTAAGTGCTTTCCTTTGGTCAAAGACTGGCTCCAGGCAAACCCACCTGAAGTTTCTTTTTTTTCTGGCAAGCAGTTATGCCCAGGGTACATACTACAAGATGAGTTACTTTGGTCTGGGCAATTCCAAGATGAGAAGGTTAGCGGGTAAGATAAGGCAAGTCTGTCAGTGCCAGCATATTAAACTGCTGAAAGGGCTAACACTGTAACTACAGCTTCAGCAAGAAATTGTCCGTGTGTGGCTTCTAAGTCTTTCTATACAGGGTAAATAAAACCATGATGCTAGAAAATATGTTGACCCTGTATCGCTGTTTTCCTTTCAGTTACCAAGTGAGCTAATGCAAGGCCCTGAACCACAGCGAAGGTGCAACTGTACCAGCTACCACCATCCTCAGCAGTTTGTGAAGTTGATATGCCTCCTACAAAAGACTGAAGAGAATCAAAGGCAAGTTGCAAGTCACACTTTGGAATATGTAAGAACATACCTGAGTATAAATTAGGTATTTTACCTTCCTTGAGGGTGTGTGAATTGATTGTGGCCCTGCAGACTGGATTTTCTCTTTTACTTTGGGCCGGCTTATATGCCTATAGTAACTGCCTTTTAGGAGCGCTAATGCTATTCTAACAGGCTGCCGTCTGAATGGAGCAATTCTTTCTAACGGAGTAAGGGAAAAAGCAAAAGTTGCAGTGCCATTCCCTTGCATGCTATATGTGTGTATATATATATACACACACATACCTGTGCTGAGCTAAGCAAAGTCCATCCCATGGAGTCATGTAGTAAAGTGAAAAAATGACAGTGAGAAATCATTACTATGACAACCCCACAGTGAGTGTAGGGAACAAATGACTCACTGCAGCTTTTTGAGTTCAGTGAGTCAAATCCATAAGCAGCTGGCCTTTTTGTTTAGCTCTGTGGGTGAAGTGGAGTAACAGTCCATTTATGCTCTGGAGACTGCCTGATGTGTTTATAGGAAAAAATATCCAGCACATATGCCTCTGTGACTTTTTCTTCTTTTAAGCACATATGATGAAAAGCGACAGAAACAAGTTAATGGAATTTGTACATCTTTTTTTCTCCCCGGCCCCACCCCCCGGCCCCACCCCAGTGGTCCTTTTCTGTATTTTAGGGCACCTAAAACTCTTTCTCTCTGTTAATGTGCCTATAATTTTTGGTTGTCCTATTTTATCCATAGCTCAAGTGATGGAGGCTATTAACACTTGGCAGTGAGTAGCAGATGATACACAAGGGGGCAGCTGCAGACAGTTTACAACAGGAAGCTCTCCTAGGCAGCCACCATTTCTTTATCTGTATGGCAAAATTTCTAAGCAGTCTGTGATGCAAATAAAATACTCACTGTGAAATGGGTTGTGTACTGCCTGCCTTTTCCTGTCTGAAGAAGCTGCTGCTTGATACAGATGTGCTGGAATCCTGTCATTCCTTCCTACCTGCAATACTTTTGCAAGGGAGGAGATTAAGGGGATGAGAGCCCTTAATCTTAATTTATTAAAGTGTCCTTTGACCTTCTTTCAGGGCCCTTATGCTCAACCAAAAGGCAGTTTTCCTTCTGTTTGGTTTTAAACAACAAATAGAAACTTTAAAAGTGCTCTTGATTACTGTTACGACTTGCCATTCACCTGAATTAGTCATTTGTCATAATGGTCATTGTGGTCAGTTTGCAACCAACTATCGTGGTCACTTTTTACATAAAGCAAGAAAATACTCACTTTGACATACTACCTGTGGATTTACTTTCCAGAGTAGAATGGCTTAGTTCTGAATAAGGAAGACCATGAATATATTTTAGGTTTTTTTCCTTCTCGGCTGGAAATCTGTGTTAAAACACATTGATGGGATGCCTTCTCAGAGTTCTCCCATGAATTAAGTTTGTATATGATATATCAAGGAATCCTGTAGCTGGGAAACTATTTCAGATGTTTAATTACTCTATGTTCGTGTGAGCACAGATATTTTCACAATCATGGTTTTAATCTGTTTTGCAAACTCAAGTTTTGTTCAAAATCCAGATATTTTTAACTGTTGTAAAGAAAAAATTGAACTGTAGTGTCTGCAACTAGAGTTACTAAGAACATGACTGAACTAATGCCTCTCTCTTCCTGTGCTACTGAAATGTGTGTTATCTTGGATCTCATGTGCATCCCGATGCTCCAGCAACAGATATGAGATTGAATCACCAATGGTAGGTAGGATGCTAAGAAAAGTTTAGATCTCAGAGTTTCTAAGACCGATCAGACTGTTCATAAACAAGATCCTACTCCCGAATACACTTAGAATTAACAGAAGTAACAAGGTTCATCCATTTGGAAGTAAGACTGGTTTTAGGGACAAAAGTAAGGGCTGCTGGGCATGGTTGGAATCTCCTTGAGTTGTAGACATGGAGAAGGCAAATCTCCATTGTGACTAAGAGAATGATGCAGCCCTAATCCTGAAGAAAACCTGAAAGGCTTTCTATGGTCAGATCAGGGTTAACTCCTTGGGACTCCACTGATGGCACTTCATGTTCTGCAGCCTCTCGTATTGACAGTTGCATCTACTTTTTGCATAGCTGTTTAATAGTTAAGGCATATCACAGGATGCCTGGTTTTAATGTAAAATCCTACAGAGACGTGAACCAAAGAATTCATCAGTGAAAAAACTGTGTCCTGAGTGGGCAGGCTTCTGTACTTGCCACTGATATACCTGCCCAGACCTGCTGTCAGGGACAGGATGTAGAGCAGATCATTCTCACGCCTGGTCTGGTTTGGTGATTTCTGTAAAAGGACACCAGGATGTGTTAGCAAGTGCACTGCTGCTTTCCTTGGTGAATGCTGTGAAACTATTTCAGGACAAATTTAAAACTGCGGTAATTATGCATCATGTGGGATGCTCTTCCATTTTACTTTCTGGTAGCTGTTTGAAAGCAAATAAATGACTTATAGAACTAGTTTCAGGGACAAAAGAATTGGGAGACCTTGTCACTCCTCTCCTGGAGTTATAAAAAGTGGTATTCAAATGTGGTCTAATTATCCTAATTTATTGTTTAATATGTTCTGCTGTCTAATTTTTTACAACCTTATCTATGCAAGTATGGTTATTTAGTAAAAAAGCAAAATCTGAGATGAAGAAGGCTCTTAACAGTGCTGTTCACACCTTCGGGGTAAGGAGCTGAGATGTTTATGCCGGTTAATCCTTCACTAAGGTGCACTGAGTGTTCCTTCAGTAATCACACTGAGTGTTCAACAGGATGCAAAATAGGCACACAGTGCAGAAGTCTAAAAGGAAATTATTTTCTCCATTTGCTATTCTGAAAGTAAATGAGTTGATTTTCCAATGAATGTGGGATTCATCTGAAATTTACATGCAGGGCCCTTTTTTACATAAAGCAAGAAAAATCCTGAATTATTAATGGGTTTCTCATTTATTTCAGTGGTTGATTATCCTGGAAGGAAGGAAACTAAAGTTTATTCTACAGGCACTCTCTCTTTATTTGTGCAATGGGAACATTGCACTGGTAGTTATAGTTTTACTAATTATACTTAATCATTTGTTTAATCCTCATAATAAGAATATTATTTAAGTCTGGTTTGCTGTTTGAAACTGTAGCTATATTATGAATTGTAAGCAGGGAAGAGGTCAAGTCTGTTTGTGTGATCTTGTCCCTGATTCTCTGTTAGGTGCCTAGGAGGTTCCTTCTGAAAGAAAGCTCAGTCAATTTTGAATAATTCAAACAGTCTACAGACCTTAATGCTTGTATAGTGCAGATAGGCATGTTACAGGAAAAAATGTAGAAGGATTTCTAGCCCTGCTACTAGTTGCATCTTGCTATCACAGTTGTTTGGTTTATTGCTTTGCTAATAAAATCCTTAATGTCTTTCTGTCAAGTTAATTCTCACTGATAAATGTAGAGGACTGCTCTATTTTATTCTGCTTGGAGATAGTGTTTTCTTTTTTAAAGTAGGAAATGGGCTTGTTCTTTTTTCACACAGCCAGATCCAAAATGCTTCTGAAGGAAGAGGACATTCTCTTTGTTGGTTTAAGCAGACCTTGGATCAGGCTGATTACTAACAAACCTCAGAATTTGAACACATCAGCGAAGTACTAATCCCGGTTCTAGATTGTCATCTGATTCCTGTAGTTTTCCTAGAATGAGTTAACTTGTTTTACTCGCAAAGTATTGAAGGTCAATTGCTTTAAGTTTATGCATACACTTGCGATTTATTTGAATGTTTTAATGTGTGCAGAATCAGAGTAACTGACACTGGGTAAGACAAAGGGCAAATAATTATACAATGTCATAACTAATTGTGTAAAGTTCAGTGGATTTTAATAACTCTTAAACATGCAAACCTAAATGTACCCAACAAAGAATTTATGTTCTGTAAAAATCACCATTTAGCCCATGTAAGGGCAGAAAGGGTTCCATTCATACAACACTGTCCATAGAAATCAGGTAACTGTTACTACATATTGCCTATGTTATTAATATGAAGTCTTGCATTAGTTGTGACAGGATTTGGTGCTGAGGCTGCAAATAATGAAGTCCTGAATACCCACTGAGCATAAGAAGTTTCAAAGATGGTAACCACACATCAATTTCTGTGGTAACTTTTTGACCCCAAAAGCTTCATTTTGTATTTGGAAGCAGCCAAAACTTTTTGAAGACCAGTTCTTTTACCTGGACTTAACGTGATCTCATAACATCATGGGCTGGATCCTTTATAGGAGTGAACTGGCAAGACTGTTGAAATTGGTGTGAGTGTGCTAAAGCATACCATCTAAGTCTGCAAGACCTGAGCTTGATAAGAACGAGATTCCTATAATGCTGTCACTACTCTGTTTCCTTACTTTCAAAATGCTTTATTGATAAAGGAAATTCCCAAAAGAAAAATAACACATCTCTTGATTGCTATGGGTAGACAGTATTAGTAGATGAACATCAGTCTACTCATTCGATGAAAGAAGACAAGTGCACAGTTCATTATTTAATAAAGCACAATAGTCTTTGTCAGTAAGTTTTGAGGCTGTTTCTCAACAAGCTTGAATTCATCCATTAAGTTGTATCATATTAGATAGGTAGACTCCTATTTTCTCCCTCTTAAGGAAACTGGCTGAATGACCACTGGATTGCTTTCTTCCTGCCAGTTGTAATTCATATCTTCCCACTGTAGTGCATGCTTGGGTATGGCAGTTATCTAATTGTCTGTTGTAAAATGGGGTGTGTTTGTTATGCTTCATATGTTAGTGGAAATGCTTCTCGCATTGGCATTTGGGAATGTTCTCCCTTTACTTTTTCCATAAATTATTTATCAGTTCTGTTATTGCTTGCATGGTCTTTATTATGCCTCCAAAAAGATTTTTCCAGAATGCTCTTTTGCTTAAGGACCACAGAAAAATGAATGAAGCTTAATATTTGACCAGGAATTTACTTTAATTCTTTTAAACAACATTTTGTAGCAACTGGCATATCCTTAATAGTCCCAGAGGGAAAACAAAGAAGGTAGCTGATCTAAGCTGGATATGCGTTTAGTATCTTGTAATATGCAAAAAACCAGCCAAATATTTTTCCTAGAAAATCCTCAGAATGTGACAGCAGGGCTTAGACTTGGCAGTACTTTGCTCCACTTTGAGACTTGAATGAGCCTCAGAAGCTCCTAACTCTCACTGGCTTGTGTCGTTTTGGGTCCTAATTTGTTACAACTTCCTATGTAACCCTACAGTTTATTTCATTTTAACTCCTTCATGGTTGCTGTATGTATGTTTTTGCCACTACAAGAAAATACTACAAGCAGTTCTGCCCCTGCACCTTTCTGCATAGAGGGACTTCTGAATGTGTGAAGTAGCATAAAACTCCGCAGAAGAGAGTTGCTGTTTTCTCAACATCTATCAAATAACATAATTACTCTGGCATGTACTTCCTACTGGCCCATAATGTGTATTGTGGGATAATTCCTCACTTTTTACTAGGAGAAAGCTGAAGCAGTTATTTGATAAACCTCATAGAAGGGATTGGTGTCAGAACAATACTTAAAATTTTGGATGACTTGTCACTCAGATTGACAGGTGCCACCTCTCCTGACAGAAATCAGACTGGAATTTGTGCTGAGCATGCTGTCAAAGTGGCACAGACTCTGTCTTTGATGACATTGTCTATGATGATGAGAGCTGGGCTAAGAACTGCAGGTCACTAGTGATGTGAGACAGGGGAGTTCTTTTGGGTGCGAATTCGTGTTGCGCCTGTACAAGATTTGCTGTATGCACTGGATTGTATCATGTTTTCCTTTCTGCTGGAAGCAGGTCGGAAGTCATGTACTGGGGTGCCATTCAGGCTACGCTGCCTCTGGGGTAAATGAAGTAGCTCCATCAGCGAGCTCTCTCTCTGTGCATGCACAGGGTGCGCCTAGGATTGGCATGAACTTCATTGTGGGTGAAGATACAGCATGGACATGTGGCCCTGGAGCCGTAATGGAGTACAGCACATCCAACCCTCCCCCTACTTCTTTGCACCTCCGTACTCGATACTGTAAATACACCCAATATCCTGGAATTTCTAGAAGGTGTTGATTTCAGACTGTGCATATGTGAACGAAAGTGTATTTAGGACTTTGAATGCTCTAAGTTTACATGTTTTCTTCCAAGAACCTGAAGTGGAAGAAACACACTGAGTTTTGAAATGGCTTTGTTCAAATATGCCCAGTAATGTTCTTTGGGGCAAATTAGGAAAAAATCTCTTAGCTTTTCAACACTGATAACAGTACTAATCAATATGATGTGGTATCGAGACACTCTATAGGAGAAGCTTTGCTCTTCTAGAATAATGTATTGAGCTTTATTCATCAGGTATGTTGATATACATGCATCTAGTTCCAGACCATGGACACAAATATGCATCTTTCCTCTGTTCATTTTAAATCAAATACCCTTACTCTGTATTTTGATCTGTTCCATGTAATGTTAA
The DNA here is from genome assembly GCF_000687185.1 of Egretta garzetta. NCBI lineage: Eukaryota > Metazoa > Chordata > Aves > Pelecaniformes > Ardeidae > Egretta > Egretta garzetta. The sequence continues at coordinate 51,234 of NW_009259180.1, forward strand.
TAGACAACAGAAAATTTTAAAAATGCCATCAGCAAGACTAACAAATAATTGCTTGCAAGCTTTGTAGCTTTTCTTATGTCAGATCCATCTTGAGTTGCCTGTTAGCACTTGTTTAGTTTGCGCCTCTGCATGAGCATCACAGATGTGAAATAGTACTGCTTGGTATCAGGCACGTTTGTGTAAATTGCCACAGTGTGATTTGCCGGAGAATTTTCTCGTTGTGGGGCACTCAGCATAGTTTTGGGAACTATAAGAAAGAGAGGAAGAGAAGGGTATTCAAGGAACTGAGATCTGATGGGGTGTGGGGAAGGTGACAGAATCTAATGGGATAATTTCCCGTATACTATACATGACTTCTGAAGGACAAGTGAGGAATGCTCCTAACTCAGTCCTGCTTACGGTCTATCAGTCAATGAAAATATCACTACTTACAACCAATAAGCAATGTAAAGAAATATTTTAAAGCATTGTCTGGTGTTTCCATATTCCAATTTCTTCCTCTTTTTTTTGTCTTCAATATTTTCCACAATCCTGCTGCATTATGTTCTATTTTCTTATATTCATCATCTGTGTTCAGCTCAGCTCATCTCCATTCAACTCATCATTTAATCTTGCATTCTCCCTCCTCTCCGGTACTGTTCCTCTGGTTTCTTCTGTAGTTATTCTTCTTCAGTCTTCTACTTCTGTTTTTTGTATGCTTCAAGAAGAGAGAAACTCATACTTCCTGGATGTGGCTCAGTATGAATTTCAAGTTGATAGCATCCTTTTGAACACCATTCTGGATCTAGATGCATCAACTTTTTCTCTTGTGGTAGGCATTGCAAGCACTGCAGAAGCTTTAGAAGAAATTTCATAGCCTAGCATTTGACAGCAGCAACATTATTAAAAATAACTCACCTAATGGATCGCCTCTCAGGAGAGATGAGACTGAAAGTAGTGCAGGTGAGAATGAAATTAATAGCATCATTAAAAAAATAAAATTCTGCTTCAGTGCCTTTAATATGTAAAGAAAGCAGGTTAATGATAATGTAGACAAAGGGTAAGATATTATTGATTTCTCCTTAATTAAAATCCTTGCAGTGAGTACAAAGCCATAGAAGTATGCCAGATCAGAAAACCTCAGAATCTTCATTCTTTGTTTATTTACAGAACAGGAGCATCATGACAGAAAGGTTTTCTGTTTCTTATGTCCTTGGTATTCCTTGACACAAGGCTTAAGAAGCCAGCTTGTTTCCCATGTTTGCTGATGAACAAATTCTATCTATGAAAGAAGAGGGTGGAAAAGGGCCATGTTTCCAATGTATCTGCTTAGGCTGTTAACAAGGCTGCTGAGTCCTAGGAGGGTAGGAATTACAGCAATTTCCTTTACCCTGGGCTTCTGGGCAATGTTGTAGTGGGCCAGAATCATTGAGATGGAGATTTTTGGGTGCCAAACATCTAAAGCATCATTTCTGAGATGCTTTTTAGAGGCCTAATTCTTAGAAAATGCTGGATTGCTGCCTTTTCATGGCATCCTATTTTGTGTACTTCAGGACATTTCTAGTGGCTTCACTGCTGGTAAATTCACCTTACATCATACTACCAGTCAGAGCTGGTTAGGAAAAGTAAAGGTAGGAGAACCCAGTGATGATTCACCTTGAAACCTCTTCATACAAATCTATATGATTTGGGAATTGCTGTGTTAAAGGATGATTTATTTTATTTTTTTTAGGATTTAAATTCTGCCTTGAATTTTTGTAGTAACAGCACATGTTTTGACATGTCAGAGATTTGGGATCTACTCAAAGCAGCAATCTGATAAGCTCTGGGCTTAAGCTCTTAAAAGACAAAACCAAAAGTGTTTGTGCACCAGGTGACAGAACTCATATGTTAGTAGCTATCCTCTTCTAGCATTTTAGAGCTCTTGTAGCTTTGCTTATCAGCTGAGCTACATCCAGGAAAGAGAAACAAACAGTACTTTCTAGACAGCCTGTTATTATGTGAACAAATATCAGAAGGAGAAGAAAAGATTAAGTCTGCTTCTAATCTTTTATATTGATCATGCTTTCTGTCAAAGCTGTTGTAAGAGGAAGTTCCTGATGATACTGGCTTGGTTATCAGGTGTATAGCTATGATTATGGTTCTCTGAGAGGCAGCTATAGCAATCTCAGTAGATGACTGGGCCTTCATAAAACATAAATGTTTGTGCCTGTGTGCATGCACATGGATGTATGTATAGGGAAAAATACTTTTCAAAGTAAATGCATTTAAAGTTCATGCTGTCTTTCCAAACAAAATTTTAATGCACAAGACTGAAACCAAAACATTTTAATAATTAATTCTCCTGTAAATGTCTCCTTTTAAGAATGGGCATTGAGACTATAAACATGTTAAACATGTACAGTGATACTCTATTAAAATTACAGCACCTGCTGTACTTCAAAACAAAGCTATTCTAAAATTGAATAACATTCTAAAAAATCTGTCAATGTTTTCACTTGACTACGTGTAAAAAATGCTGCAGAAGGGTTCATATTATTGTTACCAGTATTTCAAATGGGCTTTCAGGCATTTAGATATGCATCTTCTCCTTTTAGTTACGTTTAGGTATTGATGGAAAGAAATGTGTATTTGTATAGTTTGCTGTGGTACAAATGAATTGGGATATCTGGTTTGAATACTTCGCTGAATCTTAAAGGAGTTTATCTTTTCTAAAATGTTAGCAAATGCTAGCTTTGTGCTAATGAAAGCCAGACATTTGATTAACAGGTTTTCAGTAAAGCAAAGTGTTAACACTTTTGTATGGCTTTATTGAGATCTAACATGTTATATCTGCAGCATAAGATCAGATATTTTTTTTTTAGCTGCATTTGTTTTTTAGGTACTCTGAAAATGGTCTGTCTCCACGCAATAAAACTACCTAGAATTGTGCAGGAAAAATAAATATCTCTAAGTATTTAGGCATATATAAGTGAGACTAATTGTAGGTTGCAAATGTAGAGCAACTGGTCTGAGTGTCCTCTTGTACTTCACCTGTCTTGAAAATCGCTTTTCCCACAGTGACAGAGCATCAGCATCTCCAATATCCAGGTAGTGTTCTCCATCTTTTCTGCTTCTTCTGGGCACTTGAGTACATTTAAGTATGAATAGCTTAACTGCATTTTTTTAAATGAGACTGCTAGGAGACAGTCCTGAGAAGTGGAACTTTTGTACAAATGTCTATTTCATAAACTCTTGGGAACTGAATCTATTATAAAAACTTTTATTAGTGACATGGTTTAATGTTGCTTTTGAATATGTTAAGAAGTATCTCCATGTTAGACATGTGCTAAAGTAACACTGAAAAGATTTTACGTAGTCAGTCACCTATATAATATGTTTTAGTTATTATTAAATACCTGGGTTTTATTGCAGAATAAAAATGTCTTAATGACATAGTTTGCCTATACCTATCTGTGACAAAATCTAAAAATCCTTAAGAGATTGTTTAGATCAGCATATTTTCCTGGGATATAAAGCAACTGCCTATACTGAAAGCTAAGCAGATTCCTATTGTTTGAAATATATTTTTTTTTCTACTCTGCAGAAGTTCAAAGGTGTTTATGCAGACAGAACAGTCATTTTGGGATGAGCCTGTCTCCTGAAATTCTTGGTATCTTCCGTGTCCTAAGAAAATGGAAGTTTTCTCCCCTTTCACGTTACACCTACCAGCCTGCAGGCATGTGGTCTTACATGACTTGTTTCTCAAGTAGTGTAGTCAAAGTAGCCTGTCCCAAAGGGTGTGTGAGGAGAGGGCAGTGAGAGCAGTCTAAAACTGGTGAAGAGACAGGAAAAAGAGGATAACAATTTCTATAGATCTGTTCCTCTCAATTCTCCCTTCCCCCTGCTTCCACAATGCACCTTAGGACACTTCACCACTAAAAAATGTTGACTGCTTAAATTTGTGTTTCCTAGTACACTAGGGCTATTTTATTTTTTGAAAAAGACACAGTGATTTTTTTAGGAACTTGCTGTGTTTTTCAGGTAGGCAGTGAGGAACTGAGTCTCAGTGGACAGTGGAAATCAGGCTTTTAGTGCACTGTCCTGTAAAGGTACCAGAGTTAGCTCAGAGCTGTCTTTTGTGCTGGTGGCATTCACAGTGTCAGCATTTGAGCTAACTACTCTAAAGAGAAGCTTCCTTTGGGTGTCACAGTTGTTAGCTCTTCTGCTTCCAAAACCTGGACTACTATTTTGGAGACATACCAGGTAATTTGGGGACTTTGACAGATGGACTTGGGTGATTTAGTGGGAGCAGTTAGGAGTTCTGCTGTCACCCTTCTGCATTCCAGTCCTTGCCAGAAGTTCCTGCTCCAGAAGAGTGAGCTGTGTGCTGGCACTTCTGCTGCTCTCATTCACAGCTTAGCATTTCAATTGATGCTAAGTTGGTACTAATATGCTGTGTGGTCAACTTGAGGAGCGGGGTTGCAGATGTGTACGCTGCTATGCTCTGGTGAGGGGGCAGTAATTTCCTGCAAAGGGGTGAGATGGGCACCTGGGAATCTAATGTGTTTTGAAAGTGATACTGACCCACTTCAGCTGCCTAGTTGGAAAGCTCTTTGCAAAACATTTGTACAAGTTACAATATATCTTAGTGTTTCTTGTGTGTTCACTGTTGCTGTCTTGTGGATTAATAAGGAATAAAAGAGAGAGAAAGTCAGGGAAAAGGGATTGGAGCAGGACAGAAAATGGAATGCTGATAAGGACAAATGCTGATGTTGGCAAAGAGGTGATGTAATTGCACTTTGATAAGTGACATTATAGGTTATGAAATATCTGCAGAAAATCTCAGAGAAATAATTGAACCAGACATCTTTCAGTTCTGGTGATCTGTGAGCAAAGGATCAAATACCCTGTGGTTTATACAAAAATAAGTTTATGCTTCACTGTGTAACACAGATCTAATGATGAGTTGACTTTCAAATTATACAACATGCACTTTTGATATATAGCTGCCCAGACTGAGAGATTTTTATTCTGTGTTTCAAATTTCTAGTTGCTTTGGATTTCTTCCTATCCTTGTCTCTGTCTAATTCATGTTGTTTCTTTCCCCCATAGAGACTTATTCCTTATTAAAGATACAAGACCCAGAAAGGTTCACATATGCCTAGCTCCTCAGAGAGGATGAAATAAGAACAAGATAAGTGGAAAGATTTCTTTATCAACCTAAGTAACAGCCAGACTCAAATTAGGAACTGAAAATTATTTTCTAGAAACTTGCTGCTGTGAGCTGTTGACAGTCTGGACCCACCAGCTCCCTGCTCATTGCCAGTAACGGCAGCAGAAATTTTAGAATAATTGACATGAATGAAATGCAGAAAGTTCTCAACCAATTACTAGAGAAAAATGGAGAAGCACATGTGCCTTTTCAGTCTGCATTATTTCAGACTCATTTATTTTCTTGGTTTAACATTTCCATTTTATTTCATGGTAACATGAATTCTCCTTCCCTCTTTTGCTTACAATTTATAGTTAATCCTAAAGTCATAATTACACTTCTTTTAGATGCCTCTGGACAGATCTTATAGATTTGAATGAGAATCAAATACACTTATTGTTGAATTCACTCTGTGGGAGCAGATAAGATTTTATAATACGTACTTTACTGATGACACAAACTTCAGGTTTTTTCAGTGCTAATTGTAGTTGACCACAGCTAGTTGGTCAAAAGGAGCACTGTTTGTCATGATTTTCAAGAATTGGAATCTGTTCCTTATTTGCTACATCACGAAAATTACACACAGCAGTAGGTCTTGATAGTCCCTTGTGGGTCGCTTCAACTTACCGGATGTCTGCTGGAAATACAATACAGCAGAGAGAAAAAAATCTAGGAGGTTCTTAGAGTTGTGTGGAAGATAACTTACTGGTGAGTGAACCAAATAGGGAAGGTGCCCCTGCTGGGCCTCTTGTTTGTGAACAGAGAAGGACTGGTGGGTGATGTGATGTTTGGAGGCTGTCTTGGGCATAGTGATCATGAAATGATAAAGTTTTTGATTCTTGGAGAAGTAAGGAGGGGGGTCAGCAGACCTGCCACTTTGGACTTCCGGAAGGCAGACTTCGGCCTGTTTAGGAGCCTGGCTGACAGAGTCCCTTGGGAGGCAGTTCTGAAGGGCAAAGGAGTCCAGGAAGGCTGGGCATTCTTCAGGAAGGAAATCTTAAAGGTGCATGAGCAGGCCATCCCCATGTGCCAGAAACTGAGCCTGCAGGGAAGACAACCGTCCTGGCTGAACAGAGAGCTTTGGCTGGAACTCAGGAACAAAAGGAGAATTTATGAACTTTGGAAGAAGGGTCAAGAAACTTAGGAGGACTACAAGGGTGTCATGAGGTTATGCAGGGAGAAAATGAGAAAGGCCAAAGCCCAACTAGAACTTAATCTGGCTACTCCTGTAAAAGACAATTAAAAATGTTTCTATAAATAAATTAGCAACAAAAGGAGGGCTAAGGAGAATCTCCACCCTTTCTCAGATGTGGGGAGAAACACGGTGACAAAGGGCTGAGGAAAAGGTTGAGGTACTTAATGCTTTTTTTGCCTCAGTCTTTAATAGTAAGACCAGTTGTTCTCTGGGTACCCAGCCCCCTGAGCTGGAAGACAGGGACAGGGAGCAGAATGAAGCTCCCATAATCCAAGGGGAAACGGTTGGCAACCTGCTACACCACACAGAGACACACAAATCTATGGGTCCGGAAAGGATCCACCCGAGGGTACTGAGGGAGCTGGTGGAAGTGTTCACCAAGCCACTTTCAATCATTTATAAGCAGTCCTGGCTCACCAGGGGGATCCCAGTTGACTGGAGGCTTGCCAATATGATGCCCATGTACAAGAAGGGCCTGAAGGAGGATCTGTGGAACTACAGGCCTGTTGGTCTGACCTCAGTGCTGGGGAAAGTTATGGAGCAGATCAAGTTGAGTGCTGTCATGTGGCACGTACAGGACAAACAGGTGATTGGGTCCAGGGTTTATGAGATGAAAGGCCCAAAACTGAACACAGTATTTGAGGTGCAGCCTCACCAATGCCAAGTACAGGGGAAGGATTTACTTCCCTGGTCCTGCTGGTCATGCTATTTCTGATATGAGCCAGGGTGCTGTTGGCCTTCTTGGCCACCTGTGTACACTGTTTTGAGCCTCTCACCACATGACAGACTGAGGTGCTGGAGCCTGTCCAAAGAAGGGCAACAAGGCTGGTGAAGGGTCTGGAGCACAAGTCTTATGACGAGTGGCTGAGGGAACTGGGTTTGTTTAATCTGGAGAAAAGGAGGCTGAGGGGAGACCTTATCACCTGTAAAACTACCTGAAAGGAGGTTGTAGCAAGGCACATGTCAGTCTCTTCTCCCAAGTAACAAGTGACAGGATGAGAAGAAATGGCCTCAAGTTGCACTGGGGGAGGTTTTGACTGGATGTTAGGAAAAATTTCTGCACTGTCAAGCATTGTTGTCAAGCATTGGAACAGGCTGCTCAAGGAAGTGGTTGAGACCCAATCCCTGAAGGTATTTAAAAGATGTGTAGATGTGGTGCTTAGGGACATGGTTTAGTGGTGGACATGGTTTAGTGGTGGACTTGGAAGTGCTAGGTTAATGGTTGGACTTGATGATCTTAAGGGTCTTTTCCAACCTAAATGTTTCTATGATTCTGTGAATACTGTCCCATGTGCAGTAAATTTGTACAAGGGAAGTATAGAGCTATGGAAAAGCTTTTGTGAAAACCCTGAACTTAGTTTCTGTGTTTTCAGCCATTCTTAGTTTCTGGGATACATTTAAAAACAGTATATATCTTCACCCTTCTATTGACTTAAGAAATGCTTCTGTCCCAAAGACTGTATATGACATGGAAAGCATGCATTTCCTTCACAGTCAAAGGGAGGATTTCATTTACATGGTTGTTCCTGCTAAGGGTATTCAATATTATTTTTGGAAATGTAAAAGAGTGATCTGGTTACATGCAATTTTGTTGATACTGATGGAACATGCCCTTTTCTGAGATAGATTATGCCTTCTTGCTTGTACACCTGTTAATGTCCCCTCAGTCTTCCCTTGGTGTAGTTTCACTGTATTACTCTAATCAGAAACCTTTCATTTCACTCCTGGCAGTGCTGAGAAATGCAAATACTCAAATTTGACCTGTCAGCTTAGTTACCTATGTGCAGCTGAATTCTTAGGATATAGCCTATAGGCCAACCTGAACACTGAGAATAATACAGGGAAGAAAATGTAGGTCTGTGGAGTGCACATCTGGAGAGTTCTGGAGGAGTAAGTAGTTATTTGCTATTGCTTGCTGCAACTCAGTATATCATACGAAGTAACATTATTTATGTTTAAACCTTGCTAATGCTACAAATGGGTTTGCTGTTTCACCCCAGAAAGTGGTTTAGCCATCTACTGTTCTGACGCTTTTCTTCTTCACAAACTGAAACCCCTAATAATTCTAAGATATTTTTTATGCTTTTCCCAAAGCTCTTTAAAATTGATCTATTGCTACTCTGTCATCAGATCCGTAGAATGGCATGTAACTGAAACTGTAGCTGGGTGTTCAGAACTGAATTGGTTTACAGATTTTTCAAAAGCTGTATATATATTTACTGCCTTCTGGTGGCTTGGGAATCATGGGTCCTGATGCCCTTCTGAGAAGCTGAACATCAGCTTCTTATTTCATACATAGATCACTGTAGATCAGTCCATATATGCTTATTTGTAGACAAAAACATAATTATTTTTGTTTTGTTTGTTTTTAGAGGTATGTAGGGCTGAGCAAATAAACTGTTTCCAAATATGCTAGAAGTTTATAACAATGGAAAATATAATTTATTTGAATGTTACCAGGTAGTAAGATACAAAACAAAGTGAATGCAAAGACTTTCATTCATTGTCTAACAATTGCACCAAGGTCATAATGGTAGAGGAACAGCAAGGATTGAGCTAAATAATATAATCTATTTATGTTCCTAGCACATGTTGCAAAACATACCTCCTTTGCTGTCCCATTGTTGTGGTTGATCTGCACTGGAAACCTGTGCTCCTGTCAAGCAGAACATCAGCTCATGCAGATGTTGCAGGGCAGTGGTATAGCAAAATAGCTTAGATACTGTTCCTGCTGGTGATTTGCTTCAAAAATGATGTAGAAAAAAGCTACTGTCTAACTAAGCTAGTGGAGAGCTATGAAGTTTTAAAGAATTGTAAATATAAATTTTTAAAAAGTTAGTATTCTGTGATTTTGAGTGGCTGTTTCGGATTTCTTTGGCTCACATGCCCTTGTGCTGATTACCGATACTGTAAACAGGAAGAACAGGGAATGACCAGCAATTCGAGTTAAGGAACATACAAAAGGTCACCGTAATAAAACTTACTGCCATCTCTCAGAGGTAAATGAGGCACTGAAATGCTGGCTCCTCTTTCTTGTGGCAAAGAAAGAAACACATGTAGGATGTGCCCTTTCTTGTTCTCATTTGTTTGACATGAACAGCAGAGGGCTATTTCATTCTCACCTTCTAAACATGTACTTATTGGTGGCTCTTTTTAAAATAAAAAATTAGTTTAAAAAAAATCAGCTGTCTGCCATTCAAACTACTAAACTGCTAGGTATAGACAAGAAAGACAAGGGAAAGCTTCTTAGATTTAAACATATTCATGAAGGAAAAGCTAAAGAAATCTGGGACTAGGAAGCTTACTACAGGAGAACAGTACTTGGTTAAATACTCATATGGTTCCCACAGATTATTAAAAATCATATGGCTTTGTGAGCTAACAATTTGGGTCCTGTGGGTTCGTGCTATTAAGCAAAAGTGTCCTGGGAAAGGGAAGGGAAACTGAAGGCTCTTTTCCCCAGACTACAACTGCCTGCCACTGAGCTAAGCTTGATTTTATTCAATCTGAGTATTGGCTTGGATTTCTGAAAAGGAAACTTTGGAAGCCTGCCTCATTCATCAAAAACAATTTAAGGTGCCACCACAGAGGCAAGAGGGCTTCTCATTATTGTTTTCTGTATTTTATGATGTTGGCACTTTTCCTGAAATAATTTGAGAATTGCAGTTATAATACTTTGCAGTGTAGAAAAATAGATCTCAACAATGAATTTGTATTTTATTTTATCTAGGTTTTGATAATGTGCCTCTTCCTCAGTAAATACTGCTTTTTCTGGAAACTAAATCCTTAATCTGAATGATAGCATCATTATGTCAAACACTTCTGTACTAAACTGAAGTACAGCAATTAGCAAGAAATGAAAAAAAATTATGAATGCTCCTATAAACTTCTCTGCACTATCAGCAAAGGATTTTAAAAGCACAACCTACCAAACTGCAGATTCTTAAAATAAGCAACTTGAACATTTGTGTGACAAAACCCATTTTTGTTCCCTGCAGACGTTTATCAACTGAGCTTGCCAGTGAGAACTAAAGGAAATATTTAGGAGATGGGCAGATATGTAGCTTCATCCCTAGATACATAGCTGCTTCGGGGAGAGGGAGCCTGATGAATGCAATCTAAGTGTTTCCTTTTCTGATTCTGCAAATGTGACTCATACTAAGAAACTTAATTAGAAATAAAAAAAATCGTGCTGCATACTTTGCAACTGCCAGTAGTTTGAGAGTAAAGTTATTTACCTTAATCATAACAGGCCTGAATATTTTAATTACGAGCAGTCACCAGCTGAAAATAAAGCATGGAAAGCAGCAATAAGGCAAGCTTTAAACGCTTTAAGCTTAAATGGTAAAATTTTTTAGAATCAGTTTTTCCCCTGACTGAGAGCCTCAACATTTTTAAAAATTGAACCAAAACTGGAATTTTGGGCGATCTTGGGAGTAAGACACCAAAGGTTACTGAATCAGAGATTCAGTGACGACTCCTGGGGTGATAAAAGGGAGCAATGTTTTCATTCTTTCTCCATGTCATTTAAGAAAATAGGAATGAGACTGTTGTGCCAGACTGAAAGTTCGCATACATGAGCACCTGTGACTAAAAGTGAAGGCTGCAAGAATAAGGAAAAGCTGTAGTAAAACCTTCTCTGACTCCTCTCCCTGTCTACGGCAGTTTGCCAGATTTATATAATTTCAGTAATTTTCGGTGGCTTTCCATGCCATGAATTTGTCCAATCTCATGTAAACCTTGTTCTGAGCCTGTAATATGCAGTATGATTGCTAAAATTAACACCTTGCTAGTTGGCAGGCCATTGTCTGAGAATGATGGTGTAAATGAAACAGATTCCATTGACATCTGGTACTATGCCCACTTATATAAATAGAGAGCTTTCCTCGGTGTCCTTAAAAAAATTGGGTAGAAACAGAGATCATTCAAAATACTTATTTTGAGATAAGGAGACCACTTCTGGTGTGTGAATCATTATGATCTTTCTATAAATTACATAATCTGGACCTGCTATGTTGACAAGTCTGATGGAGTTCCTTTCATGATTAATAATAGAGAAGATAAAATCAAGTAAACTTCAGAAACTCCTCTAAGAGAGTTAAACAAATTGTCAAGGAGTTGTTGCAAACATCTTTTTTAGATCCATGAAGTTCTACTGTATTTTTAAGTACCACTTTTATTGAGAATGCTAATACGTTTTACGTAACTGCCTGGAAGTCCTCACTTAATTTGTCATTAACAGTGGTCCTGGTTTCCTTTGTGGGTGAGTCAGTTTGCCCTTCTGCCATCTGTAATAGAGCCAGAGACAAGGTGTTATTCTAAAAGTATTCATCTCTCTTGAACTCAGTGATAGTGCTAAACTTAAGGGGACAATTGGAAATTTCTTGACTACAGGTTAGAAGAGAACCACTTCTCTTGTTTTTTACTGCGGGTCTATTTTTCATCATCTTACCTGTTAGGGGGCCTTTGGAACACCGAACTATTTCTTACTTGATTCAGTGTGACAAACGTTGTTGTCATCTAGGATCCAAATTCTTCACAGCAGAAGTCGAGTTTATCGGTACGCTAAGAAATGGCTGCAAAAGACAGGTAGTAGCTCAGCACTGAACAATAACAAGCAATATTTTAAATAACAGAAATTCATCATCTCTTATTCCTTTGCTCAGTTTGACCAACTAACTTTACTATACTCTATCAATATATAAATTAACTAAACAGAAATGGCTTTCAATGTTAAACCTACGTGATTATGACTAATTACATGTGGTCCATATTAGGAAAATTCTCTGGGAACCCAGAAAATACAAATTCCTTAGTTCTTGTTGCATTTATTACAGATAAACCGTAGTATTTTGGACAAAAAGAAGAAGTAAACTCATGCTCATTTTTAATTTAGAAAGAGCAGTTCATTTTAAAATATGCTTATGCATGACAATAGAAGACAAAATGCATTTAATTTCATTCTATCTTATAGCTATAAGTTGTTGATTCATGAAATGTTTTGTGATTTAGAATAGGAAATCCTTCAAAACCTTAAAGATGCCTCAATCATATCCTAATGAAGAGAGGCTTTGGGTAGGATTGATGTTTTCTTGGTTACTTAAAAAAGAGATTTGCTGGTCATTCATTTTTATTAATAAATTTAGTGTATAATAATAATGCCAGCAAGGAAACCTGGGCAGGCACTTGTGGATTCCTTCAGTTCAAAGATTTATTGTTCAGACTTCCTCTGGCTCACCCTGTGTGTATTATGATTACAGTACTCTGCTGCTTTTTGCTTGTTATTATTAATGTTGTAAAACAGGCTCCTGGAAAGAGAAGCTAGAACAAGTAAGTCTTGTATAAAATAGCTCTTTGGGCAATCAGGACCCCAAAAAATTAAAGAAGAAAGGAGGAAGAAAGTGGAAAAGACACATTCAGGGCCAAGAATATAATCACAGTGTGAAATGGAAATGAAAGCTAGCATTTTAACTGAAATTCCATTTTGTTTTCTGTTTTCCTGCCTGCAGTTTTCATCTTTATCATCAAAACATCAGACGTGCTCCGCTTCAGTCTCTCTGTAACTGTGATAGTCGAGGCAGCGGGTCTTCTTAACTAAACATAGCAAACAGACTGTTTTTTATGTATCACTGGAGCTGGAATAATTCATTAAAGAATGAACCTGTTGGCCTCAAACAGTAAGTAGCATGCATGATTTGGTGACCATTCTGTTCTGTGTCTCATGAAGGTCAATAATACTGAATCATTCGTCTCTGAAAACATATAAAGGACACAGAATTCAATATATAGCCAATAGTACAAGCAGCAAGCATAATCATAGCACAAAACCAAACAGTATAAAAAGATTATAACAGATTGTAACCTAGCTGCTGAAATATCAACAATTACTTGCAAGAAACCTTCTTGTGCCTGGGTTTGCTCAGTGTGTGAAACTCAGGAGATTATGGAAATTAGGTCAGATGCAGTAGCTGTAAAGTCCTGTGACTTTTAGACTTTGAATTAGATTTTGTCCTAAATAGACTAGCAATAATTATTCTCCACTGCAGCTGGGTATTCATGGATTCTCCCACCTAATAATTCAAAATGGCATAATCCCACCACCATCATTCATGAGTTAGTTTTGCACACTGAATTATTCAGAGACAGTATATGACAACCTCTCTGGACTGATGAAATACACTGTCATGGGGGAATAGGCCCTACCAATACATCCTGTCAATTTATGAACTTACTGTGCAGGGTTTTAATAATGCATTTTGGATTTTCAAGATCTTTCTGCTGTCTGTACTGCTTTGTTCTGGGAGTTCCCTTAGTCAGGAATTCCTTTTCTCATGTTCAGAGCAGTAATAAATGTTTTAGTAGGACTAGATAAACTGGATAGATTTGTCTGGAGCCAGATTTGATGATGGCACTCTAGATAATATAGTTTAATAAAATTTTTCCTTGCTAAGGCATTTTAAAGTAAATACCTTAAGCCAGACTTTCTCTATAAGAAAAGCCTAATGTGTTTAGAAAGCTGGAATTCTGAGGATGTTTTCTGTTTCCCTCTCTACCCCCTTTCAAGATGTCGATGATAAACTGTCTTGAGTCAGCTATCTACGATAAAATTCTATCTTTAAATTAAAGATTCATAGTACTGTACACAAACACATTATGAACGCTGTGACTGTCAGATGTTATGTTAAAGTGTTGAAGTAACTTAGTTTAAATCTCGTTTGCCAAAGTGACATTGGCAAATGATCTTGTATCCCATTGTCTTTCACTGAGACTCAGAACTCAGCTGTGGCTGTGTAAAGGCTATGCAGTGGGATAATGGCTGACTTGCAAAGCCATATGTGGTATCAAGTAGAGTCATCTGCCATTTTGAGTTCACACTTAGCAAAATTATTTATCCTGATGTAAACCATTTGACTGATGAATTTTACAACTTCTTTTACTGTTTCTTTCTTTGCATTTAATTTTCTTTCTTTGTCTCTCCTGGACAATCATAGGTTTCCGTGCCTATGAAATTCCAATGTTGAGGTTTTTTTTAATGAAATGGGGAGAATTTTAAGGTTTTTGAGAGTAAAGCATAAAAACACCTTTAAATAGATGCATCTCAAAAGCAAATTACATACTTAGTTATTTTTAACTGTAATTAATGACATGTACTTTTCACATTAGCTTATTATTTAGATTTCCAAGTAAGATGGCAAATTCTCATCAGTAGTCAATTTTATTCTTTTTGAGTCCTGAGGGGAGGGACTTTGCTGTGTAAAAACTTTCCTTAGCTGTTATAAAACCAAACCACAAGACATGCTTACAATATACCATTATTGCCTGATAAATTCTTGTATTTCATATCTGTCAAGATTACTACCTTCCTTTTCAGTCGGCAGCCTGCATTACCATTGCAATGCTTAAAGAAAGCTCTTCTATTTCTACCCTAGAGCCATAATTACCTTTAGACCTCGAGCCAGAGATAAGCCTGTGTTAGCAAAATGTTTGTGTGTATCTTGGAAACATAATACCAGAATGGTGTTAACTGGGTTCATGTATTACTTGTGATACAGGCAAACCCAACAGTGTTATTCTTCCCCAAAACAAGTGATTAGCTTAATCTGATTAATTCTCAAAAAAATTGCCAGATTCAAGTGCTATTTGATAACGAGTGAAAGGAATATTGATGACAAAAGTAAGTTGCAAGTCCAAGTTCCCAATCCAACAGAAGATGTTTAACATGTAAAACTAAAATAAATGGGATAATTCCTATGTTGTAAACATGTTTGCTGGCTTGAGGCTCAAAAGTTCAAGCGAAATATGTTGAAAGTTGTGGATTTTATTCTGACTTGTATGAATTATATGGTGAAAAAGTTTAACATTTAAGTTTTAATGGCCATATTAACTTGGTCATTGTGTGCAGGTATTAAGTCTTTTGATCTTGATACCAGCATAATAATATTTTGCTACTTAATCTGTAAAAAAAGGGAAATTTCATTGCTTAAGCTTTTATTTCTGTTTTTGTCAGAAAAAAATCTTTCAGTGTCTATATAGAGGTTCTAGAACTCTACACTGTTGTTACAAATGCCAATTATAGAGAGTTTCTTCCCTGAGCACTTACAGAAGCGGCAAGACTGTATATGGACCGCTCTTACCAAACACTGCTTTTCCATTTTAGTTGGAATAAGACTGATGGATGGACATGATAAAATGAAGAGATCACTGTTTTCTCCCACCTTAACCATTTTTTCTGTCTGTCAGAGCAGAGATTGGAAGAAATAGTTCAGACCACTGTTATCTCACCATCTCCAACATGGAAGGTGGCACGTGAGAGAAAAAAATGGACCACAGTCATAAAGCCTGTTCATGCTTCTGGATACTAAATGATGGGGAGGTGGGAGAGGGAGGAGAATGGAAGGCAGAGGAATTTTATTGTAATTCTAACAAAAATAGACAAAATTTAGGCTGCTTGGCCTGAATTGTTTTCCATTAATGTAGATGGAATGCATAGGACTGGATGTATACCAGCCTTTAGCTAGAAAAGATGTGAAGTATGTGTTAGCATAGTAACTAAATTTTGTAGGGTAGGAGAAGCCTGGTAATTTAACTTAAGCACACATACAAGTGCCATAAAACACATGTTTTTTCCCTTTCTTTGTTTCCCAGCTAATGTGATGAATGTTACCTGTTCTTACAAATTAAAAATAAACTTGTTTATTTGCTTTTAGGTTGCCCAGACCTGTGTTAAGAGCAATTTCAGAACAACTGATTCAACCTGAAGTGCTCCATTCTGTTGAGCCATGATTCCAAATGTGGTATGACTGTATTTTCTTGAGATGACTGGCCTTCACATTTCTCTTCCTCAGGATAATCAAAAGGTAAAAAAGGCTGTCTCCATATAGCTACCCAACTGATGCATGAAACTGATAGTTTAGGGGTTGATAAAGAAGAAAATACCTTTCACTGTTAGGCAGAAAAGCTTTTTGTGTGTCTTAAGATATATATATGGAAGTACATGGTCAGACTCAGGGTTGCAGAATAATGTTTAATGTAGGGTGTTCACTGAAAGAAAAGGAAACTAGAGAACATTCCGCCACTGTTCCCTAGAAGACTTTTTTTTTTAATTTCCTGCTCCCTCTGAAGGGCTTTTCAAAGACAAGAAGTAATTTGACACAAATGAAAACTAGGATGAGAGAATTAGAGGAAATTAGAGATAGAGGAAAAAGAAGGGATTCACGATTTTAGTTTAAACCAGAAAATTAAATCCTAATTTATTTTCCCATACTTAATTTTAAAACCAGCTATGATTTTTTTCTAGTAAAACAGCAGTGCCTTGAAAAATGTTAATTCAACAGGCCTGCATTTTATGTCAATTCATCAATATTTGAAGGGAAATTGGACAGGTGAGCCAGCTGGCATGAAACAAGGATGTCAGGCTAGCTGGCTGGGAGGTTCTGTGGTTATCCAGAACTCAAGAATTCCCTAACTAGCAGCCATGCAGGCTGTCCAGTGCCACAAGTTGCCTCGTGTGCCGGCTGCTTGGCTAGTAGGAGCTGTGAGGCTTATCAACGGGATAATTTTTTGTATCTAAAATTTTCTTTGTCTGAGGGATTCTTTTGAATGTGAAACCAGTAAGTGCATGCTTAAAATGCAGTCCAATTAAATCTATTTTTAAAGGCTGATAGATTAAAGCCAAGTAAAACCATAGGAACAGCATAAAAAATAACTAGTTTCTTCAATTAGAAATACTTCAGTAGGTATGATGAATTTTGATTGTTCTGGCAGCATGCTTTTCTGGTGTCATTAGCCTTCTTGTGGCTAAGACGACAATATATTTAAAGGAACCGGAGTTGCTAGAAAAGACGTTACACAAACGTATGACTAGTACCACTGAAATAAAGACAATGAGTCATAATTTCACAACATCCACATATATGTTAGTGCTTCCTTGTGTTAGATTCAGGGTATTCAAATTAAATAACAGGTGATACAGGAAAAAAATTATTCTAAGCCTTGTAAGCTGAAAGCATATAGGATGCATAGGAAAGTCTTTGAGAAAGAAACAGTATTTATGCTGTTCTTTTTATTGTGTTATTTCATCCCACTGAAGAAATTCACATGGCTTGTAGTGAATATTTGGAAAAGGTAAAAGTAAAATTCTTTCAATACTGGCTAAAATTTCCTAATATTACATGAAAAATATGTAGTTAAAGTCGATTGTGCTTTTCTCTGCTTTGTTAGATCTTTGAAATTGAATATACATGCCTGTGTTTTTGCATTAAAGTGGAGATACACACATATATGCTCTTTCTGCTGGAATAGCTTTCAAAGAAAGTTGTGCATGTTCTTGTTTAAATATACAAATTTGATTCTATTTCTGTTCAATTTGAAGAAATTAGTGCTGCCCCAGTAGTCATAGAAACAGCAAATAAGAACAGACTGTTGAATATAACCATCGGTAGAAATTCTGAATATTGAATACATTTTTCTTAGGTTCCTACCTATATAGGAAGCTAAAAGAATATTTCAGAAAAAGCTTTGTTAGCAATCTATCAAATACAGCATCAGCAGTTTGATTGTAACTTAAGTCTTAATGGTAGCAATTGTTAGGACTTAAGTAAAGGGATACTCTGCATTTGCTGTCAACCCTCTCTCAAATGAATATCGAAATATACTATCTGACATTACAAATCAAAGGTATTTTTGTTAACATGCTACCATTTATGTCTTACAAACCAAAGAAAGACAGAAGTTGCAAGTACTCTACTGCAGTTAGATGAAAACTTACTATAAGCATGTGGCCTTGTCTTAATATCTGAAGTATAAAAATTGGGTATTAAAAGTCTATATTAAGTATCTACATAGACTTTAAAAATGTATTAGCTGTCTGTAAAATATGTAAACAAGAATATATCAAATTTGTACTTCTAAATATTGCAACTACAGACACCAATGAAGTTATTGCATATGAAACTAGTAATCATATGATTGTGTGTAATTATCTGATCTGATTTGCATGCTTGACTGTGAGGAATTATGCACATGAATCAAGCTTAGTAAATAATTCATACCTTATCCTATAGCTGACTAATTTAAAATCATTTTTCTTTTTTGCAACTGGTGTAGGAGTGCAATAGTATTCTCTAGAAATTAGCAGTCTTTCAATAATAATTACTAATATTTAGGAATAAGTTCTGGTTTGCAAACTTTTCAGTGCATAATAACTATTACTCATTCAGTATGTGAATAGTGTTGGTTAGTTCTAATTGGTCACACAAACCTCCTTCTTTTTCTGTTTTTCTCACCTGATTAAAATAATGCTTGGGTATAGAGTACTGGTATGAGTACATGCTTTAAAAACAGGTTTTCTGCATATATTTAATATGCACCCCTTGCCTTTAAATCACAGCCTTTGATGTCCTAGAGAGTCAAAATAATTGATAGTGGGGAGGGGAACTAAAGATCAGCAGCTTGGTTATTGGCCGTAGCAAATACTTACAGTGATAATTAGTAATGGAAAAATGTTTTCACGGGTTTAACAGTAGAATTTGGCTTCAGGTAAATAATTAGATACCAGTATGGTTCACAGTATTTTAGGGTACCTACTGCTATAAATTGGGCAATTACTGGCATCTAATGATATTGCAGAAACGGCAGTGAATTTATTAATAGGGTATGGGGTTGACTACCGGGGCTTGTCGATAAAAGAGAAATCTAAGTGAGACCATTCACTAGCAAAATGAAGGAAAGTGTGTGTTAGGCCCTTCCGCATCTGTATTTGCTACATCCTTCAGAACCTTGAGGCAAAACTAAAAGAATACTAAATATTGTGAAGGATTGCATTTCTGTTCCAGGAGGCTCAAAATGTAAAATTCAGGCAGCCTTTTGAGAAACTACTTGCAGTATGGTACAGAGTCCTTAAACTTTTGAAAGCAGTTGCAGGAATTTGGATTACTATCTAGATTATTTGCAAGATTTTCCTAACCAGGAAATATGTCAAAATAGAATTTGGTGGTAGGCAAGTAAGTAGCAGGTTTTAATTTCTCCCTTACTTTGATACTCCATGAAATGAGAAGTGAATAGTCTTTTCATCTTGGAATTTTATGTTTATTTATTTCGGAGGCTATCTAGCTAGAATAAATGCATTCCTGACAATCTTTTGAAACTGATCAGAACACAGTCATCTCCTCATGGACTCAGACTCTCCTCATGGATTAAAACTCTTAGTATCACAAACTAGGGCTAATTCTGTACCAACAAGTTAATGTGTTAGGCATACTTGAATTTTCCAGTGTAAATGCAGCCAGGAGTCAACTTCTTGATTGCAATTTTTCAATGTTGTTCAATTCGGGTTTGACTCCTGTTTATACTGGTGTGGGAGCAGAGTTCAATCTGTACAGCTGGAAGTATGAAAATGTTGAAACTTTATTGACAAAAGTAGTTTCTAGTACTTGAGGTATCTTATTTCCTGGCTGGCGAAAAGGAATGCATAGACGTCAGTGTCCTTAAGAGGGCTTGGATGGGATGACTTTGTAGTACTTTGAGTCTAGAATAGATTGGCATATGCCAGAAAGGAGAATCCTCACAAGCTATAGATTTTTTTTTTTTTTTTAATAAGGTAGCTGGTATAGTTGCAATCATTCCCCTAATTAATAATTAAAAAAACCTGCAGAATGTTATTCGTATAGAATTTCCCTGGCAAGAGAAGGATCACTCTTCAGTGGGAGAGATATTTCAAGTGAAATCAACATTCAAACAAAATCAACATTCTCTTAGTGAAATGTATGTTAGCTTTATGGAGGAATAAGGATTTTTTTGGGAAAAAAAAGCAAGTTTTGAAATAACTTTCTATTCTTAAAGAAGAGGTGAAGGAATAATCCCAGAAAAATCTTCAATTTTGCTGTTGCAGTTCAAATAGTGAAGAGACTAACAAGCTTTTCATTGTCAAAGGATTGAGAGCTTGGTGTTCAAATAGAGCTCTAAATTCTAATCTAAGATTAATAAACACAAAAATGCTCAACCTGAAATACAAAATGTGTAAGAATCCAGTCCTTAATTTATGACATGGAAAGTTTGTTTGAAATAACTAGTGTATTCCAACTTAAGTTGTCAAATCTGGACCACTTACAGTCTGTTGCAATTGGAAGATATTTCAGCAAACCAGAAGTTACAAGTTACACTTGCTCTTTTTGAGACAAAGAACTGTTCTGAATATCAGGTGAAATACAGTAGGTCATATAGATGTAAAATGCTAGTTATTTATGGCATACAATACTTTTGAAACAGTGAGTGCCCACAGCTGTGGCCTCACATATTTCTCTTCTCAAGTGCTGCAGGTCACTACTTCATATTCTGTACAAGAACAGGACTTAGCATTCACTAGTGCTCTAGAAGTGCAAATAGCTTTCCAAATGGTACACTGTCATACCAGTTCTCTGGGATGTTAAATATTTGTTTATTATAGTCTTATTTTTCAAGTAGGAAGGTTCAGTCACTCTTCAAGAGAGAAAAAGGGAGAATGACTTGGCCAAAATCAGAGTGAGAGCTAGGTTAGTGGAGGGTAGCACAGAGTGCCAATTTTCAATGCACTTTCTCTAAGATGATGCTCAGAGCTACACAAAATCAAGATGTCTTTTACACTATGAAAATCTTACGCATAATAACATAGAAATTTATTTTGCATTTTACATTTTCTTTAAAATAAAGTATCTGATGCAAAGTCATCTAGTACTAGATGCTTTTTTGCTTTTGAGTACAAATAGGTCTATTTGTGAAGAAAGATGTCGTGCATATTGAAAATATCTCCAAGCATTTTGTTGTCATTGCTGTTTAGCTTGAAAATAGGCATTTTGTTAACAGATTTTATCAATTCTCCAGGCTGCAGTCAGGAAGTTCAGCAGAATGCAACTGACAGTTATAGGTACTTTTTCTTGAGGAAATGTATTCTACCTGTGGGCCTCATTTCAAGGTGTCATTTAAGAAATTTCTTTATATGTATGAAATGTTTTAATAGTTTGAGTCCTGGTTTCCTCTGAGAGAGATTGACACGCTTTCTATGGTATAGTGTCAGGATGAAATATTTTAAGTATGGAGCACACATAGCACAAGCAGATTTGTAAAAAATATGATAATGTTAAGAATATCATAGCAAAATGGTTTGTTGTTTGGGATTCCCATAGAACAAGAGGTCTAATTCCTTCCTTTAGTTTAAGAGGAAGGAAATACTTTTGATCTTCTCAGGTTTCCCAGTTTACTAATAAAGTGTGTTTTTTTTAAATTTTGAGGGTTTTTCTTCGAAATTTTATGAAATCCCACAGTGCTGCTGTGAGGTCTTCGAATAAGTTTTATTATTAATGCAAGTCTAATACTTTATGTTGCCTTGTTATAAAGCCGCTTGAGGAACAAGATATACACACATTCAGTGACAGTCTGGCTTGTTTATTTTGAATTTGTATCTTGAAAGGGAGGGTGAAGGGTGAAAAATCAATTTGTGGACCTTTTCACTAAGAAAATACTGCAGAGAAATTATTCCTCTGCAATCTACTGCTCATGAAGAGAAGCAGCTTAGAGAAATCTTTACAACCAAGGGAATCTTAAACGCAATGAAGCAGGAGGCTGTGCAATCATCCCTAGGTTAGAAAGGAGACTTATAAGATTGGAATTTCAGTTAAACAAGTTTGCTGTAACTTAGCAGTTGAATAATTTTTCTGAGTTTATGCATTTTGGATTAAGAATGTAAAAATTCTCCCTTCCCAGTGACATAACTGCTAATATTGTAGATTCAGGGTTTGTTCTGTGTTCCCATTTTACTTTTTTAGAATTCCATTAGGACCTGCTCTTCTTGCTGATCAACACACCAAAACTTCTGGCTAATATCAGTTCTGCCCTAAGAGGTCTGCAACACTGCTTGTTGGCCTAAAATATAGATATCTCTCTAGCATGTTTTATGCTTAAAACATGTGATATTACTATAGCCCTTAGTCAGAGGTATGAAAATGATATTACTATCAGAAAGAATACTAAAAATGGGATTGACTGGATTGACACTTGTCTAAGGACAACCCTTGTAGCTGTGTCAGACCAGGTTAGGCTGTTCAGAATACAGAGTGACAAATCAGTTGAGTTACTTATCCTCCCTCTGTTTCATAGAAAGGCTTAGGGCTGGAGGGGAACTTGTAATATGACTGTGAGATGCAGAAATAGTCTGGCTATGAAATGTCCAGTTAAATTTTAGGTAGGCAATATTTCCAGTCAAAGCTTGAATTTCCCTTTCCTACCTTTTCTTCCCCTTCCACTACTATTAAAAGTATAAAGACCTTTCAAACCTTCCAAACATAAACCAGGTTATATTTAGTCTGGATCATTTCTGTCATCTGATTTACAGTGTAGCTTAAGAAACAGTTGCGTCACTGCAGCTAAGAGGAGGAAACTGAAATGCAATGGGAGGAATGAGTGCTCAGGCACAGAATATCAGGGGCTTCTTAAACCAAACTGTTGACGCTGGAGTCGATGTCTCAAGGCACCATAGCTGTCACATTTTGTTAATTCACTTGATTTGGCAGTACATCTGTTTTCCTTAATATATGTAAGTGAGGCGGGGTGAGGATTCTGATCCATATCCTGCCCTTTCTCTACAGACAGTAATCTCCTTACCGAAGGACAGACTTACACTGTGTGCTTAGAAGAAATTGGGAACTCAATCTTCTCTGGAGCCTTTATGAATTTTAACAGATCAAGGAGAACATTTACCTAGGATGATAGATATTTGGGAAATGTTAAGCATAATTTTAATAGACATGCTTATATAAATATGTTGTGGTAGCTTTATAAAGTTGGTCTGTTTTGCATGGGGTTTTTTCCTTAAAGGAAAACCCTTTATTTAAATTCCAGTTATATGGGAAAATCTCTCATAACTGCCTAATCACACTTTCCTCTTGATTTCTGCTACCATTTTCAACTTCTGCTATTTTGGACAACTTCTTTGTCACACCTATTCTTAGAAAATGATACAACTATCAAATACAAGCTTGTTTTAACAGTGTTTCTGTTGATATCTTTGTGCCTCTCTTGGTTTTGCAAAAGTGTGCATCAATGTTTTAGGAAATGTTAGGTTCCTTGTTACAAAATCTTCTTTCCACTCTATTCCAGAAATGTTTGTGAGGGAACCAACATAGCTACTTGCATGCTCCGTAGAGAGATCATATGAGTTCTTTTAGCTTGGGCATAATTTATTAGAAACAAGGCTAGTGTTCTGCCTGTCTTTCCTTGATCTCTGAGGAGAAAATGATGTATGCAGAGAAGCATTTCCAATTATAAATTATTCCAGGTTTTCAACTGACTGGTTAGAGGTTTGATATTCTGTCATGATTCAAAGATGAGAGGATTAGGTTAAACAAACCTCTCTTTTAGCAGCAAGTAAGCAGATAAGCAGTAAGGTGGTGACTGCAACTTAAGTGGGATTTTGCTTGTGATGAAATAATTTTTTTTTTTACAGTTACTCTGAATTTGAGAAGCAGGCCAGAGAAATAGTGGAAAAAAATATTAAGCTTTTTTAAACTTATTCTATTGTTAGTAGAGAAGCTATTCCTCATCATAGTTAGAAATCTTTTTTTCCTCCACAAACTTATGCATTTGAAATTGAACATGAATTTTGAATTAATAAACATGCAAATGCTTAATCTAAAATGGAAGACTTGTATGAATACCATTCTCAGCTTATGTAATTGAATGTTTGTTTGAATTTACTAGTGTATTCCAACCTGTGAGATGAGTTTTGCATTGTTAAATTAAACAAGCAATGAAGTAATTGAGATGAAGTAAAGCAGGACCACTAGCAAATGAAAGCAGACAAAAAATTTTTTCAGATGCATATTTCTTATGCTACATCAGGCTGAGATTTTCAACATAAGAGTGAGAAGGGATAACCAGAATGTGGTGAAGTGGAGATTTGAACTCCACCATTCAAGGGGGATTGCTCTAAGGTAGCCCAAGGCTTTTTAAATACTTTTTTCCTGGGTGTCCTGAGGGAAGCAGAAGGACAAGGGGAAAGATAGGGCCTGACATATTCATGAAAGTGCTGAGGGATGGGAGGGTAACTTTTACTGGTAGGAGAAGTCTTTTCTTTCAATCCCAACTCCTTGATGAACTCCTGTTTCACCTGTTGTAGCTTTTCCCTCCACGAAGGCAAAGGCAGGAGCAAGGAAAGAGTCATCTAGGGCTGTGGTGGAGCCAGCTTAGGCCATGGCCAGGCAAGCATCTGCTTTGTCCAACCCTAAAACCAGCCTTGGTTGTACCATCCAAGTGCTTTTCTCCCCACTCCTGCAGATAGGTATCTTTCTATGTGACCACACAGGGATCATTCATTCACTTTAGCCTTTAGTAAATTGAAAAAAAAAAATCCTTAAAAATCTGTATAATCCAGTATTTTCTAACAAATAAAACCAACCAACTCGTTAAATCGTTCCTGAATGGCATATACATGTTATGTGAAAAGTGGGACCACATGCAATCCAGAGCTATGGGGAGAAAAGGGGCTGCTTGCAAGACCTCAGATGAATGGTATTTGGCCCTGAGCTTATATGGCTGTATTTTTAAAAAGTCAGGACAGATTATGAGTGTTAGATTTAGAGCCTTAAATTTATTCTTATCTATCTTCATTATAGCAGTGTTGCCTTGTTTCTGTTTGCTGTTGAATTACATGGACAATCAACATAGCACCTATTTCTAATACCATGCTGAAGTTTTATTTCACAAATTTGCTGTTGGCCATAGACAGTTTGTGAGTAGAAGAGAGTTCAGTGTTTTAGCAGTACCTTCTTAAAACTTAAGTGTAAATCTACATATTTGTGGTGTGGAGTCATGTACCAGTTTTGTGAAATCTGCATGAAACTGGTGTAACAGTGACAGTCAGGTCTATTAACATCAGCCAGAGATTTAATATTTTCTTTTACAGAGATTTTTGTACAGAGAGGCCTAGGTTTTCACACTGCTCTTTTCTCTAAATTTTGAGATGAATGACAGTAAGAAATGTATTCATTTGTTTCAGTCAAAAGGATTCAGTAAGAGATCCATACAAATTATTTTCTGAATCCACCTATTTTGTACTAACACCTAACTATCTAACAAGAATGTAACAGTGCCCTGAAATTAAAGCTATTGGTACATAAATGAGAAAGAGGAAAAAGAACTCTGTGTCTTCTTGCCACATAGCCTTGTTTGAACTTTGGTATCTTGTGGTACCATGCTTAGTTTATCATGTACACTGCTATTAACTGAATCTGCAGCCAGGAGCAACTTACATAGTCATCAGCAGTAATTTGCAGAGTTGCCTGAAAATGAACTTTCTTAGGAGCTTGCTTTAATTTGTTCATTCGCATCAGGCAATTTCAACAACGCTTGCATTAAAGAAGTGGCATTTATCTCCCATCCTCTTCTGGCCAGATTATTGTGCAGTTTGAGTAATCTTGTAATTTTTACCTCTCACACCCATCTTGTATGAAGATCAGCAAATATTCTTTAGAAATAACTCAGGTGTGATAAGAGCTAACAAAGCTGAAAAGGATAGACTGTGAAATAGTAATGTGATAACTATGCTTAGTTTTCAACAATTGCTTATAATTCTGTGGCTTTCTGTAAATACTAATAGAGCTGATTATGAGTTTGTCACTTACTGTTTTGGATTCTAATTAATTAATGCTAATATATTCAGTGTGCTAACCTAAAGGAAAATATGAACAAGAACTGAAATATTCCCTGTAGCTGCGGGGATAAGAGACCCCCTTCTAGTTTTCTAGCAGTTTGCAAAATTTCCAGAGGCTGTAGGATAAAGCCAGACCTCCATAGATGTTCTTCACTATTTGCAATATGGTGAAGGAAACGAGAGATTAAGGACGACTCAAACGGCAGAAGTGACTCTATAACCATGAAAAAATAAAGGAAACAAACAAAACCAGACTGAATATGTGGCAAGTCTCACATCTTGAAAAGTTGTTTTCGTAGAACAAGGGCAGTAGTATACTTCCTGGAGAAGAGGTGCATTTCAGGCTGAAAGTGAACAATGTGGACCTGAGCTGTAAAGAGATCAATTCCTTGATTTGCTGTAGAGGTGGTATTTAACACTTTAACCATTTTCTTTTTTCATGTAATATTAATTGAAAATTCATAGTCATTACCCCAACAGTCAGGGACATTCTATGATTCAACAACAGTCGAAGCTTTTTAAAATGTAATTTCTGACTTTAAAGTAATAATTCAGGACATAATAATGATACCAATTTTAATATAAACACAAAATAATTTGATTACACTGACAATGTTTCAAAACATTTTTTTGAAAATAGTTTCTTTTGAAAAGAAACATTTTGTCTTCATTTACATGAAGCAATTTCATCAATACTTTCATTAAGGAAGATTCCACTCCATTAAGGAAGACTCCCCTCCATTTTAATGTAAAAAGAAACATTTCTTTTGAAAAGACAGTGAGTGACTGCAAGCTAGCACAGGTTTCCCAGAGAGAGTCTGGCATCTCCATCTTTGGAGACATTAAAAAGCTGTTTGGACGTGGTCCTGGGCAACCTTTTCTAGGTGACCCTGCTTGATCAAGCAGGTGACAAGATGACTTCCAGAGTTCACTCTCTACTTCAGCCATTCAGTGATTCTGTGAAAACTCAATTAATTGGTCAGCATTGTTTCAGAGCACTCAAAGCAATAATGCCTAAGTACACGCTGATCCTGCAGTATAGTTCTGCTTTTCACAGGCCACTTAAGGTTTTGGATTTTCCCCTCCTTTCATTTGTCCATCTCTTTTTGTCTCCATTTTTTTCTATGTGCCCATCATTTCCCTTTCCTTTGTTTTCTATTTTTGTTTTTGTTTTTTTGTTTGCTTGTTTTTACTGAAATATCTCTCTTGTCTTGTTCTGAATACAGTAAGGCTTGTGGCTCTCCTCTGATAAAGACCTTAAAAGCTTCCCGTTTTGAAAGACCAGTGCCATCCTTGAAAATTTCATTCTTGACTGTGAAGAGCTTCAGGGTTCTATCCCAAGCTCATTTTGAAAATTAGTGACAAAGTTTAACAGCTTTAAATGCAGGATCAATTAATCACAAAGGGCAAAAAGAGAGTGATACAGTGTAGCTATCTCATTCCAAAAAGCAATATCTGACTTAGTGTAAATCCGTTTTTTATTTCTTCCTTAATTTTTTTTTTTCTTCCAGGACATTCTTAAAATTAGAAAAAAAGAAGCACACAGTGGTCAACTTTCCAGAAAGCCTAATGAAGCTTGCTATTTAATAATTAATGAAAATTACTGGTATCAAAGCTTGTCAAAATTACAGCCTCCATTCCAGGCTTGTTACACCTTCAAATTTAAAATAATATCAGACTTTACAACTATAGTTTAATTATGCTATTAATATTACCATAGCTTTACTGCTTTATCAGTATTGACTTGTCGGTCTTAGAAGTAAAATTAATTTGTTTATACTTTGCTTCTGATTCTATTTGTTTCAATAAATTGCAAAATGTGAGCCTAATCAACCATCAGGCATTCAGCTCAACTGCATTTAATTTCTTCGGTAGAGCAAGCACCCTATGATATCTGATGGGCCAAAATAGACATTTTATTAAGTTCATGTTCTGAATGTGCACAGGATAAATAATTATAAACTCAGTACAGTGTGAAATATCTAGCAAAAAGTGCTGTTTCCCAAAGACTATTGGAGGAGGCAGTACAGTACCCTTGCAAATGTATTCCAAGAACTGGATTTTTTTTTTGTACTGTAAAAGGATGACAAGTTGGAAGAGAAAGCTGTAAGAATTGTTCCATATTTACTTCCCTTTCCCTTCTACATGGCTAATATGGCAACAGAACATACTCAGAGATGAAGAATATGCCTTGAAAATTAAATAAATGCAACCAAGTTAAGGCAAAACATATCTTTGTGAAACAAGCTTGTTTGTTTTCCTCAAACTGCTCTGCATACTGGCACAACATGATATTAGAGGTTATTTGTACTAGAAAATTTCTGTAATAGTTTCTGCAATCTATGCAAAACAGTTATTATTTCAAGATAGATATATCAGATAATTTAGTCTGCTGGTCTTTATAGCTTTTTTTCATTCTATAGGCATCTGCCTGTTCTAATTTTTAGAAATTTACTGTAGACTGTTATGACATTTAGATATCTGATGATCATGATAGGATCCGGTGCTGCTTTTAATGGAGAATTCTTTCAGTATTCTAATTTTCTTACTTTATGCCAGTTTAGGATCTTTACTGACTCACTGTTCCCTGTAGAAAAGCAGAATCACCTTTATACTCTCCAGAAATAGACCCACTAAGGTCACCCTAAGCAGCCAATATGTCTGTCAGCACTTGAGTAAGTAGTTACAAAAGCAAGACCTTTCAAACAAGGGTACAGACTCTGCTCTAACTCTTTGTTCTTGTGCCTAGCAACTCTAAGAAGTTTTAAAGAGCAGATACCCTTTAGCAATACGCAAGCTACAGGTTAGGCAAAGAAAAACAGGATGGCTTGAAGTTGATTTCACTCAATCTTGCTGTAGTGGGACTGCATTCTTCAGAGTATTTTGTTTACATTGTGTTACCTTTGGAGGCAGTCAGCTTCCCTTCGCTTGTGAGTAATTTCTATGAGGCTGCCATATCTACGTATCGGCCAAGTTCGATAAAGAACAGATACTCAGACTTTGAGACGGGTAGGAAATAGCTTGATAGGAAGTTTCTCTAAATTTTTCTCTCAGGATTTAAGACTTATGTGCACAGGAATGCACGTTAGCTTTCAATACAATAGCTAAATGTATACTGCATCAATTAGTTCATGATAACTATGTATATACTCTGACCTCTGGGTAAATACGATGTCACTATCACTGTGGTTGATCCGCTTCACATTTTCTGTGGTGCTAGAATATGAACACAGACTGTTACTGTCAAGTTGTTGATGTACCATCAGTTGACATCCTCGCTTTCCCTAGGGAGCCAAGGGCAATGTATGTTTGGAATCTGCGCCCCTGCTGATACTAGGTTAAAAGCAATTGAGAGCTGCTTTAACCTGGGCTGGGGCTGGGCTTATACACCACCAGCAACCTGCTGTCAAAGATGTTCAGGTCTCAGCTGGTGCTGAGTAGTGCTTGGCTACAGGAGACAACCTTCTAAATTTCCAAACCTGAAGTGTGTAGGGCTATTTTGGTATTACTGCTTTAAAACTTTTAGTTTGTTTACTTAGCAGTCTGAGACAATCCAATTTAGTTTCTACAGATGGCTACCTGCTGAAATGAATGCCCCATGATTTGTTATTTTTTAAGAGCCTTACACTGATACGGCAGTATTTGCCACTGACTCATCTTCTCCAATAAGTTTGTTAGCTGAGTCCTATTTCTGGCTTTGAGTACATGTTAATTTTACTTGTTTACAATTGTAGTTTCTTAATGGTCCAAATTTTGGCCCCATGGAAATTAGTGAGGGTTTTGCCATTAGCTTAAAAGTATCAGGATTTGGTGCTGTGCAAATTACACAATAACTCTGGAGCTTGGTGTGTAGTGTGGGTGGGAAGAGGGAGAGTGCGAGGTCTTTTGCATAACAAAAATTTGGTGGTTTTAAAAATAACGGAGGAAAAAAAATACTGTGTGAATTTGTCTTTAGTCTTGTGATTATCCAGAGAGACAGACTGAATCCTTTAACAGTCACCCGAGTGCAGACACATGCACCCAATACAACCTTCTTTGTAATCTTCCGAAGTTGAATCTTAAGCAACTGTTAAGAAATGTATAGTTCTTAGTCTAATTCCAGTCAAATTCAGCAAAGTGATTTCTTTCTTTTTAAAATTTATTTATATATCAATCTCTCCATATTGTTTTCTGTTGTGGGTCTGGAAGGTTCAAATTGGGTGAAGTAAAAATGGACAACGTGTACTGTATTTGTTTCAACCTAATAGTTTTACTATGTGACAGAACTTGCCATTATAATTTCTAAAGTTTGTGCAAAGAGTTGCAACAGTAGATATGTATCTGTGTGCATGTGCATATATGTTTTTAGCTATAGTCTGCTGCTTTGTGCATAAAAAAAATTATATCCCTCTTACCCATGTGGTTATTTGTCAATTATTTATGTATGTTTAGACCGAAAACAGTAAGCAGAGCATATGTCTTCTCTTCCCTTTAAAAATGCCTACAGCATGAAAGATACTCTAACGGATGACATATGTGCTTTGCAAGATGCAGTTTAAAGTAAATCCTTAACTGTCTTTGTAGATCCACAAAACTGCAGCATCATCTATTGTGTGTACATCCAGATAATTAAGACAAAAATAACCTCTTAATTACACTTTCACTGAATCTTTTACAGTGTATTTATAAACTGTAGGGGGATAAGGTGTCTCTATCTTCTGTTCTCTGCCTAAAAGCTGGTAGAAATGTCCTGCATTGTTAGCCACTCTAGCATTGCATTTATGCTGTAATTTATTTTCAGGTGAGAGAAGTCAGATGGCATAAGGCAGGATTTTATTTTCAATTTGTCAGTCTTACTGGTCAGTTTGACAGTGGGAGGAAAACTTCCCTTACTCTCTGGTATCAGCTTCAAGGCTTTACAATGAAATAATACTTTTAATGCAGCTAGAGCCCTGTGCATTATATTCATGTTACATTTGTTTAACTGCTTAATGTGGTGTGATTAGGACCTGATTTTCCTGCAAATCAAAATCTTGTTATATTGCTAGAGAGATGTAAAATATCATTCATCCTGGATGAATGTCCTCTGTGGCATCTGTGTAGAATTCTATACTTAAGACATCCTTATAGCTGAACAGAGAGAAGTTATGATTAACATTCTGTTGCTGAGGAGAACAAAACTCTGGAAAAATGCTGTCCCATAATTACTGACTTGCAGGTGCAGGAAGGCCATGGCTGGGTGTGCAGAGCTGCATCTTACATTTATTTTGTTGTGCTTTGCACTGGTATTCTGTGGTTCTTGGCTGTCATTCCGGTTGAAGCAGATTGGACAGAGAATAATAAATTTCATATTAATCATAGCTCTCAGAGTGTAGGTGAGGAAAAAACCTGTGCACTGTTCTGAGATGTTCACAAGGCGTGTGCCAAACTAATGTAGGAATGGCATGCATGGATATGAAAAACATATTTTTACTTTATCCCTTTTTGCTTCAAAAAAAGTATGCAATCTACTTTTTAAAGATGTTTCACTCCTCTACTTAGAGTGGTTCTGGCGAGAAAATGTTATTATAAGGAGCAGTAAACTAAAACTTCCCATAGGATTTCTTGATGTAAATGGTTTGAATTAAAATCTTCTGTCTCGGTCCAAAGGAGAATGATGATACTAACATAGATGAAGTAACACAGAAGTAATGATAACACTCCCTGGTTAAGATTAGGGCTTTATTTAACTCAGTTTTGCAAATACGTGCTTTATGATACCTTTTTAGCTTGCTGTTTAACTTAGCTAAATGTGCTATTTGACATTCTTAGCTGAGTACAATAAGAACTTAGTGGGAAAACAATTTTCAGTCTTACAAAGTCAAAACCGTTTTTTTTCTGAATGTTTGAAGGAACTTCTCTTCTGAAAAAGTGGTTTTCAGGCCAGATTTCTGCTTTCCAGTTCTCTTGTCATTTTAGCTTCAGAGTAATCTGAAGTCATAGCCATTATTGATTTGTTTTTAAAAATACTCTGTGTAGTCATAAATGCTCAAATATTCTATTTCAATTCATTGTTGAAAACATGCATGACTTTATTCATTACTTCTAGGAAATATGCTGAACAATTTTTTAAGCAATATGTGACAAAGGCTTAAGATGAAAAATACTTACACATATTTAATTTTGAAATCTTTCCATAATAGCTGCTACATTCTGTGTGTACCAGTAGAAGCATGTGCAATCCTGCAAATCATTATGCACATATGCAACTTTATACATTAAGTAATTGTATTTGCTACAGGGAGACCATTACATGAGTCAGACTATTTGGCTTCTGTAAAAGTCTTTGGAGGGCTTTGATCAGCCCTCAATGAAGTCTTCATAGTGTGGTTCTTACTGAAGTTAGTGGATGTTTTACTTCCAGCATAAATTAAAAAAAAATTGGGATGAAATTTCTTGGGATCCCAAGAGATTATAATGCTCTGCATTTTAAAATCTTTCCCTGGAATCTGCTCTGAAAAAGAAATTATACCATATCTACTCTGACAGAGTCCTGAATGGAAGTATACATGCATAGAGTTACTGTGAGGAGGCTGCAAAAACCTAAACTGCATCTAGAATGTCAGAGGAGGTGGAGGGGAAGGGCATGTAAGGTCCTGGATTCAGTAGTACAGATTCTAAACATGAACATACATGGAACCACCCTTAAGTCTCAAATATTCTCAGCTCCTTAGCTGCCACTTTAATAGCTTATGTTGCCTGGTGCCTCAGTACAGTGACTTATATTTCCCCTTCATCATAGATACATTCCACTTAACCTGAATTAAATGATCCTGAGTTTGCCTGCATCAAAAATTTCAATACACATGCCATAATCAAATCTGGTTGTAATTAAACTAGCTCAAATTTTTATATTCTCAATGAAACGGCAATATTGCTCTCCATGTGTGATTATTGTTACGCACAAAAGGTTCATGCATTCTAGGTGGATTAAATAAATTCCAAAGTCATTACAAAGATTAGGCTAACAATAAGCTTGAATCCCACTACTGTACCCTGCAGTACTGAAGAAAGGTTTGCATAGGATGAGAGAGAGGAATGACAAAATAAGTAGGTTTAGAAGATTTCTTCTAACTGGATTGATAAGTAAGATGCCATTCTGATGGGAAAATGAATATTCTAATGACAGACTCAAGAAACAGAAATTCATCAGTGGGATTCTTACCATATGTGAGGAAAGCATTAGTCATAGTTTAGACACTTTGTTTTCCTAATAAAGGGTGATATTGGTAGAGACAGGAGATGGAACATCACACAGTACTAGTACATTTGGTTCCATCTTAAGTGCATAAAACATGAAGCTACACTGAACTCCTAAGCTCCGTCTGTAAAGGAACCTCTTTAAAATATTAATGTAATGAAGAGTAACTGGAAGTGTTATCTTTTCTTAAGGACGTAAGGAGAGAGTAGATTTTAGTCTGGCTGGTTTTCTTGGTTTACAACTGCCTGAATCAAAAGGAAATAGTGAATATTTACTGCATGAGGGCACTGTCTTGACAGCACATTTTTGATGTTCCAACAATGCTGTAGTCTAATCTATGCTTCAGAGGTTAACAGGAGGATTTCAGTGTTCGTGTCCCTTAGAAGGGTACTGGGAGTGGAGAGTTAAGTAATTTATTCAATATTTTGGATAGTTTAATATAATCTTAATGCCAGTCTCATATCAGGCCCCAGAATCTGTCAGACCCTGGCTTATGAAAGTTATGCAAAAGGGTAGTAAAAGATTGTAAGATTCCCTGTGTTGTATGGTCTTAGATGAAATATGTCTAGAAAAGACATCAAGAAATCATATGGCCTATTACTTTGCTCTGGGGCAAGATGAGCTATTCTTACAGAATTTGTGACAGAAATCTGTTTGGTCTAATCTATAAAAACCTGTGGCTATGGAGAATCACAACCTTGCTGGGTGGTACTGTCTTGTACTTCCCTATTCTTTCTATTACTAAGTTTTTTATATAGCCTGACTTTAAAAAAACCCCTCTCCCCCTTCTTGCATTTGAAACACATTCTTTCCTTTCTAAGAAGGGCATGGAGATTTGTTAATTTGTTTTCATAAATTTGAAGCGACTTTTTTTTCTCTCATTCTTTCCTGTCTTGACTATAGAAAGCCCAGTGCATTCAGTCTTTCCATGTGTAACGCATTGTCATCCTCTTAGGACTCCAGTGTTCACATCCACTTGTATTTTTTTTGAAGTCTGGTTCTCCAAATGAGACATGCTACCACGAACAGCTGGTTGGATTTAGCTGGTTGTGTTCAGTGTTGCAATAAAGATCAGCTGAAAAATACGTTTAGTGGAGTATATTCCATAGTTGGGGTAATGATTAATGAAGGAATGTGCCTGAAGCAGTTGTATCCTTTATTGGATTCTTTTCCACATTTTTAGACTATTTTGTTGTGTCTATTGTTATTAAATTTCCATTTTAAAAAAAAGAAAAATGGGAATATCTTATTTTAAATACTCTATTTAAATATACTCTTTGAGTTTTTGACAAAACATTTTGCTTTTATTTTTGTGTAGAAGTGCCTATTAATGTAATACTCTAAATATTATGAACTCCTTGTTCTTTGTTTTAAAAAAACAAATCCCTTTTTGGTCCCTTTTAATCTCTCATAATCTTATATCTTTCTTCCCAAATGGATGGAAGCATTTTTACTGTGTAATGTCTCCCCAGCCAGAGTATTTGAGAGTAAAGATTGATTCAATAGGTCTTCCCAATGCTTCAGAGCCAATATGCCTCCACTTAGTTTGCATACTACTTTTATAAAATCTTCTTGTTGGAATGTATTTGCCTTTTCCCGGGTTTGAGCTTAACAAGCAAGTATATGAGATTACCTGGGGAAACAAAATGCAAATGTGCTGAACTGTTTGACAAATAATCATACTTCAAAGAAGTTAAACCCCCTCCTTCCCCCCTCCAAATTTTTAAGATAGCTTGCAGATTGATATCACTGCAAAAATTAGCACCTCTATAAAGTTAGTGCTTCTGTATAGTTCTGACAACATGTAGAAACAATGAAACCGAGAGTGAATGTTCAGATGTCAGAAACTTTAGCAGATTTTCATAAAATGTGAAACTCTTTTCTGCAGTGTCATAGTTCATGGTATACCTGTAGGTTCTGTCTTGATGGCAATGCTATAACAAAGTAGAGACATTTTTATTAATTTTTACTTGGGCAAAACTCCTAACAGAATCTATAAACCACATTCAGCCAGAACAAGAGCCAACAGCACTGTGTCAGGAATGAATTCAGCCTGTTGTGTCTGTGCATCTGTTGGCATTGCACTCTGGAGAATGTTTGAAGCACAGGTTTTCCCAAGAGCTAGCTGCAGTCCAGCTCTTTACTCTTTTCTTACAACAAAACAGTGAGAAAGAAGTAAAATGCCCTTCACATTCAGAGCCCAGCAGTTTTGGCGTTGTCGTCAAGTGTTTCAAAATAAGCCAATCAGTTTGTGCTAATGTTTTCACCTCTGAATACTTTGCTACTTCCAAAGGAAACTTGTACAAGTTAGATTTCATGAAAAACAAAGTTCAGGTGGAGAGGACAGTTGTTTTTGTGATGAACATAATTTCAGAAATTGCAGGGTTTTGGAAGGCAGAAATTACATTTTCTTCCATCCTTGTTTTTTAATCTTTGTTTCAGTCACCCTGGAATTAAAGGAAAATTGGAAATGTTAACAGGCTGGAACAGGATGCATGAGAGCAGTATACGTTTCATTCCTTGTCTGTGTTATTTTACTCTTCAGTTTCATTTGAATCTTCAGCAGATACTGACGGAGTTGTCAAATGTTTCTGGAATTTATGGGGTTGACAGAAGTAACACAAGGGGTACCCAATAGATAATACTTAAGAAATTCCTCCTCCTCCTCTTCACAGTAAAACAGTCTTATTTATTTTGATTGGTAGCACATTGTGTTCCAGTATCAAAGACAGGCTCTGTTCTGAAGAGATATTTAATATTACAAAACTATGTATTATACCATCAAAGTGACTTTGTGATTTAAAGCAAAAAGAAAATCAGAGCAGTAATTAACCACTTTATCATCAGATACTGCAACACTACAAATTATGTTATGGCTGATGTTAGATCTATTTGGGTTGGTTGGGGTTTTTTTAGGTTGGTTTTTTTTTTTTTTTTTTTACAATAGCTAATCCAATAAAATAGAGGTACTTCTGGACATATGTGCTTATAAGGTTGTTTATCCCTCTTATTAATTTCCAACAGTCAAGACTGTATTGATAAATAGAAAGAACAGACTTCCACCAGAGGCTTAATAAAAAGCATTTTTTTTGTTAACTCACAGCTCTACTTAATTGAAAGTAGGTTCCGTTTAGAAGCATGTATGTGTTCAGAGAGTAAAGCAACAGCCCAGTTTTTACAAAGGTGATATATAATCTCTGGCCTACTTTAGAAATTGATAATATGAGTCAACTCCTGCCGAGATCTTTCATATAAGGAAGGGACACTGGTAATTTAATACTACGAGAAACACTGTACAAATGGAGTCTATTTGATCTAATGGAGTGACATTTGTCTATTGGATTTATTATTACTGAGAGAAGCAATCTATTGCTCAATCTAAAATCTTCATGAGTACTTAAATAAACTGGATGACCGTACATTTTCTTTTCCATGTCTATGTTGACTCGGTTTTATAATCTTTTACATTTCCATGGCCATTGTGGTAAGTATGATATTGAATGTTCCTGGCAAATGCTATTGACTTTCTTAGTTACACAGCTTTTTACATGTGCTGTATCTGCTGAACATATTGGCTGGTTTGGTCCAAACTTAAGAACTTCTTGATTCAAGATATTTGCAATTCAGGTTATTTTAATCTCTAAAAAGATTAAAGCTTTAATAGGAATACCTTTAGAACTGAGAAAAGAAAGTTCTTTTGAAAGCAGCCCATGCCTTAGAAGGAAGGTGTAAAGGGTTGCACATGCCAGTTGGCTCTGAAGACTAAAGAGAGGCTGCAAGAAGGGGAAGCCACTTTAACCCTTTAACTGGTATTTTAATTTTTTTAGCTGGATATTTCAGAACTCCATCCAGATCAGGGGCCTGCATAGTTAACGCACTAGATACATATAAGGAAGAGTTTTTGGTCTTCAACAGATACAGTCTAAATAGACAGAGCAGATAAATGACACCAACAGATGGAAGGAAGTGTAGGAAGAGAATAAGTAACAGAAATAGCTGTATATTTTAACATAAACAAATTGGATTCACTGTTCTTGACATGTCACTGTCTATGACTACAACAGCACTACATGTTCAATGTAGGTAATTAGTTAGTATCTCTTCAGCCACTAATCCAAAGTTCACGTGGCATCTTTTGCTGAATGACATCCTTTAGTTTTATATTTTGCTTTGTCCTCAGTGCCAACGAAAGTTGCTGACTTTTGAATGTGAAAAGTAATAATTGTGGAAATTTTTGGCACTAGCTTTTGATTTACCTGAAAAAAGTCAGCTTGTGCTCAGGAAGGGAGACTGACTGTCTGTTTCCAGCTGAATTTGCAGTTTTGCTTTCAGTCTGGTAAGATATTGTTACAGGTTACTGGATTCCTGCCACAGTTAAAGGTTTCTTAAAAAAAAAAAAAAAAGACCTGAACCACTGACAATACTTTGTTATTAAACGTATTATTATTTAAGATGACCAGAGAGCTGTAAATTATTGTCTTAGAATGACAGATATTTCAGTGTTGAGCCAATGTATTGTAACAACATGCAATAACCTAACTTAAGAAATTCTTCTGGTGATATAAATACTGTTCTAAATGAAGTTTTATAAGCATGCCACGCTTATATATTGAAGCTAGTTTTTACTTGTAGCCTTATATTATTTTTGAATATTTAACTAATGTCAGAGAAAGCTGGTATTAGACTTGCCTTGGAAGTGCCTTTTTTTCACTCTATTGACTAAAGATGAGATCTCCCTTCTTAAGCACGAGCATCCAGCTTAAGCTAGATGTCTAAATTCTAGGTGTCAAAAGATTAGTCAAATGAATCCTTCACTTGAACTTTGTAGTTAAAATGTAAGGTTATCAGGAATTATATTCAGCTGAACTCATAAATTGAGTTTAAGTTTAATGAAGCAAAAAGTGTCAAATCCTTAGCTATTCTGTGATTGCTTTATCTATATACTCAATCTGAAGCAGAATCTGCGTAAGTAGTCCAATGAGTTTTGGTCTGTTAAGCTTGCCTTTGAAAGCATGAAGAATATAAACCTACCTAAGAAGCAGATATTTCTGTTTGCAAGCTCTTACTTTCAAGAGCAGTTTATGTTTGGTTGGTTGGTTTTGCAGCTTTCACAACAGGCACACAGGATTCTAATGACACCGGCCTTCTGTTATCCTGATTGTAAGTCTTGCCTATGAAGTCAGTAGGATTGTATACATTTTCTGGGCTTCATTCTTCATATATTTTTATGCCATGTCCTCTTGGAACTTCTCTTCAACCTATCACCCTTCACCCTGTTTATGAAAGTTCTTACATTTCTTCCCACTTTAGTAAGCGTCCGTGTCTTTCATCCTTCCAAGGAAAATAATTGGCCTTCTTGGTCTGAACCTTTGCCTTAATTTCCTTTCCAAGGTGTTATGAATAATTGTTCCTTCTTGGTGTTTAAAATAACATGCTGATATTTTTGGTTGTTGATTGATTAGTAGCTTCTTTAATATCTCTTCATCTGACCTGCCTAGTAGATAAAGGGAAGGTGGTGGATGTAGTTTTGCTGGGTTTTAGTAAGACTTTTGTCACTGTCCCTCACAGCATGCTTTTGGACAGGTTGTCCAACTGTGGGATGAGTGGGTTGATGGTGCTCTGGGTGAAGAACTGTCTGAACAGCAGGCTCAAATGGTTGCAGTGAATGGGGCTACATCTGGCTGGCAATTGGTCACCAGTGGTGTTCCTTAGGGTTCAATTCTAGGGCCAGTTCTGTTCAATATGTTTATCGGTGATCTGCATGTAGGAATTTAATGTACCATTAGTAAGTTTGCTGATGATAGCAAACTGGGAGGTGCTGTTGATTCTCTTGAGGGACAAGTTGCCTTGCAGAGGGGTCTAGATAGATTGGAGCATTGGGCAATGCTTATTGGGCTGAAATTGAACAAGTCCAAATGCCAGATTCTGCACCTAGGACTGAATAACGGTGGGCATAAGTATAAATTGGGAGAGGAGTGGCTGGAGAGCAGCCCTGCAGGAAGGGATCTGGGGGTGCTGGTTGACAGCAGGCTCAATATGAGTCTGCAGTGTTGCCCTGGCAGCCAAGAGGGCAAATCAAATCCTGGGGTGCATCAAACAGAGAATAACCAGCCGGTCAAAAGATGTGATTATCCCACTGTATTCAGTGCTGGTGCAGCCTCACCTCGAGTACTGTGGGCAGTTTTGGCCCCACAACTTAAGAAGGATATGAAGGTCCTTGAATGTGCCCAGAGGAGGGCAACAGAGCTGATGAAAGGGCTGGAAGGAATGTCCTGTGAGGAGCTGGAAGGAATGGCCTATGAGGAATGGCTAAGGACTTTGAGCTTTTCTAGTTTGGAGAAAAGGAGGCTGAGAGGTGACCTCATTGCTCTCTACAGCTTCCTGAGGAGGGAACGTGGAGAGGGAGGTGCTGAGCTCTTCTTCCTGTATCCAGTGATAAGATGTGTGGGAATGGTTCAAAGCTGCTCCAGGGGAGGTTTAGACTGGGCATTAGGCAGCATTTCTTTACCAAGAGGGTAGTCAAACAGTAGGACAGGCCTCCTAGAGAGGCGCATTGATGCCCCAAGCCTGTCAGTGTTTAAGAGACATTTGGACAATGCCCTCAATAACATGCTTTAACTTGGTCAGCCCTGAATTTCTCAGGCAGTTGGACTAGATGATCATGGTAGGTCCCTTCCAACTGAAATGTTACTCTATTCTGTTTTATCATGCCAACAGTTACACTCTTGATCTTAAGCCATACTTCTCTTCCCCCTTTCCTGGAGCCTGCGTAGTATTTTCCTACTCCTAAAGCAGACAGTTCAACAGCAAGTATTGGCTCAATCTACTTGAATCCAGCCCATTCTGAAAAAGACATAGTGAAGGCATTACTTTTTTCCATGGTCATGTTAAAGATTATGAGGGGTAGGGTGTCTCTCCTCATTATTTTCACACCAGTATTAAATGAGACAAATTTTTACTTTCTCACACACGAATTTTTATAAACAAGCAGGTGTGCTGTCTTAATATATAATAATGATTCTTTAATACCCTGCCATGATATAAGGAATACTTCATAACATATTAGGGTTTTTTTCCTCCTGAAAAACTGTGTATTGTGACATGTTCCTTTCTGTCCTTGAATAATCATTAATTTAAAACATTTTTTTCAGCACTGAACTAATATGTCTGTAGTACAGATTGAGATTACCTTTGTCTTTACTGCATACCCTATGTATTCAGTTAGGATTTTAAAAGCTGCTATAAGGAGAGGATGCCTCTGTAGTTTTACATTAATTGGGCCTGACATCTGAAGTATAGGGTGCCAGAATTAATTTGTAAATATTTTTACCTATTACTACGAATTATTGCTACATATTATTTCTACTTATTATTGCTTTTAGTAATTAGTGGAAATACTGTCAACAAGAGATGCTTTTTCTATTTCTGATCATTCTAGAATCTCTCTCTAGCTGTATCTCCTGTAGCTAATGAATTGAAAGCAAGCCATTTGTTCTTGCCTGGTAGCAATTTCAGCATTGAAAAACTCATTGAGAAATCACTGAGCTTTCTAGGGATGTACTTTTTGAAACAGAATTCTACCCCCCCCCCCCTTCTTCACCAGTCTTCCTTTCAGTCAGTGTAATTACCCTCATATATTAGTACCTTATATAATGCTTTACAGTATTTTTCCTTCTGTTACACTTCATTTTTTCCATGAAAATTCTGGATTTTGTGTGTTACTTTGTACTACTGTTTTGTGTAGCTTGATGCCTGCAACAGATCATGGCTAATTCTGTTTTGAGGGGTGCATGCCAGCCTCCTGTCAGTCCTAAACCGTACCCACTTTTTTTGCTTGAAATTCTTGCAGTAGTGTCTTCTGTGGTTTTTGTGGCTGTATAACTGATTATATTCCAACAGTTCCATTATATTTTTCATGTTACCATATTTCTCACCTTCACAGCTGTTCTTTATTACTACCCGGAATTCATATTTGTCCACTGGCTTCCTCAGAAATTCATATCGCCTGTAGTTTCTGTTGTTCTCACGAGAAGTGGCAGGAGTCAAAGCTGCCTTTTTGTTCTCTTTCAAGATTCTGGACAGTGCATTTGTATCCTGAGTTAATAATTAATTACTGTGGGATTTTTCTGGATACCTGTGCATGCTTGTGAAAGTTTTAGTCAGAGATTGACATTTTTCACAAGTGTAACTTCAAATATAGTGAAACTAATCTTACCATCTTTTACTTAAGTGCATCATGAAGGACCACATTTGCTAAAGTTCACTTCCACGAGCAAACCTCCCTTTAATCTTTTGCAGTGTAGTCACTTGGAACAATTCTTATGATGTATCCTTGGCACATTCACTGCATTCATTCAAGTTTTCTACAAAGCATTATACCTTATGGAATATGTCATCTTTTGTTTCTTCCCTGTAAACATATTGATGTCATCACATCATCTTAATGGATAGCTGACAGCTGCTGGTAGCATAATATTTTTCACTATAGGGCTTATCCCCCCTAGTCTTTCCTCCCTAATATAAGTGTCTAAATTTGATAATTTTGAGAGGCTAAATTCTCCAAAATATTGCTTTTTTTTTTTTTTTTTTTGCAAGGCTTCCAAACATTCATGTACTGTTAATTAGAACCCACATAAAAATTATGGCAATTCAATTAGAAATATAACCAGACAAGTAAAAACCAGGATTGGGAAGTAAAGCCCCATATCTGCAGTTGTTTCTTCACTAAGACATCCTTATGCCTGCACCAAGATTCATGGAAGTCATTGACATTCTGTATGTATCGAACAGCAACAGTCTCAGCTCTAGAGATTTTGATTCAGAGGTTTAGAGAAAAAATATGTGTATCTGCATTTCTTGTTTATTTTAGTTAGAAAATAAACATAAAGCCAATTCTTTCTAATTCTGAATGAAGTCAAGTGATGCAAACTCAGTTGAATGAATTTTCCATATAATTAGCTTTATCTATGAGACTGTAGTGCGACACTTTTTGTTATACTTAACTCTAAAATGTATGTACTTAATAGACAAGAGTTATGTGGTTTCAAAATGAGTAGAGATGACCTAATTTTACAGAAATCATGCTGTATTAGTTGTTTTGTGAAAGATGACAAATGGTGTTGTTAATTAAAATGCATCAATGTCAATTAATATTTCCATTAAGTTTTACGGGAATAATTTCCTCAAATGTATTTATAACTGAGATGTATGCAGGCTAACAACTATGATTTCCAAACTCTTTCCTCCTCTTAAAGTGTCATAAACCTTATTGACAGGTAAGATTTATTAAAGTTATTGGTACTAAGCAATGAATAACATTCAGCTCAAGCACCTTTGAGAGATCCAGGCTTGTAACATTATTTGTGTGTAGAAAACCTAATGACTGACTGGAAGTGCCACTTTCTAACTGGTTATAGTGTATAGATGCATTGCTGAGTGATGATTGTTGACTTCAGTGGGACAATCTGTGTACTTCAGGTAAGACATAAATTTGGTGTGCCACTAGAAATTAAGAGGTGAATGAGCATTTAAAGGTTAAAGACTA
Organism: Egretta garzetta; assembly: GCF_000687185.1. Classification (NCBI taxonomy): domain Eukaryota; kingdom Metazoa; phylum Chordata; class Aves; order Pelecaniformes; family Ardeidae; genus Egretta; species Egretta garzetta. The sequence goes on from NW_009259180.1 coordinate 94,043, forward strand.
ATGTAACAGCTAAACACACACATTTCTGGGTTGCTCTTATTTAGGTAAGAGAAATACATATATGAAAGAAATTGTTCCTCTTAAACCTCACTGGTTACTTTTTACCACCAGTAAATTATTTCAGAGGCTCAAATTTTGCTTTTGGCCCAGATATTCTATGTAAAAAAACTATCATCTTGTCTATCCTGTATCCTTACTAGTTGCTTGATTATTGAGACTAATGGGCCCGCCCCTGCATATGTTTGGCTTTGCTAGAAGCTTCCTCTGTTTTTCCAGACACTAAGTTTTCCCCAGATGTTATCTTTTTTTTATTATTATTATTACTTTGTTGGAATTTATTTTCTGTGCCAGCTTT
>NW_009259180.1:94413-146276 GCF_000687185.1 Egretta garzetta
CAGGACACGTGGTTTGAGTCAAATTATACATAAGCATGCAGTAGGCTTCCGATTTCCTAGAATAGCTCAGAGATGATCATGCTAAACAATAAAATCTTTAGATTGTGAATAATTTGAATTTTCTGCATTGGTTAGAGACAGTGATTATTTTAATCAGTGAATTGTAAGAAGCATTTGAGTGAATTGATCTAAAAATACATTTAAATATCTTCTGCCAGGACATAGGGACATATCTCAGGATTCCTTTGATAGATTTTTTTTTTTGGAAGATGGAAGTAATAAGTGGTCATATTTTAGTCAATATTTCAGTTATTTTTCTAGACACAAAAATAAAAGTGTGTAGATTAATAAAGTGCTCAGAGTGCAAAATAATGAGAAAATTATAAAATATGGACAATTACACAAGCCTATACACTAGGTAAGGGTAGTGAGTAGCTTAAAGTGAATGAACTATTTACCACAAGGGCACTGAGCACTCACTTCTGTGTCATGGTAAATGCAGTTACAATATTGTTTGCATAGCAATGAAAAAATTTAACCTCAGGAGTCATAAATGTGTTCTAAACAAAGAGTATCGCCTGTGTTACCAAGCTCTCAAAATTCTACAGCAAAAAGCAAGAGTCAAAATATGCCAGAAATAAATAGCAGTCCTGAAGCACTTCACCACTAGATCTTGAGCTGTGCTTGCTAATGTATAGCAGAGGAATGGTATGGTCATTAAAGCACAAGCTTAGGACTCAAGATGTTTGAGGTTAAATTCCCAAATGGAGTAGAAATTTTTTATGTGACCTCGGGCAAGTCTTTTAACCTGCATGTTCTTCAGTGCCCTTCCATGAAAGGGACGCAATGATTCTCTTAAAATTTCTGTTTCACACATATGTATTATAAGCTTTTCAGTGTAGGGTCTGCCTCTTTCATATGTGCAGCATTTGACACAATGATATGCTGTTTTGTGAGACAAAAGGCCCCTGCATGCACTTAAAGCCCAAAGACAATTCTCTAATGATGTTTTAGACAGAACATTTTCATTGAATTTTGCAATAAAACTTCATGAACTCCTACTAAGGATTACTCTTCCATGTAGTCTTCATGCATAAATGTATGTATGGAGGGATCAACACATCTGTGTTCTTCACTTTCTTTGCATTGCTCACAGCCTGGTTTGGTCAAATATGGCAAATATGACGCCCTACATTAAGCTTGTTTTTAATGATAGCCAGGAGCCAAAAGTGCTTTTCTAAATGGCATGATGAAATGGCAGATAGTGAGGAAGAAAATCTGAGAAAGGGTGTATATCTGAAAATCTGATTGTTTTTTCCCAGCAGTTATCAATTGGTAGAAGAAAAGATACTGCCTCTTCTAATGACTCTTGCCTAGCTATATAGGTATCCTAATCAACAAAAAATTGAACACCACCTTTTTTGACAAAATTGTCATAAAAGCAGAAATACTGCTTGCCCAAAGATAGTTTGCAATGCCAGCAACATGAATCATGTTAAGAAAAGAACAATAGTTTGGCAAATGATCTCTTTCCAAAAAGACGATTTCATGCTGACTTTGACAATACCATAACCATAGACTCACCCTTTATTGGAGCACATTATGAGGTACCAGATGGATCAGAAATTAAAAACATCTATGACCTTGTTTCTTGGCTTCTTCCATTATATTGTTCCACTGTAGGTCAAATTCTCATAAAGTAGATGTTCAGCAATCTGCAAAATGACAAGGAAGGTGTTCTCAGGTACTTTTCTTGCACCAAATCTGAAGTATCACTCTAACAATGTAGGAGCCATTTTGTGTCATAGATCACAGTTTCTTTTTGTGATGTAGGTCCCATTCAGGTGATGATCGTATTTCACAGCATTACAAGTTTGAAGCCAGATTTTGATTCCATATTTTGTTGGTTTACCCCAGGATATTTCATCTAAAAGGATATTGACTTTTAAAAGGCACCAGCTGCTCCTCAACAGTTAAACCTGCCCAAAGGTATAAAACGTTCAGAATGGCAGCATAAAAATAAGCCATATGTTTTGAAACGCAGCTGACTACACTGGCAGTGCATGCTGTTGTTGTCACTTCTTAGGTGCTGGACACCCTGAATCACTTCTGAATCATCATTGCCAGGGAGAAGGAATAACCCATCAGAGAACTTACAGTTCCCCTGATACATTCAGCAAGAATTTAATCTAAATTTGGTCAAGTAATTTCTATTCCTTAATTTTGCTGATATGTTAGTTATTCTGTACTCTGGGTATGCAATCTGCATCTCTGTTTATCTCCATCATCACAATGTGGAGAATGTCTATTTAAAGTCTTGCTGTTTCTTCCTTTATGAGCTTTATTGTTCATTCCTAACTGTGAACGCATAGCATCCTCACGTAATCTGTAACTAATTGTGCAAGAAAGACAAGCACCATATTCTATTATTCTATTATTCTTGTTTTAGCAATTAGTCTATATAATCTGTAACTAATTGTGTAAGAAAGACAAGCACCATATTCTATTATTCTTGTTTTAGCAATTAGTCTATGTAAATTGCATTGTTCATAGGAATAAAAGACTTCTATAGTGAGGCAAACATTTATTACTCTTACAATAAAAATGTTCTCACTAAAAATAAATATGCATATAGGGAAGTAATAAAAATACAGCAGAACAGTGCAAGATATGTTGAGTAAATTTGTACTTGTGTCCCTTTTAAATACAGAAAAGTTGTTTTTCATGCTAAGGTTTGTCTTGTATCATGCATGTATGTCTACATAGCAGTGTCCTGAAACAGCATTGAAGGCCACTAGTTTGTAAGTTAGCATAACAGGTATGTTGCTGGCATACAAAACTATTCCATGGGAGTGGTTTAGTAATCACTGGCTGCTTGTGTAAATTCACATGGTCAGCCTAGCAGTGAAAGACAGCTGCGCAGAGCAAAGGGACGGCTACCAAGGCTGGCAGCATCTGGCCCTTTGCTCAAGAACCTATTGTTCCGGCATACTAAAGTGAAAAACAGAAATGTTATTTCTTGCACTATGCTTAAACTAAAAGCCAAATTATTCAGAACTATCACACTCATAACTTGTGGTCACTATATGATCTCTGAAAAAAAGAGGTGAATGTTACTTTGAAATGTGCTCACAGAATTAATATTATAATTATCAGGTTTACATTTACTATTACATTAATAATGCAGTGGCAATGACAAAATCATAAAGCAGAAGAGTTTATAAATTGAGAGCCAGATGAATCCATGTGCTTTCGGTGAGTTATTTGGGGTTTTGCAGAGTCCAAATGGTGGTGGGTTTTTTCCTCACCTGAAAAAAAGAAGTAATGGACAAAATCAAACTCCAGTTTCAAAGAAACTAAACAATGTCATACACCTTATAGAACAGTAATACTCTGTAGTACTTCTATACTTTTCACCTCTTTTCTGAGGAAGCTGTTATAGCTTACAGAATAGATCAGAGGTTGTACAGATGCATTTTCCATGCTTTTTGTTTGACAGACTGCTGAGCAGAATGAGAACATGTTGGGAAACCCATACTGTAGGCTACATGTACTAATGCATATACCATTGCATTTTTAAATGGAGATTTAACCCAAGTTGCAGGAATACGTTCTGGTCTTCAGTAAGCAGCACGCATCCAGAATAATTCTACTGGAGTTAATTTTGACTAAAATCACAATTTGGCCCATAAATGTGGCATGACATTTTTAGTGGAGCTATTTGATTTCACTTTCAGTAATTGTTTATTTTGAACCTGATGCAGTTTGGTAAATATTTATGATAAAAATTAAGGCCTACATCCTTGATAGTTATCGATGATTAAAATTATAAGAGCAATCTGTTACCGGTTGAAGTGTTTAAACCGGTAGCATTCAATACTGATATTTTAGTATGTCAGAAATGGCTTCTGCATAGATGACCTTGCCTTCAGGCAGAGAGGTGGTCCAGATGACGTCTTGAAATGGATTCCAGATAGTTGGGTTTTTTCCCATGATCCATTGCTGCCTTGTCTTCCCTGCAATGTCAGAAATGCATATTTGCTTCTACTTCTTACTAGGAGAACAGATATTTTTCAAGAAGTTCTGATATGGTATTCTGTGAGCTATCATGTATTTGCTTCTACTTCTTACTAGGAGAACAGAAGTTCTGATATGGTATTCTGTGAGCTATCATAACAATGAAAAAAGTAGAGCTAGAGATCTGTAATAGAAGTAATAATGAACCTGATTCTTGCATCTTTGCTTATAGATATGGGATGGTCTCAAGTAATATAAGCTTCCTATCACTGGATTCCAAAATTGGTATGTTAAGTTTTGAGTAATATGATTGATCTCTGTATTAACACCGTGACCTGAAAACTGGGCCCTTTTCAGGTACCACAGGCTGGGCACCCAGAAAACTTTTGAGTAATTTTACACATATCATCAAAACATCATTTTGTGTCATCAAAACACAAACTCATTTTTTCCCCAGTTCAGCTCTATATGAGTTTTCAAAAATAGCATGCATTTCAAAATGCATGCATTTACCTCTTATGTTTCTATTTTATCAAAAATGAGGTTGTGTTCTGATGAACTTTGAAGCAGTTGTTGCCCTGATGTGTACTGTGGATGAGGCTAACAGTATGTGGATTGACCATATGTCTGAAATTTTGGGATTGTATTAGGTAAAAGTCTGATGTATTTAAGAGTTCTGTTGGGCATTTTACAAGTTAAAATCCAGTGTGTTTTTAGCTGTTTACTAGCAAACTTTCTAAGAACGTATTTGTGTGCTTTGACATAAGCTCCTTGATGTTGTGACTCGGAAGAATGATGAGCAAGAGCAAGAAAAAGTATGTGAGCCTTTACCCACCCTCTTTTGAGATCCTGGTTTTCAGCTTTGCCTTAGCTGCTGAGCAGTCTCAGGAGAAAGCAGCAGGCTGTTGAGGCAGGCTTTGGATACTTAGGCAGTGTAAAACTTTTGATGTAGCTCACATACAGTTAGTGGCATATATGGAACACTTTGGAAAGGCCAGCACTACAGCAAGCAATGATATAGCCAAAGGGTCAGATTTTTAAAGACTAAATATTAACTAGTCCATCCTTCACCATCTGATGTTCTCACAAGGTACTCAGACTATTGACAATGAATTTATGTGGTGATCTGCCTGCTTTTACTTTGTTTCTTCAAGGGGAACTTAGCTCTACTGAAATTCCAGGTGCTGGATATAAACATCTTTCTGAAGATGCTAGTTTAAGCTTTTTGATACAGCAAGGATATGTCTTACTATTCTGGGGTTTAAAATAAAGAAAGTGAACTGGCAGAGGAAATAATTGGAGACAACAGTGAATTAATTTGTATATCCAAATGGCAATATATATGACACTTAAAGAAATGACTAGTAGTAGATTGACTTTGTAATGCTATACACACAGCCTGATTTTTTTAATTTTTTTTGTTGCTGATAGAAGGTAAAGAAAATGTGCTAGGTGCTTGTGTGTGCATACATATGGAAAATGCATCCTTTCTATTTTCTGAAAGTGATTCAGAATGTCAGCTAAGTCAGCATAGACTGAAAGAATATTATTAATATACATCAGTGATATGTATCCTGTAGGTAAGATAATGTTCCTAATGTACTAGACTCCTCCAGAATTCCTTACTGAAGCCCAAGTTTATATGTGTTGGTCTAAAAGTTAGTCAGAAGGAAGGAAAAAGTGTCCTACCTCCATTCCTCAACAAACCTGTGATAGTTTATTTACATTTTGATCACATAACTGAAACGTATTTGTGTTCTGTTTTGAAGAAACCAGAGACTCCTGCAGAATTATTGAGAAAGAATTTGAATCCTGCTTAGCACCTCACTTTTCAATGTGGGGGTAACAAATAATGTAATGGTTCTATGAATGCTGTAGTTTTTAGAAGAAGGGTTTACACAGACTAAGTGTACACCTGAGTACATGCAGTCCACATGTACATCTATATTAGCAACTTGGGGTGAAGTGGGGATATTTTTGTGGCAACTTTGCATTATGTTAGTGCTGGGATATGCACTCAGCTGCGTCAGTAGTGTGGTCTAAGTGGTTTCATTCCTGGTAGAACTGAGATTGAAATTGTGTGTCTGATTGCCACCTGGAGTGCCCACCTGAAATGTGGATGTGGGGTTCTCCAGCAGTTAGCTCACACGTGTGATGTGCACTCAGGCATGCAGAATCCAGTCTAAACTCATTGCTGGTAAAGATGTAGTGTGGTCAGTTTGTCGTACAGTTGTAATAGGTTGCAGCGAAATGAACTCTGATCCTTCCCTCGTTGGATATCTCACTCAGTTATGTGGATGCATACGTGATATTTAAGTCCCTTAGTGGCTATTACTGGCTACTCTAAAACACTCCATGGCTGATAAGAGAGGCGTTAATGTAGCAGAGTCCAAGACCAGGGGAGGATAAACAGCATAAACAAGTAGTCATTTTCTAAACATTATCCTGATAAGCTTTTGAATTTAGTCCAAGAAGCCTGTTAATGAAGACAGTAGCTTACAGCACTTTAGAATTAAGTAATATGAAAAATCAAATGGAGTCAATTAAAAGCCTGCAGTAAACACAATAAGCTACTGTAGAGTTAATATTATTTTGAGGAAACTGACTACGTTCATCATGCCTAAAATGAAATGGTGAGGAAAGTTTCAGTTCTAATGCTCTTTTCAAAGTTTCAAGTATGGTGAGAGCTAGTTGTTTATATATTTAGCAGGAGATAGTAGAGGTCTGTCCTCTGTTGTTTTGAGTGATGTTTTGTGTGATGGATTTGTCAAAGATGAAATGGTAATTACAGGATGAGAGAAAGGAAAAGAGAGGAGGAGCAGTACAACCAGGTGCCAACAGCACAAAGAAACACATAAAAAACTGGTAACTGCACAATATGGCTGCCGTGACTGTATGCCCTGCTACATCAAGGCTAAAAATATGTTGGGAATTAATATTCTTGTTCCTAGAAAACTGTATAAGGATTCTTATTTTTACCACTTGCTTGTTTAAAAGAAGGAATTCTGATGACAATAGGTGAAAATGCACAATAAAAGCTCACATTTAGTAAAAAACCTTCTACTGATCCCTTTTCACTCTTGGAAAATGGAGAGTTAGATATCCCTCTGAGGGAAATAAGATTCCTTAGCTCTAATAGCATGAGATAAATGACATGCAAATTCTTGTAAACCCTCAGAAGCTTTACTTCCCATCACCCTCACTCCACATGGTCTAAAGGTTCTTTTTTCCAGTAGGGTTATTCCCATCCAGGAAAGAGAACAAGCCCTCTCCCCCCCGCCGTTTTTTTTTTTTTTTTTTTTTTTTTTTTTGTAGTTTACCACTCCAAACCTGTTGATAATGGCTGTCTGTGTATGAAACCCTCCTTCTTGTAACATACTCCAGCTGCAGGCCAGCCCTTAAATGTCTGTTGGCCTCTGCCTTTTTCTCCAGTTATCTATCATAATCTCCTTTTTTCTTTTTGCTGTATTTGGCTTTTTATCTTCCTCTTAGCATTACAAAATTTATTTAAGCTGCCATTTTCTGTACTTTTTTCTTACAAATCTTCCTCTAATCTTCCTCTCTCACATCTCCTGTTTTTCTTTTTCCTTCTCATTATATAGATTTGCTTATAAGGATTTTTCACTAGCTTTATCACCATAAAAATCTGCTGTGACTGCAGCTGGTACACAGTAGTACCTCTTTCCCCATGTTATCTTAGATATTGCTGTGTCATAATCGAGAGTATGCGTTGAGATTTCAGAGATCATCGTACCTCATGGCAGGCTACTAAACTGGTGTTTCAGAAAGGACTGACAGATGCTTCTATTTCTATACATGGTTGTCAAAGCTGCAGGACACTGGCAGGTATTCAGATGAGAATGACTGGAGGAATCAAGTCCTTCCCATTAAGTATATTGGGATGGTTTCAGAGGGATCCTACCAATTTTAAGGAAGGAAAACAAATCTATTTCAAAGCTTTTTAAAAAAATGTTTACTGTTATGATAATTGTAGTAGTTTATCCACTCAGGGAGATTCAAAGAAAGAATCTGTGAAGTATGTTCTTGGGATTCCAGTAGCATGCAAAGTAATTATATGGTAAAACTTTTGGCATCTCTACACTGTGACACCCTGGGACAGGTCCGCAAACTTCACTGTGTATTTATCCATTAATTACATTGTGATCTGTCATTCTTATCAAAAGAAACAGGATGAGGACATGTCTTAACCAAACAAAAGCATAATATCAAACAAAACAGTTCCCTGAGAAGAAATGCATTTGGCAATCCAAAGGATAGCATGGAATTCATAGTAAGCAGAGCACACATTTCTCAGCAATAAATTAGCTTAAATGTACATAGGCAATTCACATTTCACTTTGCAAGTGTTATTGTAGCTGTGCAAACTATTATGCAGAAAAAGACAACACAGTCTTGCTGCAGACTGAACTAAATAAAGCATTTACTTTGTGTGCTTGTAAATAAATGTTGCTAGATTTCCCCAATGCATTTTGAGAGTTTGTTTCTAGAAGGTGGTTGGTTTTGTTTGTTTTTACTAATTAATGTTGGTACTGGGATTAGAGATGGTAGTTTATTGTCACAGAAAAATACCTTGAGCACCTTGTAGTCTGGAGGCCATGCTGATGAATTCGAGTTTAGGAGTCTTGGGATCTTTTTAATCATCCATCTGCTGTTTGGCTTCAGTAAGTTTCTTCTGTTTTCTACATTGTGCCTGTTTTAGCTGATTAAGGAGACTGAGGACTGTCTTCTGAGAGGTGTTAATGCACTAAATATCTTCTACAGGGCAATGCTCATTTGGTTGTGACCTTAGTGCAAAAAAAAGAACAATAATCAATTAATCAGTCCATTTACCAGTTAACTAAAGTAGAGGATCACCAACTAATGCTGTTTTTTCTAGTCATTATCTTGGTCATTAACCTGGCAGACCAGCTTTGTTCTGACTAGTTAGATGCCCAAGGTATAGTAAGACTGGTCAGCACTGAAGTCTAATTTACAACTTTGACTTGCAGATTGTCAGACCATCCTGGCTTCTGTTGTTTAAAATTTATCATTCTACCAACCTATGACATACATAATGTAGATACTTGAGTATATCTTCACTTTAAAATAAACATGCAGGGAAAGAAAATGGGGAGACCAGGCAGGAGAATGTTATTTTACAATTTGTGACTTGAGACAGAAAGCCCACAGACCTTAGCTAGTGTAGTAATTGAGTAAAAATGTTGAGAAAATAGTCTAATATTGTGTCTTTTCATGCTGCATCTCTGTAAAAATATCATCATTATTACAGTAATCATAAAAATAAATGCAGTGTTGCCACTGTTTAGTAGACTCTGCTATCTGCAAGAAATAGGCAATACCACAAATTTCACCTGAGGTAGAATTCTTTGCACAGTGAATGCAAGCATTTCCATTAAGGCTGAAGATGAGCTACCGTGAACTCCATTTTAAAATATAGATTACAGTTTATGCTAAATTCTGCTGGTTTTACACTTTATTGTTTTCCATTTCTCAGAATCTGACAGGTGTGCATCAGGGCAGAATGCCCTATGAAACTTCCTGCTTCAAGAATTCTTGATGGAATTGTTCCAGTTCTGCCTGTGAAGTTTCAAATACATTTATTTTCTAGCTGATTTTAAGACCAGGACACAAAGAGCGAAGCCAAGTGCAGTAGAAAGCAAACTTAGGACCATTCCTGCCTGGCTGGTGACTGGATATCTAGCTGTACAAAAGAAAGTGAGAAATACTTTCTTAAAGACTTACATCATAGTTCTAATACATTTATCAGTGTGTGATTTCTGTATTTGGTAGGCTTTGCCAGAATACACTGGGATATAAGGATGTCTTTGGAACATGCACAGTAGCTGACCAGGAGAGTTGATTGGTATAAGTGGCCTCCGTTTGAATCCACTGAGGACTAGCTCCATGAAGAGATGTAAATGATGGATATGGAGTTCAAGGTACACATATCCCAAAATGTAGAAGGCAAAGAATATAAGAAACCTCTGATAGACAGCCCCCTAGTGCCCACCTTCTTCCATTCTCATTTGGGAAGAAAGATTGAATTTTCATTCTTTCTTTCAGGCCAACATTAAGTTATCAAGATAAAGGAAAGCATAGAGAGCACACTGGCAGTAAAACTGAATGGTATGTATGATTTTTTTCATTATAGCATGATGATGGTAGAGACTGGAAAACAATACTGAAAATAATGGGATGACAAAGCAATTTTCAGGTGGCAGAGATCTGTTTCATGCTAGAGTTTTAACTAACTGATGCTGTGTATCCTGTGCAGTCAGTGCTGGTTTGTATGTGATGCAACGCTGTTTAGGAAGGTACTGCCTCCCACTATTAGGTAAAATACTATTCTTCTCAACTTAGGAAACTTTCCAGATCCTTTCCAACTCAGCCGTACATTCAAGTAAGTCTTGGAGCTTACAGCTGTCCCTCTGATTACATTATAGTATCATACATTTTTCAGTGATCTATGGAATTGTATATGATACCTGGATCTGCTATGCACTCTGAATGCATTTGGATGTAAAATACAGCAGGGAAAATTGTGGTGACACAGCAAACAAGAAAAAATTAAGTATGAAATTTGGCATGAAAATACTAAGACCTGCTATATCTTTAAATACAGTGATTTGTATCTCTAATAGCATTACTTGGTGAAAAACTACCCTAACACAATAATTTCAAACTTTTTTTGGTGTACATACCTCTGAACATTTTTCAGTGATGGTCTGGGTCCTAATTAGTTAAATCTTATTGGCATAAGCTTGTTTCCTTTGGTGGTATGTCGTGTAGACATGAAAAGTAGTCTGTGGATCCTCAAGTATACTCAGATTACAGGCTTTCAACTTATTTGTTAGAATTTTTAAAAAAGCATTTGGAAAATGAATTTGTAATTAGACTAAGGATAAGCTTTTCTGTGTGTTTTCCTTCAGTGACTGTTACTACCATCTCTGATCATGCTAAGTGGAAGCAACCCTGGACCTAACTTTCATGATCATGAAGGATCTCACTTTCATGAACGGGAAAAATAGTAATTCTGTCTATAGTCCAGATAACTAGAACAACTATTTCTTGTTAAAGAGAAGTGAAAGCCATGAAAGAGTGGTCACAATTCCATCTGTTTGAGGCAATACGATAAACCACAATTGGTTTGATATGCTCTCCAACACTCTTGGGTGCCTTTTCACAACCTCCTACAGGGAGGGGTGAGTGCCTGTGAAGGAAGTTCTGACTGAGCATCTATTTGCCCGGGGAAGGTGAATCCCAGCTCTTACTCATTTCTTCCTTCTGTGAGGCAGAAGTCATAGTTTAGGCAGGCAAAATTGGTTTCCACTTGCATATTTTTTTCCATCTTTGCAAAGACTGTGTGATTCACGATAGAACAGTGAAAAGTTATTCCCTTCTCCCTGTTTCCCTCCTTCCTTTAAAACTGGAAGGCAAGCTTTCACACATGTGTGTTAATGACTGCCTTTTTCTGAACAGCAGGTTAGCATGATGGACCATAGATCCTCAGAACTGTGAATTGCACAGTTATCTTAATTTTTTTTGTATCTTTCAAAATAGTGTGGCCAAGAAATATTTAAAGATTCTCATGTATTTCCTTTGTAGTGATGCACTTTGAATTACCAAAATGCATTTGAATTATCTCTGTGGAAAGTGAAGAGGAATAGGATCAAGTCCTTTATTGCAGGGAGCAGTATGCTGGGGCATCTTTATGGCTGTCATTTTCAGAGGTGAGCATGCCCCATCTCTTCTTTTATCTTTTGTTCTGGAGCTGCAGTGGATTCACTGTGTTCCTAGTGAAGGCACAGCTGAGTTGCTCTTCGATGTTCAGCCGGGCAACCTTTATCTGTGAGTTTTAAAAGATGGCAAAACAGAGCTGATGCTCCAAATGCTTACCTATTTATTACCATCAACCGCATTGGGAAGAGAGGAAGAGTAAGAACCCCATCTTTATATCAGTTGCGCTGGCTCTTAGCAAAGCAAAGGAAAAAGCAGAACTTCAAATGAAGCAAAACGTTCTGTAGCTCAAGAATGCATCGGCAGTCTTACTCACTCAGAACATCTGAACTGTGCTCTTACAGCTTCTCTGTGCCTCTATTTCTGTAATGGTTTTAACTGGCAGATACTAACACTTTCCTGCCCACAGGAGGGATATGAAGATTATTCAATGTTTCTAAAAAGCTTTGAAGATGAACAAAGTTGCCCCTGAAGAGCTGTCTGTGATTTCATTAGGAAGGTGCAGCAGGGTTGAAAAACTTACTGGTTTATTTTGCTGGCAGTTAGAATAATTTTTGCTACTCACTGCATTACTATTTGATGGGCTGGATTGTCCTGGGGGGCTTGAACCAAAACAGGAGGTTGTGATGCACGAGCTGTGCTATATAGCAGGTCTGCCAGACAAACTGCATGTTCTCTGAAGAACCATTCCTGCCTCCCTACATGACCCATTCATTCCTAGCAAGTAGCATCAGCAAACTAGGACATTTCTGTACTAGTCAGTGCAATGGGAAGGTGAAGTTAAGGCTCTAGTCTTTTCCCTTTCCTGACCACTAATTTTTTCTTGGGGGACAGTTAAGTAGCAGTTCATATCTAAACCTGCCCGTAGTCATGCACAAACTCCACGTGTTCGTCAATAAAAAAAAAAAAAAAAGTTTTATGCTGCTTTTCCATCAAGAGATAGACCAGGCTATAATCAGGGCCAAAGTGATTTGCAAATATCTATCATTTCTTAGTAATGGAGAAAATTACCATGCAAGTAAAAGATTGTGTCCCTAGAATTCATGCTGTTGGCTGTGCTAGACAAGCTTGTATGTATTCATTCTTTCATAAAACTCTTGTATGATCTTTGCGAGGTGTTTCACATCATCGCTAAGCCAGACTCAGATCCTGTATTACCTCGGGCAGACTAGCCATGCTGGCTGGATTGGTGGCTACTTGGAAGTACTTATCATAATTGCTTTGAGACACACAAACATTGCTTGTTTTATATTTCAGGTAGTTGAAGTTTATTACTTGGGTTGATGTAAGTGAAGAGTATGAAGTATCAGTGCAGAAGAATATAGTACAGAAAAATATGCTAGCACATAAAGATGCAAGCAGCTGTTGGTTTATGGATATGAAAAAAGGCAGCATAGTTAGCAAAAAGAGTACTTCAAGGATAACACTGAAGGAAATTCTGATTCATAGAATCAAATAGGTTGAAAAAGACCTTTAAGATCATCAAGTCCAACTGTTAACCTAGCACTGCCATGCCCCTAAGCACCACATCTGCATATCTTTTAAATACCTCCAGAGATGGGGACTCAACCACTTCTCTGGGCAGCCTGTTCCAATGCTTAATACCTCTTTTGGTGAAGAAGTTTTTCCTAATGTTCAATCTAAACATGCCTGACGCAACTTGAGGACATTTCCTCTCATCATAGAATCATCCTATTGCTTGTTACTTGGGAGAAGAGACCAACACTCACCTCGCTACAACCTCCTTTCAGGTAGCTGTAGAGGGCAATAAAGTCCTCCCCTCAGCCTCCTCTTCTCTAGGCTAAACAATCCCAGTTCCCTCAGCCGCTCCTCATCAGACTTGTGCTCCAGACCCTCCACTAGCTTTGTTGCCCTTCTTTGGATGCACTCCAGCATCTCAATGTCTTCCTTGTAGTGAGGGACTGAAAACATACAGTTGGCCTCAGCCCATTGATCCAGCCTGTCCAGATCCCTCTGCAGAGCCCTCCTCCCCTCAAGCAGATTGACACTCCTGCCAAATTTGGTGTCATCTGCAAATTTACTGAGGGTACACTTGATCCCCTCATCCAGATCATTGATAAAGATGTTAAGCAGAACTGGCCCCAGTACTGAGCCCTGGAGAACACCACTTGTGACTAGCCGCCAACTGGATTTAACTCCATTAACGACAACTCTTTGGGCTCGGCCATCCAGCCAGTTTTTTTACCCAGCAAAGAGACTGAGGGCAAGCTTCTGGTTAATATTTTGTGCTCATAGCTACCAATAGGAAGCAGTAAAGTGCCAGTGTTAGAGTGTTAATGACAGTGTAATAAGCCTTTTTCAATGGCAGTGGCTCAGTTTTTCCAAGGAAGAGGCTTGTGTGGAAAATAGAACAAATTCTTGTTGCCTATTTTTCTCTGTTTCTGCATTGAGTAGCAGTATAGATCTTAATTTAGAAACTCAGTATTCAAGAGACACCAGCTTTTAACACAGCTATCTGCAGAACTGCAAAGTTTCAGTAAAAGAATGGATAGTATTTGTTCTACACTACAGTGTTTTTACTCAGCAAAGTATCAGAACCTCCTCCCTAAGAGTAATGTCATGTTTTGGAGTTTGAGTAATGTTGCCACATAAAAACATGCATTAACAATCAGTTAGCTTACAAGTGGGGAATAAAGTAGAGATCCATTAGTATATTAACTCGTTGGCAGTAATAGCAAATAATTATTCATTATTGCAATCTCTTCCTGACATTTCTGCTGCTGAAATTTTTAGTGGAAGTACAAAATGTTCTCAGATATATTAGAAATCTATTGATGGATATTCAGTTTGTATCAAGCTCTTAGAGCAAGCTGCTCTTCTGGATTGTTGCCTAGTTAATTGGTGATTAATGAAAGCTACCATTTTGTATATTGATTTGGAAGCCTGTGTTCTTGGCGTTGTTGAAGTATGTAAATGTCTTCCTCACATAAGACATGACAGACAACACCTAAAATACAAGTGCTTTGTTCTGCTACCTGTCAGATCAAGGAAAAGGTCTGGATTCTTAAAGCTATGAATTTAATTAGGAGAGGAGATAAACTGACAACTATTCTGTACTCAGTTGTTTTTGTGACATCCTCTCCAGTTATTTTTCATAATGAAGGTCAAAGCCAGCAGATGAGATACATTGATGTCATTGTCCAAAAATATAGTGCATTTCTAAATAAAGACCTTAAACTAAACATTTTTTTTTAAATAAATGCACCTTTTTTTAAAAAAAAAAAAGCAACTAAATTTCTCACATGCCTTACCACAAGTATGGCTGGGTATCTGAAACTTCAGAAGAAAGTATTGGTTTAAAAAATCCAATTACTCTTACCAGTTGAAATCCTGGGTGGTGATAAATGCTGGCAAGGTCCTTTGAAATTAATGGGAATTGTGGGTACTTAACACTTCCTAGAATTTGACCCAGAGTCTGGAGGAACAGCCTCTTTTAACTGTTGGTAGCTAAATGGTTATTCTTGCAGTAGAAC
Organism: Egretta garzetta; assembly: GCF_000687185.1. Taxonomy (NCBI): domain Eukaryota; kingdom Metazoa; phylum Chordata; class Aves; order Pelecaniformes; family Ardeidae; genus Egretta; species Egretta garzetta. The sequence continues at coordinate 109,683 of NW_009259180.1, forward strand.
TGCAAGCTGCGCTAACCATAGTGTGCAATCATTACCTTACAATTAATTCTTCTTTAGGGCTTTCAGAAGTAGCTCTTGAAGCTGACAGATGCAGCCTGCAACTTACCAAGTGCTTTATATAACTACTTTAATGAAAACTCAGATGAGTGTAAGGTCAGTCTCTCCACAGTATGTTCTAATTACATTTCCACTTTCCTTTAAAAAGCCAATCACATCTGGCCCAAACAGAAGCCCATTGTGCCAGATGTGTAATAGAATAGGTGTTGTTTTGTACTTCTCATCTCTGAAAGATAATGACATGGAAAATTCATTCTCTTCTAGTCTTTAGTAATCTCCCATCTGTTATTGTATTTGTGTGTGCAACTGGATACAAAAGCTAATCACACACCTCTGCTTTAAAAGAGTTTTTTGTTAGCTCCCATGTCAACATTAGCTTACGCAGACGAGATTGTTGAAGCAGAAATGTTGCAAAGTAGTGTGGAATGTTGCTCAACTGTATATGCAAGACTGGATTATTAATACCACAGCATTCACGTAAAGTAGTTTCTACAAATTTCCAGGACATTTTCATAGCTTATTGCCCACTTTATTATGTTCCAGGTGAGTCCTCTAGTTCCTTTGAAAGCTGTCTTTACCTTGGAGCAGAATGGTGGTATTTCTGTCTCATGGAATTTAATCTGAACTCCAGGGAGAATTTGGCCCAGGAGATTTCTAATATTCCTTTCTGAGATGAGCAATTTGGAGACAGTATTTTTGTCATTTCTGGAATAGCATGTGTTCTAACCCACAAAAGAACAAAAACTGCTTTTCTAATTTTGTAGGAGGGGGTGGAAGCATGTAGATGATATCCAGAGGTGATATCACAGCTCCGCTGGTGGATCCTGGCATATCAGAGCAAAAAACAGGTGTGTACCAGACTTTTCACTTTGTAACGTATGCATGACCAGATATCTATATGTGGCGGTGGAGGGAATAAATCTGTGTAAAGTCTTGACTCCTTTAAAGTGCCCATAATTTCAGAAGGGCAGAATTTCACTACAATATTTTCAAATAAATTTAGATTATTTGAAGGGGCAATGAGAGCTGTAGAGGAAACTGTCAATCCCTACATCCTTTTTTAGGTAAAATGTGCCTGATTGCGTTAGTTGTTTACTTTTGCATTTTGTCTCAATAGGACTGAAGGTAGTGATTTCTCTCTTGAGCTGTTGGTCAGAAAGGCAAATCCAAGTGAACTTTCAAGAATTATCTTCAAATGAGCAACATTGCCATGAAGGTAAGACAGACACACCATGACTCAACATTTACTTATAAGGGACACAGAACATAACAAAACTCTACAAGAGCAGGCTGAAATGCAGAGCTGAGTTGACTGGCAAGCACATAGAAGAAATCACTGTTCTTCGGGAATAGAACAATTAATGCCTCCAGATACTGACATGAGTGTACTCTTTGCTTGGCCATGCTGACCTAGGGACCTTAAGGTACGGTATTCTAAGCAGTTAATAAATACTGTCTTTTCTGAAAAGGCTATTCTGTCTCACTGTAAAATGCCTCCTACTGCATCTGAATCATGAGAAAGCTAATTCTCAGTGGAGATCCATCCTCTAAGTGAAAGAAGCCAAAGTGAGGAGTAGGGTATATGCAAGGAATCCAGTCATAATGAATCAGAAGTTTTTAAAAAAATAAAAGGAGTGATGATAGGTTGCTTTAAGCTCAGGGGGTGAGATTGCTGTATTGGTCTTTGAGGCCTGCCAATTGCAGAAGCTGTAACAGCAAAATACTAGTTTAATGAGTTTTGTGAACAATTGTGCTCTGGAAGGCAGTGATTTTTTTTTTTCCTATTACTTTGTGTAAACGTGCTTGGATTCAGGATGCCTAATTGAAGCATGTGAATAGTTCCATTGAAAGTAATAAGATTAATCATGCTGGAAACCAACCACATGGTTAAGTATCTTCCTAAACAGCAACTTTAGAATCTAGAACAGCATTGGCTCAGGCTTCCTTGGGGCCCTTTTGTTTTGCTGTAGTACCTCCAGTGGAAAAAACAGGCACAGTAAGTTACTACTCTGATAAATCTTCCCATGAATGCCATTCATAAGTCCCATAAACTCTGTTAGCCTTTTCAATTTTATTCGTCAGTGCAGCCATCTCCTCCATTATTTTATCCCTATTTTTAAATAGATTCCAAAGCTTTTAAAAGTGTTTTATAGATAAATCACCACTTATTTATAGGTAACAGTAAAAAATGGTGTAAAATATATGTGCATATTAGAATACAGAAGATAGAAGCAAAACAAATATGTTCCTATCTGTTAGTTGAGAAGGTAAGTAAATCTTTTACTCATCTCATACTAAGTTTTTTTTTTTTTTCCATATCTTTCATCCTAGAATGGTATGAATGTGACTTTAGGTATCAGTGTGAATAGTTTTTATCATTTGGTAGAAGGCTCTTCCTATCCTTTTTGATCCATTAGCAATGTGCATGACTGAGGAGATTGTTTGCTCTGCAAAGAACATCCTCTTTGGAGAAACACCACAGAACCACTTGTGTTGCTGTGAAACACAAGTGTTCTGGATGCAGGTAACAGAGCCAGTCATCAGGCCTAGTGGGAGCTGGATACTTTGACTGTAGCCATCCCCCTTCAAATCTCAGGTTTGTTTTTGCGAGCATGTTCAGTGCATCTTTATTCTAACTTTGTGCCATGTGCCTTGATCTGTTTCCTAACCTCAGATTTCATTTGTTCATTACTAATCATTTAATCATGAGAACATTGTATTTGCATGTAAAGAGTTCAGACTTTAGGCCTGTGCTGAAAACTTCTGAACACTGAAATCCTTGGGGTATGTGGTCTCTTCCATATGAACACCTTCCTATTAGCCATAATGGCAGTGGTGTTCATGAATACTGTACATTCATTAGATTTTAAGCAGATAGAGTCCGTCTTCCAGTCTTTGCACAGCTGCTAGATTTTCAAAAGAAAATGTATACCTGATAAAATGAAAGTCTTCAAAGGTTTTAAAGGACCAGCGAAGTGCACCAACTTAATTCTGTCTTTGAAGCCAGGGAGGTGTGAGTATTTCTAGGCAGCGTTTCTGGTCTGATGGCTTGTGAGTCCCAAAGTAGGGGGTAAGGAAAGGGCATAAGGTATTGAAATATGAAACCACATGTGAAAAATGCCCCTCTGTTTCTGGCAACTTTTATACATAGATATTTTCTGTCACAAAAGCAACAGATTATTAATAAATTTTACTTGTCAACAGGTAGTTGACCTGAAAACTGTGCAAACCATGCCTAAGCTCTACAATGTATATGCTTTTTAGATTAAGTTCGGGTTTAAGTGAAAGGAAAGCTGGTAGCCAGTTTGGAATTTGCATTTTTGGCAGCTTCACACAAGAGTTACAGTTTGTGGTCTGGGCTGAGCTCTCCAGAGGAGACAGACTGAAGACAGGGTCACAGTTTGTGATTCATTTCATTTCATGACTTTTTTTTTTTTAGCCGTATGAAAATTTTTCTGATGCTTGCTGTGCTTCAGGGTTTATGAATCTCACAGTGAGAAAGATACCTAAGGAACCTACTGCTCATGTTAAGCACAGGATCTAAGTGGCTCACAAGCAATGGATGAGCAATTAATTTTGAATAAGAAGTAGTTATGGTGTAGGAGAGAAAGAATGTAATTTGTAGTAAAGGTTTTAATGCAATCCTGAGAATATTAAGTAGAAGTTTTGTTTTATTTAGCACTTTCAGGGGTCTCCCAATGGAAGACTCATGTTCACAATTCAGCAAGGTTGTTGATCACCAGTGAGAGGAGCCAGTGGAATAATTAAAGCACAGGAAAAATTGTATTAAAGAGGAAGAGTTCCAGGAGCTCAACCTACTTAATCTATCAAATTTAAGGTGAAGGGGTGGTTGTAGTAGTCATTATATGAGAAAGAGAATTTATATGTTCTCATAATATATGAGAAATATAATTTTCCTACAGTGGGCTCCAAAATCTATCGGATGAGAATGAAGCAAGCTCTGATGTTTGAAATTGACAAATTGAGAATTAGGAGATTAAATATTTTTTTAATGGTTGGACCCCCATTGCCAGAGAAGCCATGGATTATGCTTCCCTGGACACATCTTCAATCAAGAATAGATATTCTTTCAGAAAATATGAATTGCTGGATGTTTTTTGCCTTTGACTCTCAAGTTTGTACCCCTGCTTTTTCAGTTTTGTGTTATTCTTGACAAGAAAGTAAGCATTACAAGTTGGTTACAATGGGTTTGGATGTGGACTAGTGGTCTTTAATGCATGCTTGGTTTTCTCTTAGGACCTACTAGGATTTTAAAAGTCTATTTCTAGAAACGAACAGCTAAAACATTCCCTTTTCCTACTTAGGAGCCAAAATACAATTGCAGAGTGTTATCTGCATTCACTGAAGGTTATGCTAGATGTTTGACAATTTTAATTTAAAGTGGGTTAAACTTTTGCATATTGTTTACAAATCAGGTTCTATAAAACATCCTGACTACATGGAAATGACAGTGATTGATGTGAGGTAACATGCACACAATTAATACTGACTTGAATTGCTAATTACAGGGTTGACATCTCATTTGCAATGAGATGCCGCAGGTCTCTTGCAAAAAGAACTGGCAGTGTTGTCATGTTATTGCTCCATTTCCCTCAGCTTGTAGTTTGATGCCCTGTAGTTAAAGTTCAACTAAATATTCATTCTCATCTTGTAAAAATCTCTTGCAATGTAAGAAAAGCCTTAGGATGAAACGCAAAATGGTCACCACTCCCCAAGAATTAAATCTCTCCTGACACTTTCCCCTATCAAAGGAGATAAATTGTACTACGCTATTGTTACTTGTTTTATTAGTTACACCAGCTTTCTTACCCGTTCTGCTTTATTTCCCTGGCACGTAGAAAAAGTAGATAGTACTGTTAGAGGCAAATTACACAGGAATCCGGTTTTGAGGTGAAGTGCATTTGAAATGGTACATTTCATTAAGGAAACCCTCATATCTGGAAAGAGTAAAATACTAAATTTCAGAAGCTGTGTTGTGGAGTGCCCCTTAAAACAGTAGTTATATATGACAAAAGCTGGGGTTGGCAGAAATGAATTGACCAAATGCAATCTCACAGATTTAGCACAGCTGAGCATCTGCTGATTGAGGTAAGCCAGTCGCTTTGCCTGGCCACAGGTATACACAGAACAGTTAAGTGGCCAGACCAGGATTATTTCTTGCAAGGTGAATAAGGTTTGAAAGGATTTTAAAATAAATGCTGTGTTCTGGCTTGTGCTGATTAGTGGTGTCGGTAGAGAAGAGAGAACAGTAAGGATGCAGGAACACAGAATGACAGCACTGACACTGACAATGGAACCAGAAGCTGGAGGGTAAAATATCCCAACACTACAGAGCTGCCACTATTTCTTGACAGACTTAATGAATAAGGAAGCCAATGGGATGTATCCCCAGCAGTCTTGCAGGTTTTGCCTCAGGCTTTCTTAGAAACAGGGACCCTATTTGTGTAAAGAAAGAGTCTTTTGGCTTAGGTGATTTCAGAGTGGTGGATGCACACTTTTTTTATGTGATTCCACCCTTCATCTGTTAACATAATTAATTTACAAGAGTGATGTATGAACTACACTCCTTGTGGCCTATAGAGAAGATCAGAAAAGGGAGTCAAACCAAGCAGAGACCAGAAATGTGTAGGGGTCTGGAATATGAAGAGACCCTAGAAGCACAGAGGAGGCTGAGCTATGCATGGATATCCTAAGGTAGAAACATTTCTTTTACCTCCAGGAGTAACGCTATATGCAGAGAAGACCTTTGCATTCCCCTAAGCATTCTACACATCTGCTCTGCCTGCAAGGAAGAAGATTCAAGCATGACTTTTAATCACAAGACTTGCAAAATCAAAATAGTATTTTTTTTTTCAAGGGATGGAAAGAGGCAGCTGCATTTTAATTTGCACGGCTTGTCTGAGACATTTAGTTTCAATGAGAGCTGTAAGTGTACACCACCCAGTGGAACAGACTTAAAGGTATGCTTTCTTTTGGCATTTTTGGTGCTTGTAGCATTGCAAACACATCTCGCAGAAGGTATAGTCTAGCTTGGACTGCATCCTCAGTGTGAGTGCTTCAGTTAAATGGCTAAAGTTGGTTAAGTGAGATGAACGAGTAGCCTGACAAGTAGGTAAAAAACCCCAACTCCTTTTAAAGAACTTGAGTGAGTTTTTTTTATAATTGAGGGAATAGAGTCACTAGGTTTTCAAGTTACTCCATGCCTTACTGAGGATTGGTGGGAACAGTGGGGGACATAAATGTTGTCTTGTAATTAATTATTCAAACAGTGGGTGATGCGGTAACAGCTTATCACCCTGATTGCACTACTTGCTTACAAAATCAATCCAAAATGGAACAGTATTTTATACAGGAAGCATATATGGTGTTGGCCTCCCCTGTCATACAACCTTCTGCCTTTCAGGTTCAGTGGCAACAGGAATGGAAAAAACACCCCTTTGGCTTCTCAGAAGCTATTTCGTTATAAATATATATAGTGTGTATATATATATTGACAGTATCTTATTAATTCTAAAGTATTTTGAGATAGAAAAGTAATTTTAAATATTTAACAGCATAAGGTTTGAAATAAGAACAGTGTCTAACAATTGTTATCCTTTACTGGTCTTCCTAATAAGATATGATGTGACAGGAATGCTAAGTGCCTTCAGCTTAGCAAATGGACCTCTAATTCCTTCTTCAGAAGTATCTGGTTTACTCATTCTGGCAGCTAAAATGTGAAAATAGCTAGTAGGACATATAGCCATATCATTAAAAAAGTCTTACTTTCCCTAATAGCCGGGATCTGCCAGAAGAAGAATGTGCCCTGTATACATCAGTTCTTTTACTGTCCTTATTAATAGAATAAGGAATGGAAATACCATGGTGTTCAATGAATTTTCTAGGCTAAAATATGCTTACATGGCTGACACAGACAAGAGGCATTTACTAATGGTAGTAGAAGTACGATACACAGAGACTCAGAAGAGTTTTTGAGTAATTTTATGCTTATTCAACTTCCTGTCCTGAAGTCCAGTGGAATATGGCTTTAAGATCAGAGGCAGCAGGATAAGGTACTTACGGTTGCTGACTAAAGTCATGGATATTTTTAACATGATAGACTGACGTGTTCTAGCCAAAGTAGAACATAGAAGCTCTGTTTTCCATACATTAGTGTTGCTGAACTCAGAAAAGCCATCCGGGCCTGTCAAGGAAATCACCGCTTTTCTTGTTCGTTTCACAACAGCAGCATGTCATTCTTTTAATCCCTGTAGGGGGATAAATATTTTATGGCAGATTAGCTAAAATGACATACCTAATAAGTTACTAGAAAACTAGGTCTGTGGTTGGCAATATTTATGCTAAGCATAGACTGGATTTATGACAATGAAAGTGCCCGATGGGCTTGGCCCACTGCAAGGAGAGTTACTGTAAGGCTAGCAGTGATTGATGTAGGTGGAAGAGGTGGTGATTAAGAAGTAGAACTGTTTGCTTGACCTGAAAAGAAACGTATCTCCATCCCGTAGAAGTGAAATATTTTTTCTGCTAGGGACAGCAAACATAGTATGATACAGTTTTCCTGGTAGAGGCAGTTTATAATGGTGATAAAAGGAACATAAGAATAACAGTAATAATAAGAAAAAAAACTTCACATGGAAAAATATAGTTGTCTTGCAAATAGCGGACATGTGAGTGATCATTCTTCATGTTATTTCTGCAAAGTAGTCGTATGCATTACATGTATGCGTTAGATTATTAATGTATACATTACACATTGTCTTTATAGGCTTGAGTTTTCTAAGAGTCATGTGACAATACCTACAATTTTAACTGATATTAATGAGTAAACTGGCTGAAGCTGAATGAGTGTTTGGAAGATGATATAAAACAGTGAAGCAAGAGAACTAACAACTTTCTCTGTTCTGTTTTGAGAGGGAAAGGACCTCTTTTCTGCTACATAGCTCATGTTTGAGGAGAATGGAACAGACAAGTAGTTTTTACCTGAAGCTGTGCTTGTATGTGTGTTCATATGTGAGTATGTGTCTGTGTGCAGGTACAGACAGAAAACCCATGTTTACATTCAGTCTAGCTTAATAAACCACTGCCACTGATGTCAATTGGAGTAGTGGTAGTAATGAACTTGTCTCAAAATTAGGTTGATAACACCTGAGAAGCTGGTGATTTTTTTTGTATGCTAATGCTTACAAATATGCAGTATATTGAATTTATATACATGATTTTTATGTACTGATGAGTAAAGATGGTATGCCAACAATATATAAACTGGAGTCTTAATAAATAATTAATAATTCAGTTCTATCTTTAATCCTGACTCACTTGTTTGAGGCAGCAGGCATTCCAAGTCATCTAGTTGATATGGGGATATATTGGAATTAGAGAGTTAAGATCTTTCAGTGCTACCCTGTCTCTAAGTTGCCTCCTAATAATTTATCTTGTGAATTTAGAAGATTGTAACTGTCTGTGTACTTAATTATTAGCAAAATGCAGTTCTGGATGCAGAACCATAAAAGGCAATGAGGCCACCTTGTGCATATATTTCATAGAATACATCATACACACATACACTCAGAGAAAACCAGCATATATACAGCAGGTGTAATGTACAGGGGAACTGGGATGTGATTGAACTTAGCTGCTTGTCATTGTGTTGAATCATAAAACTGCTTCAAATACATGCTGTTCTTATTTATTAAAAATAATTGCCTTTGAGGATCACACTGTTTCATTCTTTGCTCATTCAAATTTAAGGCCTAATGGTGAAGAAAGACTATGGCCTAGGTCATCAACTGATAAATCAAATCTGTTCACATCCAATAAGGAACCCACATATTTTATGGAAATTAAAAATAGATTAATAAAACTGAAATGATTAAATTATTGATATTACTGGAATGAGCAAATAATAAAAATATTATTAATATTGAAATATGATTATAAAGTTATTGTTATGTTATAACATTTAGGTAATGATGTAATGGTCACATATAGCTTCTAAAGGAGTATTTCTGATTAGACTCTAGAAAAAGGGTGTTTTTGATAGCAGATTTTCCTGGGCAGCATACTTTCTCTGAGAGAACAAATAGAAGTTTCTAAAGCTTGAAAAGTTACTGAACACAAAAATGGTAGGATAACAAAGAGGGCTGCTGTCTACCATCACTGGTACATTCCTCTCTTGGAACAGGATTAGGGGCCAGGATCCAAGAATGCCAGGGAAACTGCTTCTGTGATATCGGGGGGTAAATAAAGCATTAGGTTCGAGCTCCAAACTTCTGTGAATAAAACAAACTTCCTCATACCAGAAGGACGGAGTGTTGAGATACATATGCCAATGAAAAATGAACACACTGGTGAACAGATTCATTCTTGAAAAGAATTTCTTTATATATACTATGTAGTAGAAGAAAAATGAGAGACAGCACACTGTCAAGCAGTATTAAAATATGTATTCATCTTGCTGGGAGTTTTAGGGATGCATATTTTTAATAGTTATTTCAGTATTTTATCATTTTACCCCTGGCTGGTTTGATTTGCCTACCAGGTTTATTCTTTATCTGGTTCTCTTTTAACGGGTTTTTCACTGTATAGCTTTGATCTGGAATAACTGGGACAGAGAAAAGTTTTTAGCAGTTCTTTTCTTACATTGTAAATGGCATTTCTTTACAGATATTACATTCACAGATATATCAAGACACCATTTTTATTAGGTCTAGTCGCATAACAGAACTGGAAGTGCAAGTACTCAAACTAAATTATGTAGATACAAGGATCAACTTTTTTCAGTTTCCTGAGAATGACTGTTTTGGATAGTAACGGCAAATGAGCCAGTGCAGCTTACAGGAAAATGTACTTAGCTACGTGCTATGAGTGGTTAAGTATATCCATACCTATAGTACTGCAGGTCTATGCTTGATTCCCATTGTCCTCAATGAGCCAAAAATAAATTTTTTATTGTGTTTTGCTGTACTGGGCCCAGCTTCATTAAAGTGCTATGGCTCCAGGTTTCTGTGTAGGTTATAACTTAGTGTTGATATAAAGAGGAGTAGGAGGGCAAATTTTTAGTTGATTATAAAAGCATCTCAGTGACCTTTTCTTAGTAAAGCTTAAGTTGAAAGGAACACAGGATATTCCCAGTAAAATCAAAGTAGGTCTTAAAGAACCAAGTACCATTTCTTGTTTATAAACAGAAGACTGAGAATGTTTCCAAGTTTAAAAACTAATTCTAAGGGCAGAAAGTAAGTATTTCCATTTTCTCTTTCCTGAAGTGCTAGTTCAGATATAGAGCAAAATTGCGGTGGGAGCATAAACACTGGCTGCATATAAAAGCAAATACCTTTGCAACCCCGTAAATGGATTTTTGAGAAATGGAGAAACAGTCAGAGCATACTTTCTCTAACAATTCCCAGTTTGATGCTTAGCTAGGCCATTTAACTTTTTTTAAAAGTCATGATTAAAATAATAACTAGAAGGGACTGAAAAATGGAATCTTTCCTGAGGGGAATGCTATTTCGGTGTTGTTTGCAGCCTGAACTAACAAAAAAGTCCAAGCATCAAAACTTTTTGCTGAATGAAAGGCTCAGAAAAATCTCAAATGGACAGTGTAAGAATAAACCCCTCTAAATTGAAATGTTTTAATCTCCACGTTGGTGTCTGCGTAGGGCTGAATGGGAACTTCAGTTTTTTGACGTTAAGCCTGATTACTTCAAGAGCTTAACCTTGCCTGGTGGGTTATTCTGACGGAGCCAGGTCAGGGAGCGAGTGTGCCCGCAGAGTGGCTGGCAGGTGTGAGAGAGGTTACCTGGGACGTGGTGCTGAGGTGCAGGGGACAGGCTCAGCCGCGGGTATGTCCTCAGCTGGCTCAGGAGAGTAGGCATGCAAGCCCATGGGGTGAGCAGGTAACCCTTGCTAGGCCATGCTGAAATGAAATAGTTCATGGGGTCAGGAAATATTTTGGCCAATTCATGACCAATGGACTGCTGAAAGCCCTCCAAGCAGGCAGGAGATCCAGCTGAATCCGAATATCCCCCAGTGTGTGCATGTGGTTTCTCAACAAAACTGAAACTGTAGAACCAACAAACAGAAATTTTGCTCTGTAGTGACTTTGTAAAAAGGGATTACTACAGATTTAAATGTCTTTGCAAATAAGACTTCCCAGTTTTTATTCTGAATAAAAACATGTAATTCATGAGGTGATTACTAGCATGAAACAAAACTGGTGATAACTGCTCTTTCCACAGATCACTGGTACTATCAATAACTTTAGTATTTTATAAACAGGCACTGTTTGGATGTAAAGATTACTGAGACACACTTATTTTTGTCGTGGTCCAGCTGCCCTGTGGCCTCCCGCCCTGTGGCCTCCCGCCCTGCCTGGCGCATGTCACGCAGCCCGCCTCACTGAGGTGTGCTGGCAAGGGTAAGGGCCGCCAGCTCTTTTGCTACTAGGCCCACCCATGTTGTTGTAAGAGTTTTAGGCAGAGATGGGAGGCAGCTTTGTGGTGTTATGCCCACAGGGATGATCGTTGCCTGTGCTAACGAGCCTCGCAGGGTGGCAGCTGTTGGGGGACCAGGCAGATGGGCAGACTGGGGAGTTGAAGGCAGGGGCTGCTCCCAGCTCAGCTCTCCCCCTCAGGCCAGCTCTCCCTCCTGGAGGCCCTTCCGGAAGGTTCCAACAACAGGCGTTCCCCCTCAGGCGGAGGCAGACTGCACTGTGCTGCTCGACTCAGGGACCAGAGGTGAGTGCTGATTATTTTGTGGCTCTTCAGCCTTTCAAAAGGCTGAGAGCAACCCAGGGAAGTGGGTTCAAGTGTGATTATTCTTAATTTGAGAGGCAAGCAAGCATGCTGCCCAAACTGGCATGTAAAGTAGGGGTTTGTATTAAGAACACTTGGGAAATAACTGGAGGAACAATTGGTTCCTGCTCCAGTGTATTAAAGCGGGACACAGGTGGCTAAGTAAGGCAGCCTTCAGCATGCTGTGAGGTGCAGTGGGTCTGCACACTGTGTGCGCTCCGGGTGTAGGTACGAAGGGTTTTCTGTTAATAAATCTTCCCTAAAAAACCCTGCAGTGTGCCACCTCCTGTCTTTTGCTGCCCTCTACTTGCCCTCAGTTTTGGGAAGGTGGAGGTAGGCTGTGGTTCAGCCTACCAGCCTGTGGTATATTTAGGCCATATTCCTAAATACTTATTTGGTGTGACTGGAAAAGTTGACTGTAGGAGTCCCCAGAGGTGATGGTAGTGTACTCCTGTGTGCTGTGCACGGCCTTCTGCAGTCAGGCTTGGTCAGAAAAGTTATGCTGTACATCCTCCCAGTCCCACCATGTATTTTTCTTTGAAAAGGCCAATTCGTTTAGAAATCACAAGCCATTTTTTAAGCCTTTATATAGCAAAGACTATTAATTAGCCTGCATTCCTCTTCTGCAGCATAGTGTGGCTATAATTGTATGTGTGTAGTAGATCAGTTACTTCTCATTTTATTATTATTAACGCTATTGGAATTGCATAGATGAAATACAGAAATGCTGCTTTGTTATATCTGTGGAGCCATGTTAATTCTTTGTGGAGTGACATAGTGGCATCCTGGATGTGACCTACTGCACTGCTGGGATTCAAGGTGTGAGCATATAGAATGATCTGCAGTTGAATAGTCTCTTAAGAGAAGGGGTGGTGTGAAGCCGAATTGTCTCTAGAGATGTCTGTGGTAGTGAGAGAAGGACTTTTTTTTTTTTTCTTAACAAAGAACTGGAGCAGTAATGAATTTTCCTGTAACTGCTGTAGAATTGTCCTTTGCAGAGTTGCTGAAAATATGATTTCTATTCTGGAGTAAATATTTGATTTTAACCTCAAATCTGAGATGTAGTTTGAATGTATTTTTATTCATGGGAGCTATTTCAGTTTTATCTGCAGCATTAAAACAGAATAAAAATAGCAGTGTCATATTTTGCTGTAGCTGAGCAGGGAGACAGTCTTCCTGTAGACAGAGGTCTTCCTCTCTAACGATGGTAGTTCCTTCTGACCTACTTACCCAAAGATGATGAAAAACTGCAGAAACAATTGTAATTACTACTTCTTAGATGCATAGTGATTTGTTGCTAAGTAGGGATTTTATGGACATTGGGAAAAAGGTTGATGATGACAACAGGGGATGCTGGAGGGTTGTGCTTTTCTCTGCCCCTTTACAAAGAAATATGTGTGTTTTGTAGCTTTATATGTTATACTGGTTGTTTCTCTAGTCCATTTGTTTTTGTAGGAGTGCAAAGTGTTTGACTGTTACCTGCATAGTTGTAGAATGAGTTATTTCACATGGTTATGCTGAATAAAGGAAACTAAGGTTTATAGGCACAGCCTCTAACAATTCACTGTCTACTGTAATGGAAATAAACCTGTAGTTCAGTGTTTTCATGTATTACCTCCCTTTTCCCAGCTTTTAAACTGAGGATGGATTTGTGCAGGCATTCTGCAGCGCTTCTATTTTGTCAGTACATCAGAAATAGAGAAGTGACTTCTCACAGAGGGGTTGCAAGCTGGAAGGTCTCGTGCAGGCAGTGTGGCTTCAGGAAGTAGGCAGGTGTAAGTAAGGCTCACAAGTTAGGCTGCTGCTTTTGCTGTGGCTTTAGCTTGCAAGTTGTATCCCAAAGTGATGCCCGGTGATGCAGATCTGAGGCAAAGGCAGAAGTGAAGATGCAGCCCTGTTGAACTCAGAAAGATTTTTGCCGTGGGTTACGTGGAAGGCCCTCAGAGCTAGCTTGTGCCTTGCTTTATTGTCTTGGGATTCTTTCTTCTTCAGCAATGACGCTGCTTTTGGAGGAAGTTATTTGAGCTGAAAAATGTACAGTCACTGCCCACTGCCCATCACAAACATTTTTGATTAAATCCATCATATGAATAAAACAATATTTGAGCAGAATCTGCAGAAATTGCTGCGATGTAGAAAAAAACCCTCCACAGAACTAAACAGATTACCCAGAACTAGAATGGCTCATTGCCTTGGGGAATTATAGACCAGTCTTTTAGGACAGAAAATTTCAGCTCCCAATCTATCAAAATAAATGCTTGTTTTCTTAAATGCATTCAGTACTATAAAGCACGAACCAAGAAGAACTAGAATGAAAATGAAATAACAGTTTAAATAATAGAATGGGTTAGATTCAGTATGGTAACGATTGCATGTTTTTTTTTTTTAATTAAGAGCCAAAACATCTTTTCCTCAAGGCAGGGTAATGAATTAATTCAAAGGTTGTTCAGGGCTTTGTCCAGTCTGGATGTGAAAACCTCAGAGGACATATATTCCACAAGCTCTTCGGGCAATGTATTCCAGTGTTTGACTACCCTCTAGCTGAATATTTTTCCATGTGTCAAGTTATGACCATTGTCTCTCAGCTTCCTGCCATGCACCTCAGTAAAACCTGCTTCCGTCTTCTTGGTCACCTCCTCTTAGGTATTGGAACAGGACAAAACCACTTTAAAAGGAAATACAGTCATCAGTAACAAGTCCAGTAGTGATGAAATCCCATTTTCTTCTTCCTGTTTTCTTCTCCCCTGTGCAGCTGCAGTAGGAATGTTTTGAAAGAAAATGTGGTAAAAAAAACAGGATACAGATTTTTGAACACTGTTGGATCAAAAATACTAGCATTTATCTGGTATTATGTCAACAGTGAAATATACTATAGAAACACAGACAAGAATCCCAGGCAAAGCTCATGTACATTGGCTGTGTAGTAGTCTAGAGACATGTAAGACAGTTTTAAACTAGCTAGTTCAGTTACCATTAGTGGTCATTCTATGGCAGTGTGGTAGTGCTGGCTACGTTGTTCTGCCCAGAGCTCTACTTTGGTATAATTAATTGTGGGGGTTTTGGGATGCTGTCCATCTAGGTAGATATCTTTTGTAGAGATTTGAATTGTAAAAAACCCTCAAACATTCTATCTGTATGATGCTTGAGCATCACAAGATCCCACTGAATTTCTAACACATGATGTAAAACAATCTGCTGTAGTGCAACAAGTATAGACAAAATTTGCTATGAAAAATATGGACGAGCTGAACTTAAGGCTAATAGTGTTAAATGTAATTTTCCCAAGGCTACTTCTTCCACAAAGGTAGAAGTCCAAAAAGGGACTAAAAGTAACCCTGCTTGGTTTCAATTTCGTGATCAATATGTAATAAATTAATTCATTTATTGTATTGGTGATACTCAGTTTCTTCTACATTCTTACACAGATATTTTACACAGTTGTTTGAAGGTCTCATTAAAAATTCTGCATATATAAAGATATATTGTAACTGATACATTTCTGGGAGAAGTTCCAGACAAACTGAATGGAACTCTTTCTGGACGAACATGTATCATTAAGGTATCACCTGTATTTTGAAAAAGTGTGCCATAACCACAAGAAAATAAACATCGTTAGCATAAATGAATCTTTATCATACAATCGTAAAGAAATTACAGTGTCTAAGACAAGACCCAATAACAACAAGACATTATAAGTAAGTTACCATGTGGGTTTTCTTAATACTTAATAAAATAATAATGTCAAAATGCAAGCCTTGATAATTCAAGAAAGATAGCAATATTTTTGAATGGAAAAAACAGAGTTCTGAGAGCACTTTATAAAGGGACAAATACATTTTTTTTTTAAATAGAAAGACAAAAAAATTCTCACTCCCCAAATACCTTTGGCAAGGTCCTTTCAAGTGTTCTTATGGGGGTACTTGAGTACTGCTCTGCAGAAGTGGAGCTTCATTATGGACAACACTCAACCTTTTATCTGAAAGGCACACAACAAAATTCTGGCTCTTAAGCAGAAGAATGTAATAGCCCACATAGATTTTATGAGGATGGACAGCTGCTTCTGTCAGCACAGGAAAAACGTTCCTCGAACCACTTGATTTGCAGTTGGCAGATCTTCAGTTTGTGCTGTGCAGCATGACTGTAAGTCTGTACTAGGGATATTTATTTTTAAAAATCCAGATTTCTGCCAGGTAGAATAATGAATGGATCTGCAGTAAAATAAGCACAACATGCCTTTCAGCCAATGATGTATGATGGGAAGACTGCTGTATCTGTAATGTTAGAAAATTTCTGTGCTACTTTGTCTGGTTTTATCTCAGCTG
Organism: Egretta garzetta; assembly: GCF_000687185.1. Classification (NCBI taxonomy): domain Eukaryota; kingdom Metazoa; phylum Chordata; class Aves; order Pelecaniformes; family Ardeidae; genus Egretta; species Egretta garzetta. Next base: position 125,872 of record NW_009259180.1, read on the forward strand.
TGCAGAAGGAAAAAAATAATAAAATGAAAGATGTGGCTTCATGTTTAGTCACCCATCAGTCTTTGCTTCAGCTTGTGAATTTCACACATTCTAGAATTCTTTTTTCTCCATCTTTTACTCTGATGGAACATTTTTGTTTCCACAGAAAGCACCGCTATTTTGCAAAGTAAGTGTACTGGTGTTTCATTTTAATACAGCAGGACTTCCTGACCATGATTCTGTGACTATTTTTGGAAGGCACAATCAATGGGGTACTCCAGATGATAATTCAGCAGTGAAAACTTAACTATTTTGCTCTGACTCCTTTGGTTTTAATTTAGTTGCCTTCCATTTTTACTGTGAAGGAGAAAAGCTGAAGAGAGATAGTGCTGTTGCATCAGGGAACTCAACAGCTGATGCTGTGCAGTCCTGTCTCTGCAGTGCCTCTCAGAACCTGGTAGAAGAGGTAGAGCAGAGCAGATTCTGATATTGTTTGGTACAAACATGCAAGTGACATGCGCACCTTGCAGTTACCTTTTTGTTAGAGCCCAGAAAGTTGATTCATGGATGTTTCAAGCGCTGTCACAATTACTGGTTTGAATGAAAGCGGTCCTAGTGTGCAGAGGTCATGTTGATTGAAAAAGTAATTGTGCAGTGTATCAGAATTAGTATGTACCCGTGCTGCTAACATGTTTAGCGATGAGTTAAATGACATGAGTTTGTGAAATGACATCACAAAATAAATCTGAAAATTTAGTTTTCTTAAAACTTTTATGCACCAGAAGATTGTACTGTACTAGAGTTACAGTAATACTAATGTCCCCATTTTTCTCCTCTCCAGCCAACCAGGTATATTTGTGCACGCATACTCAGCCATGCTGCAAGTCAGTGTGGTTATCATAAAAGTGCTGTATAGCAGTCTGACTTTCTGCCTGGGGAAAGAAATGTCTGGTATAAAGTGCATTTTATACCTGCATAATTGTGACCATTTTTTTGATTTTGGAGTAGCATATCAGTGAAACATCAGTTTCATGATGAGAGACGTCACACCAGTCCCAATTTGTACCTGTAGACTGATGTGTTTACAAAAGAACTACCCCTAGCACTTCTGTTGCAATTTTCATTTAATGTTTCTCAGATAGAAAGTGCTTAATATAAGGATCTCAGTTACATTGTCCCTGGTGCATGTCTTATTTATGTGTTGAAAATATGAGATTAGAGTCTGTCTTCTGAGAATTACAGATCATACCTTTAGCTGAGGAAATGAGTTATACTGCTCTGTTCCCTTGCATTACGTATTTATTTGTTACTTCAGGTAGGTTAGGCTGTATCACTGTATTGTTACAACAGCTTTTAACGCTTTTAAAAAAAATCTTTTGGTTCAATATTTCATTATTCAGAAAAAGTTTGAAATATCTTCCTCTTCACAGGAAGAGCCTAGGCAGCTATAAAACATGACACTTTCATTTTGTAGTGTTGTGATATTAATGCTCTGAATACCTTAATGTGTGTATTGTTGGTAGGATGCTAGCTTTACTGCTTCTGTCATCCATTACCTTAAAATTGAGAATCATTGTTTTATTTTTATTGCAAAACTATTATAAACTTATATAATACTATGTTTTTAGTCAGCAGTGCTTCAGATGATACTCCAGCTCAGTGGTAAGAGCTTGCTTTGGATCAACCGATATTTTCCCAAAGCATATATTAATGCATCTACTTATTCAAAGTTGCTGTCACACTAAGAAGCATAATTACAGACTGCATGGAGACTCTTGATAAGAAAATGGGAAAAAATATATCAGCAAGATCAAAGAAACACCTGAAGTTAATTATAAATTAGCACTGATGTGTAGCAATCAAAATGCTTTAATTATTGCTGGAGGTTAAAAAAACCCCGGTATGATCTTGCATGTTGGTTAACTTTACACCAGAGTCCTTTCATTGTATTCATTTACACCTAAGATAACTGAAAGATGAATGACTTCCAGCTTAAAAGACAGCCACTAGATATGTCATTTGTCAAAGGTTTCTACTGCATAGGAAGGTTATGCATTTTTAGATATTCTTCATACCATTGGTGCCTCCTACAATGAGGGTGATTAGAGAAACCCCATTAAAATAGGATGTATGATTGATGAGTAATACTGAATTACATTGTTAAACTATTTTTTTCCACCTTATTGTCAAGTTTGTTTCACAGCTGAACAGAGCTATCAGAGAACAAGTGTCTCTGCCAGCCACTGTTCACTGTGGCTCGTTACTCACAACCAGAGGTACATAGTGATAGCCAGACTCCCGTGAAGGTCAGAGATCTAGATCATGAGACAGACCTTAGGTCAAGGCTTAGCATTTGCTGTCTGATGCCATGGTACCTTCTCTAATGTGATTTGGACAGCTCATAGATTAATAAGGATTGATGGTAATGGGGGAGAAAGCTATTATTTAGAGTTTTCTTGGGTTTTTTTCTTCCTAAAGAGATTAATTCTTTGTCCGTAATCCACACAGGCCCAGTAAAAAGCTGAATAAATCCAAGCATTCTGCTTTAGAGTCTAGCTTTTCAGGAAATACAGGTGTTTATTTGATTCTTTCATCACGTACATGTTCTAAAACATGTTTTCTTTCAATTTAAATAGTATCGTTTTATGCTCATGTTAAATGAATTATTAATAGGGAATAATTTAGCTGATAAATATGGGAATTTTTTTTTTGCTTATGAGTCTGCAAATGGGTTATAATTGGAGCCAGCTGAAATCAAAAGGTCATGTACTCTGTTTTCTACCAACGGTTGTCCATAGGGTTTCAGTGTAACTATTGTATTTTTTTTTTAAGTACAATCTTACACATTCAATACTCATGAAAAAAAAAAAGCGAGTAGGGAAGGAAGGGTGAAGAATAAATTAATGTGTAACAAACATCTAGAATCTGAACTTAATTTTGATGAATGTTACTGTGTCCATTTTAACAAAAATAGTTTGTTAATTACCTTACAGACACATAGATTTAGAAAAGCTCAAAAACATTGACTTAATCCAACTGGATTGGTGTCATTCCATGCAGAAGTTCATAATCTTTTCTAAGAGACACTAGACACCCCAGAGTTTCTGCAGGAAATGTAGAACAGTGCTGCTTTAGTCTTACAATTTTCTGCAGGAAAAATAGAGCAGTATGTCTTTAGTCTTACCATTAGAAATTTTTTCCAAATGTCCAATATCAGTCTTTCATGTAGAAATTTTAGCTCATTGGTTTTTGTCATATCCACTGTATGGCTGGAAAAAAAATATTTTTTAAGCTGTTTTTTGTATATTTGAAGATTGTTGTCATATATTCTCTAAACCTGATTTCTGAAGGCTAAATGATGCTAGTTCTCTCAGGTTTTCCTCACAGAACCTGGTCTGTAGATGTTCATTCTTCATGGCACCATCTGTTTTAACCCTAATGGATCTACCTGAAAAAAATTATTAATAATAAGAACAAATTATGGGCTTCATATTCAGTGCCTGCGAAATGAAAGAAATTTTACAACTTGACAATTTTCACAACTTTATGCCTCACAATAATTATTTTGGGAAAACTGAAAAAAAAATATATGTCTCTTAAAAAGAAATTTTGATGTGAAAGGGGAAATAAACTGCATGTCTGTGGCAAAATAGTGGGCCAGCTTCTTTATTATGGAATCAAGCTGTATAATGTGTAATGGCTCTTACAGTTACAATATAGGATCACTGTAAATACATGTAGAATATTCTATGGATTAGAAACACAAATATATATAAATAACTGTAGGAGAATATGATTATTTTTGTGTAATCTTTGATCTCTCTTTGGCTATCTTTATCAGCTCTATACTATCTCAATGTAGTAAAGCTTGTTTACTACCATGGAAAAATCAGCTGTGGAAGAACTAGAATGCCACTCAGTATATTCTGATAAAAGGGAGAACTTGGCCAGTGTGACAGCTCATTGATCTTCAGTTGTAAGATGCAAGGTACTGCTGAAGTGTTTGTAGGAGATTTGTAAGTGTCTATGTAAACAATCCATTTAAGCTGTTTGTGTAAGAAACCACAATCCCATGTATCATTGGTAGTAAGCTACTTCCAAATGCATGTGTGCAGAGTAAAACTGGCAACACAACATGCTTTAGGAGATGGCTAGATAGTCTAAAATATGTTCTTTTTTGGGCTAATACTTCTAAGCTTCTGACTTATCACTGTTTCTTCAAGTCCTGATCTTATATTTACAATTCAAGCAGTTCCAGATAGTGGCGTACAATGTCATTATGTCATGCTACAATGTTCATAGCAACCAACTGACACGGAATTGTGCATTAGCTTGAGCCATACTGTAATAAAAATTGAGCAATACATAATAATAATTCTAATAGCTGAGCTCAGGTTTTGTTTCATTTGACCAATATTGCTAATAGAGGAAAACATATTTTTATTTATTTCTGTGGAACTAGTTATACACATTTTAAAAAGTGTGGTAACTCTTTCTTGCTCCTTCCTTTGATTTTTGTTTCTGGCTGTTGCTTGCAACAGCAGTGAGTATAAATCTGCCAAGTGCTCACCTGCTGGTTTCGTGGATCATTTTCAAAGTTGTCACTAGCAGATATCTAACTAGTCAGCTGCAGAAGTGCTACAGATAGGAGAGAGCTAGCTACTGCAAAAGAAGCTGGTTTGATTACAGTAGATATGGAAACTGATAGCTCCTAAAGTATATGAAGCTGAGTTATCTCTCATTTACACCAGCACAAAATAGAATAACTCCAGCCAAAGTCCGCGGTGGTAATCCAGTGTCAAATCAAAAGGAATGCAATGAGAATCCCTCAACAACACTTTTTTCCCTTCTTAAATCCCTGGCAGCCATCCTGAACAAAACTTCCAGTGGAAGCTAAGTTCATTAGAATTTAAAGTAGAAAATGTACTGGCATCTGCCTAACTTTCCATCTCAAACTAGGGTGGAAGGATGGAAAGTAAATTAATTTGGCTATATGACAACTGATTCACAATAAATGCTCAAAATTGTGGAGTCTTGTATTTGAAAACTAAGCAAAAAATATCCTAAGGAGTATTTTTAATCTTTTCAATGTGCCTCTTCAAATTTCTCACCATCTTTGATATCCTCTGGCTATATTTGTGTCTGCACTTTCTTTCTGCAGTTTTAGGCTGCGTTGTTAAGTGTCTTATGATTATCTCAGCAATACAGGTATAGTCATCAAATTTTACTAAAAAAGATTTTTAAAAAAGAGGTTTATTGAGGCACAAGATGGGCTGCTTATGGTATAAAAAAGGCTACTGTATTAAGCTCTTGCTGGCTACTCTTTCTGTCCTCTCTATTCCTAAATCCTGTAAATTTTCCATCTCTAAGTAGTGTTTTCTGGATGGTTTATTTTAGTCAGACCCTTACGCATGTTTCTTTGCCTACCCAATAGCAAGCTTTGTATGCCAGATGCATTGGCTTCATTCTCAATATGTTCCAAGTCTTTTTGTCTACTTTTCAGGGTAATTTGGCAGATGAAGGTTGTGTGCTTCTGTGATTAATATTGGAATTTGTTAGTGTTTGGGGTTTTTTTCTTAAATTATACTTAATTATTTTTCTGGCCATTTTTTCTTTAGCTTTTTGAAACCTGTCTGTAAACACATTAGGGGTAGCAAATTTTAATGCAACTGGATTAAGAGAGTTGGACATGGCTTCAAGTACATCACATTTGAAATAACAAATACAGCTTTTCATTTCCTTCCAAACATCAATGATAGATGCACAGAGAAAGTAACTGTTTAGAATTGTAATGACTATCCCATGCATTTTTTTCAGTTTGGACAGAATTTTTTTCAATTCATAAAAAAATCTTTAACCTTAGTATTCTAGGCTTGAAATAAATACGGTTCAGTTTTAAGTAGGATGGCATATTTAGTTATGCTTATATTAGGCAGTTATGTGTCCTAACTTCTAGCTTTTAGCAGTAGTATATTATATTATAAATTGTATGACATGTAAAAAGCATGTTGAAACTATCTGAACTTAGATACCCTTACTGACAGACATACAGTTTGAACTTAAGCTGCCAAATGTCATGTGTCTGCAATACCTGCTCTCAAAATGAACTGCTGCATTGTTTTCTGGTAATTTAGTGCATCCCTCGTAATTAGATGGCTAAATTTAATTCTCCTTTTGTTGTACTGTACATGTGCTGAAAGCTGATGAGCAGCAATCAATAGCACTTTCTTTAGCATAAATGCTTTTACGGTAATTGCTCTGGAATCTTAGGGGGTTTGGGGTGTTTTTTCTTTTTTAATGCATTGTCCGTCATAGGAGGATGATTTAAAAGAAACTGTGGTGTGTGCAAGTGATGTTCTAATAGGCAGGCTTTGATGACATTTGAGGCAAGCTCAGGATGTAGTGAGTGTAGTGAGCTCTTCTCAGAAACAATTGACTTGTGTGAATCATAAAGACAAATGCATTCATTCAAAATAGGCAACTTTTCTTTCACCATCCCTGCCCTGTTACTTGCAGGGACCAGAGCACCCAGGTTTCATTACAGCAATGCATCTTTGCCAGCTGAGAGAGAAGGGCAAAAGAGCAACCAGCAGCTTCCCCTCTTCTGTAGAAAAGCATAGGGAAACTTTCCTGTCCTTTTCATGGTATAGTAGATACAGGAATCCCCTTTGTTTTGCTCCCTTCTCAATCCAACAGACCTCCTCCCTCCTACTCCAGTGACACTATGATAAAAAGCACCAAGGAATTTTCAGACACTAACAATGAGGGTGAGTGATTAGCAATTTACACTAGAGAATTGTGTAGAGGTGCACAATGGAAAGCATTTACAAAGAGAATTAGTTTTAATGAGTCGCAGAAAATCCAGGAACTAGGAGAAACCGAGAAACCCCAAGGTGATCCTTTTGCAAGCTATTTACATATTTACTAGTATACAGCATCTTGGAAAAAGAATGCCACTGTATTTAGCCAGCTTATAATTTTATCAGAAACTAAACCCTTGTCAGAGTTATGTTATCACAACATTTGCCTGTCGCACAGTTTCACAGGTGATATTTGGTCCTTGCAGTTCTTTGAGAGGGTGCCTGTCCTGGTTTTGGCTGGGATAGAGATAAACCATAACAGTGCCCTTCCACTATAACTCTGGTACTCAGTTTTCTAGCCAAAGTGATTGTCTACATGGAGAAAATCCAGGGCTGGATCATAACTGCAGAACTGAACAGGGTTTATTACTGACATGTGGCTTTGCCGTTGTACCTAGAGGCTCTCAGGTCAATGTACCCTGCTGGACTTCAACACGTATTTAGGCCCAAATTCAGATTGCTTTTTTGAGTATCTTAAGGTGGTATGAGTCTTGGGTGATGGTGGCATTGGAGGTAGTCCATGGCTGAAGAAGGCTGCAATTTAAAAATGTATTTTATTTATTTGTTTCGAAAGTAAGCAGAGTCAAAGAATTAAAATAACTTGTGTGGGGCTGGCTAGGAGATAAGCAGTAAAGCAAAAAACAGAATCAGTCTCTTGGCACCATGACTGTTCCATAAGCTCGTTGACCAGACTGTTTCAAAGCAGATTTGTCAAATAGTTATCAAGCACATTTGTAAGCAGGCAGTTGTATAAACCGTACATGGTAAACTGCCAGCAGGACTCCAGATTGGACCCTTCTGTTCACAAGAATTGATTCAGGCAACTTTTGATTTGAAAGCAAAGAGAAAAGGCTGCAACTGGCTTCCACCACTTTCATACCAATTTAACAGACTCCCTCCTTTCCATTTCTCCTTCCACTTCCTCATTTTTCCAGCCTGCCATTCTGGCAGAGTTCAGTTAACTTGACAGAAGATGAACTGACACTATGATGCTGACCCACTTTTCACCACTCAAGTGAAGGATGGTGTGCATGCTGTCTTCTGTTTTGGAGTGGTACAAACATTGTACTGCATCTGGATCTCTGACTACTGAGCAAATTAATGAGGATTGGTACAGATTTTAATTCTCAGCAAGTTTCAGATGTAAAAAAGAAAAGACCATTAGATATTCATTATAATAAATCTAATTCTTTTTCCTAAATATGGATGACACTGACTTTTATTTTCCTATAGAGGAAACTGTCACAGTTTCTGGGACCATATTTTACCATTTGTTTTTTAATCAGAGGGGACTTCGCCTTAAAAATTAAATTCAAACACAGCTCATTCTCAATTTTCTTTTGTTTCTTTGTTTGTCAGCATGTTTTCTACCTAGGTGTTCAGCTGCACTAAGGTCTGTTCAGAGTGATAGCCAATTACTAGACTGTATTGGAAACCAATTTACTACTTGTACAGGACTCTTACACCCCTGTGTTCCAAGGATCAGAATTATTTGTTTATAAACATTTTGCCCTTTGAGCTTCATTTCATAGTACATTATGCTTCTACAATACTCCATAGTCTCTCTCATTGTATGATAAAATAAGGGATGCTGAGTCTTGTGGGGTGATGTAGAATGACTGACTCTAATGTGATGGACAGATGAGATCACAGCTCTGATGATGAGGAACTTTAACCTAGACACTTTACAGAATCCTAGAGTAGGTAACAAAGACTGTTGTTAGAAGTGAAAATTTAGGAAATGGGAAAAAGCCTGCAATGATGCCTGATCTCTGTCTGCCCTTGCCTGGAAAAGTTGCATGTCAGATGTAGGGTACATTAGTAGAGTGAGCACTTTACATGAGTTTTGCATCCCCTGGAGCAGATTTCAAGCCATAATTGGAGGTGGCCTGAATAACTATGAATCAGTAATGAGAAATATCAGACCAGAATCCATTTAGACTAATCCCCATCCCAAATGAAAGTGAGTGAGAAGCACTTTGCGAGGACACCGGTGGGGGTACTTGCTGCACCCTTTCTGACAGCTGATGCATTTTCCTCTACATTGTAAAATCCGTGTTTAGCAGAGCCGGCAATGAGCAGACTGCTGGAGCTCAAGCTCCAACTATGTCCTCACTCTGAGAACCAAATTATTTTGTTCATGGCCCTAATGTTTTACTTGAATCGCCCTGGATGAAATTTGACTCAGTGTACCAAAGGCTTATGCTTTTCCCAGTGCTCTCTCACTATCTTGGAATCCAAATTCTAGTATAAATAATAATTTAAGTATTTGAGTGCTTCTCATTTTTTTTAATAGAGGCATGGGAATCCCAGCATGTCTGTTAGATTTTAGCTGTTATGCAGCTGCAGTGGACTGTATGAGTAACAATTCTTTAACCATATCATAGTCTGTGATTTTAGGAACACCAGTCGTACAGGGAAACATTCCACTTCCCTTTAAAGCAGTCCCTTTTAACACAGTAGAACACTTTTCTACCCCAAAATTCTTTCTGGGTTTGGGGGGAAAGTTTTACTCAGAGGTTGATTTCTCAAATTCTTGAAGAATCACCTGTGGTTTTCACTTGCATACCTGGCTCTAAGAAAGGCCACTGTGGAGCTTTTCATATTGGTGCCTACTGTTATTTAAATACTTTTAAGTCCTTGTACTCTAGGTTTTTTTGTTACTTTTACAGTTTCGTCCTAAAGACTTTCAAGACTGTTGAGACCTTTGCTATAACTTTACACAAATTGGTGAGCACTGAGAAGCACAGATTCATAATGCACTACATACTGGACTGCTACCAATGAAATGTCAGTCAAGGTCATTCCAAACTGTATAAACAAATGTCACTGTTGAAATAATTTTAGATTTTGTATGCTTTATCTGCTGCTTCCTGGGATGTGGAAAACTGCTAGTTTTCCATAGTCTGAATAGTTCATAAAACATGAATAATAGGACAAATTAACCTTGCCTGGTATTACAGTGGTTCAGTCAGCCCTTAATGCTAAGTACAGTGACATAGAAATTAGCCTTTGAAGAATAATCTTTACAGCTGCTAGTGAGATATATTAAGGTTTTCCAAAGTTTACCTGAAATTATTTTAATCTGTCTGTAACTGGTGTAAATGAGATCCAGTTAGCATATAAAATTTAAGTCAGGTTGAGGTTGGTTCATAAACTGTGGCTCGTTACAGCCTACCTGATCCAATTATAACATCAAATAGACAGAGGTAGGGTCTACTTCTACTCTGAATACACAAATGTTACTGCCGTTAATGAGAGTAAAACCTTGAATTGCTTTGAGATACTCCAGAAAGCAAAAGCTATTTACTGCAGTTGAATACTTTGCACAATTAGTGCATTCTCATCCTAAGCTAATGATAACTTACCTGCCAGTACAGAGTCAATTAACCAGTACAAAATAACAGTAATTTCTGTCACCACAGGAATATTGATACTTCAAAACTGGAAGGAACCTGAATGAACGTGGTTATTAGTAAATGCTTAAATTTTTATGCATTCAAAATCAGTTTTACATGGGTTTATGCCACTGCAATATTGTAGCTATACATTAATAGCAAGTAGTATGCCATGATGTCAGTGGAAATCCAGGAAGACTACATTAAGGTGATGAAAGAATCCACTGTTGACTGAAGTTAATGGTGACTTGGTTTTGAAACATTTAAATGAAAAAATGGTACTAGGGTGACAACCTTCAAAGATATATTAATGTAACTTAGCGGGATTACCAAACCAAGGCAGTGAGGAAGAAGGATAATTCTGGTGCAGGGAGCTGGAGACAGGACTCAGCTTCTGCATTTCCCCAGTACATGAAGAAATTGGTAACTTGTTACAGGAGGGCCAAGGAAAATTATTCAGAAAAGAGAATCTTGGAGGGTGGCGCAGAGTCAGTAGAAATAGGATAGTGACTGAGACCCTCAAGGTCAGGTAAAGACATTGCTGATAATCATGATGTCTAGTTTGGGAGAGGGAAGTGGCACCTGGATGAAGTGCTAAATACTCTTTAATCTGGATAAAGACTGTGGAAGTTTAAAGTCCTGTGAATGGCCCTGTTTTTAGCTGACCAATTAATGGAATTTACAGGTTAGCGCCTGTGCCTCTTCTGAGCAAGTAACTTGCTTGAGGCAGAAATAATTGCTTCAAATAGATGTGAAAAAGTGAGGAACAAGAGTGCAAACTTCTTTAGGAAGTGTTCCAGGATCTTAATCCTCTTGCACATGAATTTTAATACTCTGATGAGATAGGTGAAAGTAGCAGGACACAAACCAGAAAGAATAGTTTCTGATGTCATGGGGATCAATTGTGAGGAAACTTGATGGCCTGGGTAGTCCACTTTTTGTTTTCCCCTCTGTGTGAGGTATCCTTTCAGGCACTATGAGAAAAAAGCATTGTGTTCTCCTGGTGCTTTCAGTTCTAGTAGTCAGAGTTACACTAAGAGGTTTCTAAGATGCAGCTGGTTGCCTATATGTAGTCTGAGTCTGATACAGCCCATTTTCAGATGATAAAGCTTATTGTATCTATGTGTGTGTGAACAGAAAGAAGTGTAGGATATAACAAGTACTTGCTTGCTTCAAATGGCTTGCATGTTGACTTTCATTAAGAAAAAACCACCAACCCTTTTATTTTTCTCAGGTGCCATCTTTGCTTTCATTGCTAAGGACACAACAGATCAATCCTAATTAGAAGCTTAACTGAACAGTCCAAGGAGTAATCAATATTAAACCAAATGCTCCTAGTGGTGATCTGTCAGTTTTCTTTTTCGAAGCTGCCAAAGTGATATCTTTAAATGCTTCTTTTAAATTGATTTTTGCAAAGATCTTTCATCTGGATTTTAAATCAGCACCTACTGGAGTATCTGTGTCCTTCATTAGAAATTAGTAGCCTTATTAGTAATCTGAACCCCAAATTACTAGGGTGACATTTAGTAAATAAATGAAAACTGCAAGGTTGGAAAGTATTATTTAAATATTCTAAAAAACCTAACCCTCTCGTCTCAGCTAGATCCAAAACTCTCTGTGGGCCAAGGTTTCAGCAGGTATATATCAGCTGATTTATGCCAGCTAAGGACCTCATACTTACAGGGGGAGGCAAATTATGAGTTTTCCTTTTCTGCTCTAAATAGCTTACACTATCATATGAAGAAACGATAATATGAGAAATACTGTAGTAATCAAGAATTGAAAGAATGATGCTGGAAAATCTCAACAGCAATGTCAGCTAACAATCAGTATAAAAAATCAGTGTATTGAAAGCTGTGCATTGCCACGATAAATCCTTTCATTTTGAAGGAAATTAAAGGGAAAATTCCATAGGACTCTTAAATTGTCCTATGACAATCTAAATTCAAACCTTTTTTTTTTTTTTTGATGAGCATTCAGCTGAAATTTTTTCTTAATTTCTTTGAAGCCAAATGTGTAGCAGATCCTAATATCTCTATTATAGATGGAAACAATGAACCACTCCCCTGCCCGCCCCCAGCCAAAAAAGCAGGTTCTAAACTTTGGAAACATTCTTATTTGTATCCAGTAACAGAATTGCAATAGAAACCTGCATAGTATATTTGCTACAGTAATTTTAGTTAGGTATTTTTGTCATTAAAAATACATCTTGAAAGTAAAGTAATGGGCAATCATAGTATAATATTTAGTCTATAAAATAAAAAAAAAATTACAAAATCGGTTGTTACTTTCCTATGTTGAACATTTTAAGAAGTGGTAGGGCAGCAAAGGGGATTAAAATGCCAACGCCATCACATATTATCCTTTTGTGGAATTATGGCATCTTGCTCTCTCAAAGCTGCCATTTTTAACTTGTTGCTAGAGCTGTGAGCCTTTCCTTGCTTCAGTCAAAGTTAAGTAATTTCAGAGGGGTTCTAGTTATTCAGAACTGACTTCTGTGTGTGTGTGAATCATAAATCATTGCAATTTTAAATGTTTTAAGTGGAGATTTTTTTCTTATACTGCCAAGTTCTTATTCCTGTCCTCTATTAAATTAATTAGATCAAGTAATCACATAAATCAAATAAATATTTAATCAAGTAAATCCAAGTAACATTTGAAAGAAAGAACAGGTGTCTCAAAAATATGACCAAGTACTAATCTGCCTTTTAATTATGTAGGACCCTGAAGTTTGTAACTTATAAGACTAAATCCTTCTGCCAACTTTAAATCTGCATTATAAACCAGTTTCCTTCATTAACTAAGATTCTTATGAGGGGATAAATAGCATGTTTGTAACAGCTGCTATTATTCCCAAAATATCCTAACTCTGATTTTGAGATGATCCATAACCTGCTACTCCTGTCCAAAGCAGGCTTGAGATAATGACCATCTCACTGAGATTTCTTCACTATAATGTGGCATTTTATTAATGTAATACTTTCATTCTTCAGTTAAAACCATGAGAGAGACCTATTTCTTACTGGTCTGTTTGTAGTATGATTTTACCTAGAGGATTGTCAGTGAAAAATTACACGTGTATGTTCTTTGGGATCTTAACTGATTCAATTGTTAAACTTTGCAGAAATACAGTGGGTTTTATAAAACAAATTATTAAATATGAAATCTAAGAGCAAATCCAAAACCAAGTAGGATTTTTTTAATAAAATCCTTCCTCGAGGGACAGTGAGGATGACAGTATGCAAAAGCTTTCAGTATGTTTAGAGAAATTGGAAAAGAAAGATGATTTAATTCACATACGGTGAAAGTAGTGGAGACGTGGTATATGTCTGGAAAACATGAATAGAAAATGCTCAAAATCCTGCTCTGTGCAGGGAAATTAGAAGTTGAATAGGTCTCCAAATGAAAAACATAAGTTGTGTAGTAAAAATAATTTTGGAAAATGCCTTTTCATTCGTTTAATAACCCCTGTGTGTAAACTGCGTATAGCAATAATATTCAGGGAAACTATAATTATTCACCTATATACTTTCAGTTTTGCTTGATTTTGGTTTGTTACTGATACCTGTGTAGTGTCCTGTGCACTGTAAGTATCCTGATATAAACATAGTTGGTAAAGTAATGTGTGTTAGATTTATGGCCAACTGAAGCTTGAGAAGTGTAGTAAGTCAGTCCTTCTTGCCATTTTAACTTGGGTGAGGCAGCTGGGACAGAAGAAAATAAAGGATCTGGAGCCTTGTATCTGGACAGAATGAGAAATAAGAAGCATCAGAGGTTATGCATTTTGATTGCAGATTAGGAAGATGATAGGAACAGACATAAGGGACAAAGTACCAATGTAAGAAAAGTGGAAAATGAGTTGTGCAATACTGGTAAAGGCCAAGAGGAATAGCAAAAGTGAAATGGTGGTAGAGCAGGAGAAAACACGCCGTACAAATTTACACTGAAATCCAGTCAGTTGCAGAGGAAAGCTGTGTACAGCAGGTTTCTGAGCTTGGCCTCTGCAGTGGGGTTCTAATGCATCATGAAGGGAAAACTTTGTTGAATCAAGCATTTTATTTTTCATCAGAATGTGATCTGACAAACTTTCTTCTGATCAGACTGTGGCATCTGGAAGAAGGTTGTGTGTGGCATGATACCTAGCTCCAGTGCTGCTTTCTTAATCACAGTGAACATGGGGTTGGGATGGGGGGAGCACCAACACCTCTTGCTTTTTCTACTGCAGAGAAAAAAATTGTGGATACTTACGAATTTAGTTGGGTAATTTTCTCAATTAAAGGTAAAAAACAGACAGAAGATTTAGATTTTCAAGGAGGCTACATGCTGCCTATTACCCCATACCGCATATCATACAGATGATCTTGTCAGGTGCCATAATGAGTGGGCCGCGATGTCTGTCCAGCTTACTATGTTTGCAAATGTAATTGAATTCTGACATTCCTGAATTCTAAAAGATTTCCACTGTTGGGCCTGGAAGACTGACATTTTAAGCCACTCTAGGAGTTACAGAGGATGGAAACTTGCATGAAAATGTATAAATTTTGTTATAAAAAAGAGTGTAGAAAAAAATATTTTTTTTTAAAAAAAGTCTTGAACCCTTTGTTCAGGGTTTGAGAATCGGCATGAGTTTATACATCACTTGAGCATTTTAGCAACCTGACTGAAGTAAAACAAATGCATTATGAACCAGGGTTTTGGCCAGGCATATCTGTAATTTGCCAGAATGTGACCACAAAACTTGAGCAGCAAAAGCTATAGGTGCCAGTCTTTTTCTCTTCTTTCTGTCTTCAGTGTGTATTTTTTCTTACGGCTATCATATTACATGCTATCAGAATCTGACCTTGTTTTCCATCTTTGAAACTTGATGCCAGTCAGATTTTTTTTTTTTGTCAAGTGAAGAAGAAGGCAAGACAAGGTGAATACAAGAAGCAGGCAATGTTCTTTCCTAGGTTTAACTGCTTTCTTCCCCCTCTTCTGTATACATTTCTGAATGTGGGAAAGAATTTTAAAGCACAAGAGTACTAACCCAGCTGCTCAGTGTCAGTAGAGCAAAAGGTGATGTTAACTGTTTCACTTCTTATCAAGGCATGCAAGAACATTCTTTCACATCAATGTTAACATTTTCCAACGTGTGTGTAGCAGGAGACAGAAGGAAAGGGCTGAAAGACATGCAGGGCTTTAAAAATGCGTAGCATTAGGGTGTAGAATGTCTCTGGGAATTAAAGGAAGAACAGGAAGCATAGCACTGGTTCAAGAAGGTTACTCTGGTGGCAGATACAAACTGCTGCACTACTGTGCTACAGACAGCTGTCTGGTGTGTTCGTGTTCCCCAGCACAGGGGCTGGCTCACTACTTACCTCACAAATCCTGGCTGAGACACCTGTGCATCTGCTTCTGCATGCGTGCTGATCTGGAGAGTGGGACCTGTGGTACAGATAAATGACTTTGCTCTACTTTATTGCCTCTTTGAAGGACAGGTGGCATTAGAGGTTCATGGAGATAATAACTGGTGGAATATCAACTAACACTGGTTTTCAGTGTTTTGGGCAGCTGATTTTGCACCAAAGGGAGCAGAGAGGAAAGTGGTACTGAGCATGGTGCCCAAAGATAGCAAGCTATAGACACTGCTGAAATCTTGCCTGCAGGAGTAATTTATTTTCTGAGAGGCACATACGTTCAATAAACTATGCCTTTGGTGATGCGTTACAGCTGAAAACCTTTAAATCATTTGATATCAGCTAACCATTCACTTTCAGTCATACTCTACATATGCCTTATATTCTTATGATTTGTTTACTGCTTATTACGTGTTACCCTAACTGTAAATATACCTCTTGATTTGTCAAGTGGCTTGGCAGTTAATATGCTACTATACCTATGAGACACATTTTCATAAATATTTACAGCAAGTCCTATATTCTGCTCTATCATGTCGTACAAATATTTACTTTATTTGTTTAAATTCTGTTCAGAATACATTTACTGTGATAGCAGTTGGAGATGAAAGAAATGCATCTGGAGAAATAAAGAGCTAAAATCTGCAAAGCTGACAATGGTACACACTTAATAGCTATTGCAGTTTTGACAATGGACAGTAAAGTCACTAAGCAAGAGAAATTGTATGTCCTTTGCTATCCATTTATCCAAGGGATCCTTGTTTTCACTTGGACTCTTAAGAGCCTTTCTGATATGGGAAAGCAAATTGTATTTATGGTAACAGTTATTGTAGCCTGTTATAATCCAGTAGAACTGTTATAAAGTAGTCTTTCTTTATAATTTTCTTTATGAAACCAGTTCTTTTAGCATGTGTTTATTCTTCACGTATGGAAAAAGAGAAGTGCCTTGTAGTGAAGTGGAATCGGGTAAGAGTTTCAGTTAATGCCTGATCACCAAGGCAAGACTTGTTGGACTTTCCCTTTTTTCAAGACGCAGACCCAAGCTTATCCATAGAATTTAAAAACTTTTTCAGACCACACACACCTTGATGCTTTTTAAGATTCTCCTCACTTTTGTTCTCTCTTCTGAGCCAAGAGAGATCCCAGTCGCATGCTTGATGTATCTAATGCTGCAGTCATATTGCCTTACTGAAGATGCAAAATCCTAGGAAAGCATTGTTAGGAAACATGATAAACTGAGCAGTAATTTAAGGGTATATGAAAGCTCCTCTCTTTTCCCCCCCCCTCCCCCCCCCAGCTTTTTCCCCTCCTAGTTTTTCCAGTAGTAGGTCTCTATCAAGGTTTTTGCATTTTGTATTGTTGTGGCATTCAGGTTCACTCAACACTGATGTCCTATTAGTAGTATTGTCTCAGTGGTAGCCTGCTTACCAAGGTAACTAAGAAGCTATTAATGCCATCACAGTGGAAAAAATAGCGTGGAGTGGGTCCATGCCGCAGTTAGCAGTACAGTTTGCTTGATGTGAATTGATTTCCCTTCAAACTATTGCAGTTAATTTTGTGACTAAATAGCTATCTCAGGCAATATTCCTCAGTCATCTTTACAGTAACTCTGAGACACATACAACATATATCTACTCTTTCCAAATGACCTTTAAAGGGATGAATTTTATGCTAATGAACCATCTTGGGAACAGGTTCCTAGAGGAGATCTTTTTACTGTAGAAACTGGGGCTGCAAAATGGTGTGAGGCATTAACTGTAAAGAACAGCTGGATGAATTCAGGCCAGAGAGCAGTCTCTCCTCCACACATTCCTGACTAAAGCCGTGAAGTCCCAAGGGGTAGCTAGAACTGGCCCTTTCTTTCTAGCCAGTAAGAGAGGTGCCAGAGGAACTGCAGTACTGATCTTTTTCTCCTTGTCATGCATGCTGTAGAGAGCTTTTATTTTAAGGTATTTTTTGTGTTTATTTCTTCTCTGCATTAACAACAAAGTGAAGCAGGTGGCTGTCTGTCGTTGTCTTGTTTTTTAATGTATTTCTTACACACATCTATGCCAGCTTCAAGGAGATAATTTTCAAAAAGCTTTGTCTTATAAAGCAAGTCTTTTCAAGCATAAATTGATGCTGGATACACTCAGGTGAAACAGTCACAGGTATTCATGAGATGACACTTTCTGGAAGCAATCGAGGCAGCTTTTAACCATCAGTGAAGGGGTGGAGTATTTTAATTAATCTTGAGTAGTGAAACCTAATGTGTCTTTTGAAAACCAACTAAGGTTCTGCTTCTATGAGGTGATTTATGATTTGTCAGGACTTTTATGTTGAAAAAAACCTAACCAAACAACAACAAAAAAACCCCCACCATCCCCCCAAAAACCCCAACCCCCCACTTTTTTTGGTATTCAACTAAAGAAGTATCGCTTGAATGAAAGTTAAATGAGATCTGACTACCAAATAAATATATTAGGTGTGTTAATTATTGATCTTCATCCTCCTTTATTCTATGGTGCTTTTATTACTTATGATGAAATTTATTGCTTACTTAATGTGAAGGATTTTTTGTGCCTGAAATCTTTTTTCCAGCTGTATTAGTTGGCTTGATGAAAGATACTCAGTTTTTCCACATCCATCACTTTTCCCTCTGAAGTTATTTGTCTAGTTCAGTTAGCTGAGAGGTGCCTAGAGAGAATAATCTGCCATATCCTAAGAAAAGTCTGAATCTGTGGGGTGGATTCCCTCTGAATTTACCTATCATTCCTCACTGACTGTGGAGGAGTACTGATGGGTGACTGATTCTTGAAGTTAGGGGATAGGAATCCACCCATAAGTGTTACATAAATGAAGCTTCTCTACAGCGTAGTCATTTGCTGGGAAGAACAGCAACAGATTTTAAACAGTATGTGTTTGAGGCCTACATCTCTACAGTTTGTTTAAGGCTTCAACTTTCAGGAATGACTGTTTTTTCCAGTGTGTGATGGTTCATACTAAAAAAACATGACAGAGCTGCGATTCTTATTAGAAAGCATTAAGGACCTACCTTTGGAAATCAAGCCCTCCTAGGGGTATTTCAAACTAGTCATCCAGAATCATGCATTGTTGCCTATAAGGACACACCGTGTTACCATGTTCCATTACAGTTATTCATCAGTTATTCAGCACTTACACATTTAAATCCTAGCTATCCCAGCATGTATCCAGGAGCTGTTCCTAGTAGTTTCTATTTCTACACAGCAGAAAGAGAGGACAGAGATTTGTTTTCCCTCAAAACACCCAAAAGTCACATAAATAAAGATAACATTGTGAATACCAGATTGGAGCAGAAGGTAGTTCATGAACTCTAGATTTTCAGAGCAGGCATACAGTTACTTGCTACATACTTCTAAGAGCTGCTGCATTGTCAGCAGTTTCAATTTTTCACATTTCTTTCAGTATCATGTCACTGTCTTCGTGTGCTACAGAATTTTCAGACTTTGACTTACTGATCCTAAGTATAGCATCATATTAAACTACAATGTGTTTGAAGTACTGTTGACATCAAATGGCAACATTCATCAAGAGTTCTCTCTGCCACTTGTTATCAAATTTCATAGGTCACATTTAACTTCAAGCAGTAATTAACTAGGTTAAATGTTACAGGGCCTGAAAAAAATTAAAATATTGATTACTTTTTAATATTTTCCCAGTCTCTAGGTTTTCTATAAATCAATATGACTCTTCAAGGGACCATATTTAATATCTGAGAAGTATCTTAGCAATTGCTTGTCAGTTTATATCAGTGCAGAAACAGGCTTGCTTTTCATAATGTAGAGGAACCTCAGTGGAATATGATATCAAATAGAATCTCGTTCCTTATTTAAAGTATCTAAACTTTAAAATACATCCATGTGCAGAATAAAAGGTAACGTATACCTCATGAAAGATTTCCTTAGATAGTTCTGTGTCAGCATTATACAAAGTTCTCTAACATATTCATGAGGTCTGAACACCACAGTATTCTTACCTTATGTTACTGGCTTAATAACAGTATTCGCTTTAAAAGTTAATATTACTTTAACCTTTTTTTTTTTAAATAGAGTTTATTTCAAATCAGTTTACAGGAATACTAGTGTACGTGTATTTCTGGCGTATCTTATTTGCATAGTAATAAAAGATGAGACAGAGTAAACTACTAGTTGCTTATCATCAGTATGGTGGTTGGTGCTACAACTAAAGAGAGCAAATTGCCATTCTGTTGTATTGCTGCATGCTTTATTTCTTCTAAGAGTGTTGATTTGCTTTCTTGAAATCTATCCAAATAGATAGGAAAAGGAACTAGATGGGAGAAATTGTGAATGTAGTTACACAGATAATCAGCAAAGGAAAGACAACTCCTTATCAGAGTGAACATTTTTTCACATATATTGAATCTCAGATCTCTTGTTTCTTGAATCTAAACCTCAGTCTTCAAGGGAAATCTACAAAGTGCTTTTAAAGCCTAGAAAGTAAAATCTGTAACTACTGCTTACTAAAGAACCAGAGCAGAAACAGAAGCATTTGTATTATGGCCCATTGTAATCTACTGATCCCTCTCTGTTGCAAAGATGCTCTTAATTATTTTCTTCTTTTATTTCATGGGCATGGCAGACCTTCCCTTTCTAACACTAAGTACTGCTTCGAGCACTACCTATATTCTTGCTTTCCTGCTGGTTGTCTTGATTAACCCTAAACTATCAGCATACTTCCACCTGTTAGTAATACCAGTTCCACCAATGTAACATCTCATTGACATTAAAAGG
>NW_009259180.1:146328-191131 GCF_000687185.1 Egretta garzetta
CACTTGCCTTGTGTCAGCTCTGGATTTTAGGGACCCATTCCTGGACAGATATAACTCACTACTGGTGATGTGGCCTTAATAATTAGATAGGGAGAAAAGTAGAAGAGAAGAAAAGTAACAGACAGTTTCCTGCCATTGTAGTGAATTTAGTTGGTGCAGAGAAGGATGCTGGAAACACAAGAGCCAGGTCAGTGAGGAGAAATGGTATAGCAGGAGGTATAGCTCAGAATGTGGGAGGAGAAAGAGGAGTAAGTGGAAACCTTTCTCATTTTATTGTAACCATTCATCAGATCAAATTATCTTAAATTATAGTTTAAGAGTAGTTGCAAATCTGGTAAAATAACATTTCATTGGAATTTAACATCTTTTTGTCAGCTCTAACAAAGGGGTTCTGTTCTGTGTGCTGAATGTGCTTTTAAAAAAGAAACTGGTTGTTTCTTTTAAAAGTGCTTTTTGATTCTTTTGCATTGCCTGATTTTTTGTGTTATGTGGGATGGTATTTATTCATACAGATTATTCTGGCAACATGAGGTTTATTGCTTTCTAGGAAAATGTTGACTTTTGTTAAAGAAAAGTCTAATGTTTAACTTTTTCTCACCTGAGTATCTATTTCTAAGCAATGTTTATGTTGATGTAGCAAAAGATTGGGCAGATACTGTTCTGTCGAGTTGTCTTCTCTCTGAGCATGGTTTAGCTATTTCTGTTTTGACACTCAGAGGTCCAATTCATTTTCAAATGAGCAGTGAGTCTTTGATTAATAACCTCTCACTTATGAGGTCAAAATAATACAGTAATGTTTCTGCTGGTCTGAACAATATGAGTGGAAACAGACAATAAGAATCCATTGTACATATTTTTGTTACACGTGCACAGGTAAAAAGCAATTTCATGCTGGGTCATATCACTCTCCGTTATGGAATCCAGCTGATATCCAGCTCAGAAACTCAGCCAACATTTAGAGAAGAACTTACTGCAGATTGTCTTGCGCGTCTTCCGTTGCTGGTGCTGGTCTCTTGTTTATCGCCTTGTATGTCTTGTATTTCATGAGCCTATCACTTTTTTTTTCTTTTTACACAAGAAATCTAGCAGGGTTATCTTTAATCCTGTATAAGTAACACTTTGTTTTGCTGCTAGCTGATATTCCTTGTGGAGGTAACATCACAATTCTCTACCCATGTTTATCATTTCTCTTGGAAGGTTTCTTGTATTTCAGTGCCTGTTTTTCAGTCACTTTTGATTGCCTTTTGAAAGGCAAATAAACTGTATTCTTTGTGTGCAAGTAACTTACAATGTGATGATCTGGACACTGACTGGACCCTTGATTTTCCCTAATGCACTTACTCTTTATCATGCCATACTGTTTCTCTAGAACTGAATTAAAAATAATATATGATCTTTTTGACTGCTCAACAGACTGTGCAGGAAAACAGTTTTTTCACATTTAGAAACAAGAACCTGCTAAGATATTATGCCATTATCTGTAATGTCAGTTTCAGGGTAATTGAAATCCCATATGATCAACTATACAGTCTTTTTAAAAGCCTCTGTTAGCTGTATAAGCATTGGCAGATTTCTTTTTTTCACCATGCCCCAGTGGTCTATGACAATTTCCATTATCTTTTTTTTTTTTTTTTTTACCGTTCCATCTGTAACTTTAATCCAAATTCTCCAATGAAGTTGCTGATTTTCATGTGTCCTTTTTTTACTAACATCATTAATGTCTTCATTCACTTATACTGCTGCTTTCTATTCCTCAACAAGTCTGAGTGTTAGCCAATACATGTTAAAATGGGAATATCCTAGCCAGCTTTCCAATTGCGCATTTGATTACATAATCCATTCTCAAAGAAAAAAATTTTGCCACTGCATGTAATGTCATAATGAGCCAGTCACCGCCATTGAGCCCCTATATTTATCTAAGATATGCGATTTTATTCTTCTCAGTTCTACAAATGTTTACTCTCAGGTATTGAAATATATTGCATTCATATATTTAATTTGTTTTCTGAGTGCTTCTGCACTGTCTTGCAGTCCTGCAATGTTCTTACTATACTACACTTTGAGAAAATAAAACTCAACTCTTCTTAGGAACAAAATAACTTTTAATTGCAGAACTTGGGAGGAAGGCAGGCAGCACAGAAGGGAGTGACAAATTTGTATATTTGTATTTCCATTCTCAATTTGTATAACTTTTGGACTTGGATTTGTGGACTTTTGTTCTTAGAGAATGAGCTCAGAGAGGAATATGTGGAAAAAATGGTGTCATAAGTGCTAGTCAACGAGCAGAATTGTGATGGCAACTGAATGCTTGTCCTCTATTCTCTGTATTTGTAGGCATAAGCAGCAGTTTCAACCAAAAGAAGCAGATGTTTAGAGCAAAACAGAGCTGAGGACCTGACATACTACCATACAAATTGCAGGGTTATATCCAATAACTTTAGTCTGCTTCTAGTGGCTGAATGCCCGTTTGCTACTATAATAAGTTATGTGACCTTCTGAAACACTCTTCCCAGTTAATTTTAATATGAAAAAATCCATTTTGAGCTCCAAACACTGTTCCATAATTCAAACTAAAACACCATAAGCGGCAATAATTGGGATATTTGCTTCAAAAGTATGTTACTGACCTGAACTAAAACATTGATGTAGATGGCCTATCATAGGCACATGTACACCAAAATCCAGAGATGCAACTGCTACTTTTAAAGATGTGTCTAATACTGCAAATCTCACTAGAGGACTAATAGTGCAGATTTGGATCATTTTCAAGTAGTTCTAAAAACTTGCGATGCCTACATAAAGGTTTTATTTATTCTGTGTGGTAGACTGTGCTGCCACAGTGATTCTTCTATAATTATTAACCTAGATAGTTCAAAGAGATAAAGGATATGTTTGCAGGAACTGCAGTGTCCCCTCTAAGTTGCAATGTAGCCAAATCTGGAGTTAAACAGTCCTAAAGCTGGCTTATGCGCTCGCCTTTATTCAGTAGCTCCAAGCAGAGGTGCCTTAGAAGAGCCATCAGGGAATGCCTACAGTGCTGCTGCTTTTGCTGTGTCTGTTCAGTGGAGAATGGATTCAGGCTTCAGTGCTGCCCATCAGGAATCCCCTCTGAGTGCCACAGGGCACCTTTTAGCTTTCAGGGCATGCAGTAGATAATTCTTCCTGCTATTGTCATTATACAGCAGATGTGCTAGCTCCCGATTCACTCTCTGAATGTGTGGGTATTGGACTAATTTATGGGATCAAGCCCTGAGTATTTAGCTCCCTTATGAATGCTTAACAACAGCCCAGCATGGTGTGCCCAGAAACATATTTTTTCAACCTAGCTGTAGCATATCCATCAGTCTCCTGCTTCTCTTCTGTTCTTCACCATCTCATTAGCCACTTTAGGTCATGCAACTTGCTGCCTCCAGCTATGACTGGCTACATATCCAAAATCATAATTTCACTCCATTGCTGCAATTTCTAAATAAAATATCTGAACCTGAAATGCTCTCTCTGCTTCCTCTGTTGCCATTTATATGCAGAAGGCATGTATGTGGTTAGTAGGCAGAGTATATATACAGTACCAAGCAGATTAGGAGGTGGTTCTTGTGAGGAAAGACTGAAGAGGTTTGACACAGGATCATCATCAGAAGTAGAATTTTTATGAGGGTCTTAATCTTTTTTTGTAGAAGATGTGCCTTCTGCCAGGCATACTGTGAGGGTATGTTTTAAAGAGACTTTATTTTCCTGGACGTATGTTGGTAAGATTCTTGTTATGGCATAGAACAATATAAAAATATTAGAAAACAGTCACCTGAGTTGTATTTCCAATTAAAAGATAAAATAGCACCATAAAGTCATGAAAGCATAATGAACTGAATTACTTTTTTTCATAGGAAGGGAGACTTCAGGCTCACTGCCCTCATAAGGATCCCCTGAAGAAATTATGCTTGGTGAATTTCTTCAGACTATCAATCTAACAGGATGTAGCGTCCATATGCAGGTGGTTTTACTCACTGAAGCTGTGTTCCACAGGTAAGTATGCTGGATAAAAGACCTTAATAATATGTTCATTTGTAGGCACTAGATGAATGATATCATACTCAATTCAGACAAGCATCCAGTGTGTGAATAATGTTAGAGACAAAGCTAGAACTCAGTTTATGTGGAGGCTTCCTTATAGGTGTTGGGATGGGTGGTTTTACCAGACTGACTGTGATTTCAGAGATAGACAGATACCCTCAACTCTGCAAAGTTCCTTCACAATGAGTCTCTCTTTTAGCTGCATTTAGAGGGCTTTCTCCAGAGGAAACCAGTTTCTGCAAAGCAGTTCCTAGCTTCAAGGAGGGTTTTTCCAATTCTAGTCAATTCCTTGTTTGTATAAGGAAGGAGGTTAGCAGGGCTGTGATGTAGCAGCAAGCTGATGAAAAAATTGAAGGGGGCAGATGCAATGTGCTAATGAAGTATAACATTGAAGAGGACAGGCTATCTCACATATATGCTGTGGAGGTGAATTGCGGTTTGAATACAAGGTCATTTTTGGAATAAAATCACCTTATTTCCCAATGCTGATTGCGAAGCATTCATTCATTTCTCAGGTATTAACCAAAATAATCGTCTGATCTGTAGTAGTCTTTCACTTTGAAATCTCAACTATGTCTGATCAGACTGCAGGGAATGCCAGAGAAGAGGTGGAAGCTTCCAGGAGAATAAGAATTTAAATTTATTCCAAATATAGGAAAATGGGGAAAAATAGAACCAAAACATTTCCTGTTCTACTCTATGACTTTATGAGCATTTTTATATCTTTTTCTATTCATATGTCTCTATTTATAAAGTGTATTAATACTTAGGGAGAAAAGGCAATACTTCACCAAAGCTGGTAATATATTCAGATACCTTTGATTACTACTTCTTTTATCCCCACATAAAAGAAAAAAAAACAACACCCTAAGCAAATAGTGATTTCAAGTGCTAGCAAAATGCCAAAAGTACCGGGAAAGCTATGGGAGTTGCTGGCCAATGAAGTTGCAGTCACGTTTTGTTTCTGATTCCTACCAGTCCCTGTCCTGCCCAAACAAACCCAAACCTATATCAAAAAAACCTCTACTTCTTGTCCCAATATAAAAACCTTCTCTCCCAGAATAATATTTTGATTATATTCAGTGGGTTTATGATACATAAAATGTTTGTATTTCTTGAAATATTTTTAATGATGCCAAAGAGAATAATGAAATAAATTGAGTCAATCTATTCACCTAGCTGAATAGTTAAGGAAAAACAAGGCGAGTACTGCGTGAAATACCATCAGTAGATCAGAACAGGAGCTGAGCTTGGGATCTGAGCTCACAGTGTCATCTCAAGATACAGTTCTACACCACATCCCTCCTAGAATCATTGTGGCATTGTTGATTTTAACATGCAGGAAGGAAATTGCTCAGACTGAGGAAAGGTATCTATGCTGTCGTCCATGGGCAAAAAAGAACATAATCTTTTAGTAGTCTTTTAGAAAAATAACCTTTCAGCTCTGCACAGTTCTCCCTCCAGCTGTGAGCTAAATGTTTTAATATTGTCTACACATTCTGAACTGATAGCTCAAAAAAGACAGGTTATTACTGTCTTCTGTTAAGTTCATAAGAATGAGGTTGGCATTGTCCTTTGAAAGATTCTTGTTTTGTTGTCATTAATTGTTATATTGCTATTAACCTTAACTGCTGGGCTGAGGTGGAAGTCTACCAGTGAGATTTTTGGGGAACTATCAGAGTGAATAAAGTACCTAGGGAAACATGGAGTTAAAGGTCAAAGATGGACGAGAAGAAAGAAGCACAAAGGACACAAGAACAGGGAAAACTGGGACAGGGACAGAGCAGAACCTTATAGAAGAGTGCAAGTCTATACGCTTGCTGCCCTTAACATCCCAATATTTAAACTTGTAAAAAAAAGTTGAGCGCAAACCATAGCTACAGACCACTAGATAAAATTCTTGGCAAGTTCAGATCCACGTTTGAGTTTGCATCTATCAGATGTATTTATCTCTATAAAAAGCTCAAAGGAAGCCTAGAATTGAATGTCTAAAATGGCTGTAAGGTTTCATCCAGATTAAAACTCTCAGGGTTTTTTTCTTCTCTTACGATTTTCAAGGTTCCTTAACCATTTATTGTACCTAAAATTTCCCCAAGAGAAAGAGAATTTTTTATTTCTAATAAGCAAATAATTTTCTGCTTTAAAACATTTATTCAGTAGGACATAGCCAAAATCCAAAATAAGTGCATTCTTAAGCACTTGAAATGAAGCCTGTACTTACGTACTATAATGATTAAAAATGCTTTTCTAGTCAAGAAATAAGTACCTAATTAAGGCACAAATAGTGATCTGGAACAGGACTTTGACTGAAGAACACTGCTACTACTATTAATAGTAGTAAAACCACTAGTAATTATTGAATAATGTGTTGTTCTGGATGGCATGAATGCTATATTTCCACTATTTAAATTTTTTCTAAGGAGATGTAACTATTTTTTTTGTGTATTTTCTTTATTCTCTGTGTTTGTTCAGGATGTTTCTTCCTCCCCTCTTGCTTCCCCCATTTCCCAGACCTCTGGTGTGCTGACATGTCTGCGACAGAACACTATTCCTTTTCTGAGAATGACATACCTATACCTAATAAATGACTCTGGGAAATATGTAACTCCTAGGTTACATTTTGCTAGTATTTTGGTAAGATACTGAATACAGAGAAGAACTTAATGTATTCGTACAGACTTAAAACTCTTACAGGCTTTTAGAAAGCTACAGCAAGAGGATATTTGTCTGGGATGAACGTACTTTCTCTTCACAAATATTTTAGAGACTGTGACAGAAGTTGAATCTAATTACTGCAGTGTGCCACTGTTAAGCTATTTTGTCCGTATTTGTGGTTTTTTGTACTCTTTTGGTGATGATGAGAGTCATTCAAAATACAACAGAAGTGCATCTGGTATAGTTTATAAGTACACAGTAGCTGTTGAGACCAATATGGTTATTACAATATCAAATTATGATTATTACAATATCGAAACAGGAAAATGGGGTAGTTATGCAAATTATACTATTACCTATTTGTAAGCGAAATACTGATAGTTTTGAATTCTATACCATTTGCATGTGACAGTTCAGTGAAATATTGTGCTATGATGAGCATAGGGGCAAGACAGACCTAGGGCCCTGAATGCAGCTTTAGAATAATAGTGCCTTTTCATTTGAGAGTTCAGTCATGCGGCTTTAATGTTCACTGAAGAAGTTTTTGTATGGTATATGTGCTCTTTGTATTACATACAGTAAGTAGAGTAGGACTTTCCACTGTGTTCCAAGTTAGGTTTTAGCATCTGTTTCCTTTTGACAGTCATCATAATTAATTCAAAGGTGGTAGAAATCTTTATATTTTACTTTATTATATTTTATTATGTTACAGGAAATAGTATACTATTTTATACCTTTTCTATGAAGTTTTCTAGTTATTTTCTTTAATGTCAGAATAAATTACAGCATTGGGAAAATCTGTGGTGCTGTTAGCTTTGCCATGCCAAGTTTCTGTGTTAGAGTGTTCATTTTATGGAAATGGAACTGTACTAAAAGCCAGAAGACATTTTCTTACTTTGAACTCTCATTAGAAAGAATTCTAAGAGCTGTTCCTTGAGACTAGGTTTTGCAGACATTGCAGACAGATATTCTGGAAAGAGGTCATGCTAGCATGAATTCTTTCTGTCTATGATGTTTAGTTATTTGAACCTGGAAACAAATGTATATATCTTATCAATTTCCTCAGTTGTACACATTAAAAATAATATTATGAATCCTTTAGACAGTCTTGCACAGGCTCTTCCTATCCAGGTATAAAACTGCTATAGCAGTGCACTACATCCCAAGGATTGGCACTTGTATTTGCTTTACTGCTATAGAAATTATGTGAGGAGTTATTACAATTCCACTACTACATACACTGATGTTCCTGGTATTCTCCTCTACCTCTAGGGAGTTATCTGAATCTTTAATGTTTTTAAAAGCTGGAATTATCTTTCACTTCTTCACATAAAAAGGCCTTGTGTTATAAATTGATAACTATTCCTAAAAGGGATACAGGAAGCATACAAATTAAAAAATAATTGCAAGCTCGTCTCTTTTTGTCAAAAGTTAGCTTTAAGTTCAGAAGCAGATTGGAAGAAAATTGTAAGTAAATGAGGTATAGGGAAGGTTGCTAAAATTAAAAGTAGATTTAAGATTGACATTTAATTTAATAAAATATTCCTCTAGAATTATTCTTATTTGAGATTAACATGATAATAGTCTCCTTTGCAGAGTTGTAATGTAGTGTAATGTGCATGTGAATTGCTGAAATTAATGACATTTGCAGTCTTGAGGACCTATCAGAAGTCATTAGATGTTTAATTTTTCAAGAACCAAGATCACTTTTGTCAGATTATTTCACCTGAAAGAAGGTGAAAAAACCAAAAGCCTAGAAATCTCCAAGCTATTTTTTAACTATTCCCAAAGTAGCCTTTTAATTAAAATTTTCAGTAGATATGATAGCCAACTAGAAATATCCTTGGAAATAGAATGCATTGTAAAATTGAGAGGCCACGATTCTGTTTGCCACTACCCAGAATAGCAGGGTATCAAACCTTACTCACTAGCATTACCAATTTAACAGTGAGTTCCAACAAACACAGCTATTTAATTTGCTGAGTGACTAGCACACCTTGGTCTATATGACTAAAGAAGTCCCGTTTGGAACTGTTCAGATAATTGTGACTTCCATAAATTGTATGTCAGGGTAGAGCATTTTGTCTGTTTGATCAGTATCTTACCTGGAATTTAATAGTAGATCTCCAGTCATTTTTAATTTGGAAAAAAAATAATAGAAGCAACGTATTCTTCAGTAATGTAAGTTATTGAAGCCAGTGTTCCCACATATGGTTCTGAATGTCTCAATGGTTGCATACAGGAGTTGATACCTCTTTGTTCTGATTTTCTTAGAATGGCCTCCCAATTACTTCTGTTGGAGTAGTTGGCAGTTGCAATATTGACCAATTTACTTCAAGAGGAGTAAACAAATAAACAGGGTGAGCACAAGGATTAGTTTAGACACTGAAGAACGCTCACAAAAAAACCTCGAAGGCTGAAAAGTCACAGTATTTAACCAATTAACAGTATTATTATAAATTAAAGAGTTTACAATTAAATTTACAAGTCTTTGTATTGAAAGAACCGAATAGCAGGCATTTATTATAACTGAAACTTATATTTCTGCAAGATCTATGAACAGATGTCTGGAATGTTTAAATGTTTTTATTTTTTGTGACAAAAATGATAGTTCCCTTTCTATTACGTATTTGCTTTACTTATACTTGAAAACAGTAGGATCAAACCCAATTTGCACACACATTTTCATACACACATAGTCTTTACCCAGAAGAGGTTGTCATGTAAATATACAAGACAAACTGAAGTTGAGAAAAAGGGAGAACTAGTATTTCTATTTTGGAAAAGAAGCACAAATGGAAAAATAATCTGCACTTTACTTAGATTATTAAGTCTCAGTAATGTCAGTGGAACTGTCTGGGTGAGTTGCTTGCAGTGAGCATTAAGGGTTAACTGTCTTGTCCAGTAGACTTTTCAGAGCCACCCTGGACACCTGTGACAGCCTGGAGTGTAACTGAGATCTGTTACCTAGCTGAGTGCTTCTCTGAAGTGTGAAATCATCCAGCTGTGAAACACAGCTGCTATCTATAAAGCAATGCACAGCATGGCATTGTTCAGGGCTCCACTAGCGTGAAAACCCAGTAAAGAATTACTGTGTGGAAGGGAATAGTTGATAGCTTCAGGAGGCAGATGTCCAGTTTCTGTGACTTTACAATAAAATGTTCACAGAAAGGTGAAGTCTAAGTCTTTTGTTTTAGAAGGAGAAAAGAAACCTCTGACCATGTGATTTTTTTTTTTTTTTCCCCCCAGAGGTATGTTCACATTTGGGTTTTAATTTGGAGGAAATTAAAAGAAGAATGTAATGAAGGGTGTAGTTTTATGCTTAAGAGCTTTTTTGAGAGCTTTTCACATTTGACGTTTTTAATCAATTTTCCAAGGAACAATAAACTGAACTAAATTAAAAGATATGTGGAACAAATTTTTAATTTGATTAACCAAGCTAACTGTATGATTAACTATTGTCCCTTTTTCTCATGCTCACCATTGATCTCCCTCAGGTACTTTCTGTCTTGCATAGTACATTCTCTAGTATTGCAAAATATGTTGTCTGCTTCAAAGGCGCCTTAATATGTGGGGCCCATTATTTTGAACTTGCCGCTAATGCAAAAGGAATACTAATATTTCCTGTGATCTATCATTTGATTCTCTCATTTATTGTTCCGTATTTAAGTTATAAGCTCACATAGGAATGCAGAAAAGCATTCGGAGCTCTTTTGGCACTGAATAAGTAAAATACCAACAATAAATCATAAATATTTGCAAACCTTTCAAGGAATTCCAGTAGCAAAAAGCTGAAGTGCAGCTTACAAGATCCAGTGCTAATAAATAGCTGGTTCTTCAAAGCTGGTACATGCATAATGAACACTTGGAATCTGCATTCCAGGCTTCTGAGGAGATTATTGTAACCTGACAGCGATAGTTACATACTGTGATTTGCATTGAAATATATGAATAATTGATTTTAAATATCTATAAAAAAGTCTTCGCTTCTGAAAATTTGAGCAGTGCCTTTTCCGGTGGTGAGCAACAGCAGCATTTTAACTAGCTTAGTCTCACTGGCTCTGAGACCTGTTGATTTCTGTGGCATTCCACTGACGGTGGGTTTGTCTTAATGTCTGCCTTAGCATTCAGGTGTTTCTATATCCAAATGACAAGCTACATAATTAAATTCTTTTGGTCATTTAAAAACATGGACAAACTATTTTTTAAATTGTTTTTATGTTCAGCAAATGAAGCAATATGTTCAGCTTGAGCTAGCAACATCTACACGGTCAAATGATACAGTGTTCTTAGTAGAGAGAGAAAATCTTGAACTAACACCTTTGGAAATTACAGAGACATTCTGAAAAGATTTAAACTGAAAATTGTGCTATTTCTTAGCAGAGCTTGGACATCTTCCTGAAAGTCTTGTGTGACCAGTTCCATTGAGGAAAGCGGTCACATGAGGAATGACACTGTGAAAAACAACTGTAAACCTGTAGTCTTGTTCATTTTCCATAAAACCACCGGTGCCCTCCAATGAATCTCTCATTAGCACACTGTATTTCCATTCGAGAAGGAGCAATGAATGGCACTAAGATCAGTTTATATCAGTCGTTCAAAACAGTATCATTTTTACTGCCAATTCACCTGCCCATAATTATAATTTTAAATAGATATTTCAATCTCTGTAAAAGCTTTAAAGAGAACTTGGACTCCTGTTTATTTTGCAGTGCCACCTAAGGCAATACTGTTCTTAATATGGCTCTGAGACTCACTTATTTCCTAAGCCTCATAGTGTCTCCCTATTCCAGACTGCTCAAAGGAGGAAAGCAGATCTTTAGCATTGGCAGAAAGGGGTCCTGCAAACTCAGTAGCTACAGGAGACTGATAAGGTGTGGGAGCTTCCATTTTGTAGATGTGAATTTTATTTTTTACTCTCGGTGTGATGGGTTTACCCCAGCCAGGAGTTAAGAACCACACTTCCCCCCACAGTGAGAAAATGTGTGTGTTGAGATAGACATTTTAATAAACAAAGGAAAGAGGAAGGAAAAAATCCCCAAACTAATGATATGAACACCACCATTAACCACCTCCCACAAGTAGACTAGTAGGACTAGACAGTCTCTGAGCAATGTCTACCTTCCCAAAATCTCCTCCCTTCAGTTTTTATTGCTGAGTATGAAGTTGTATGGCATGGAATATTCCTTTGGTCAGTTTGAGTCCCCTGTCCAGGTTGTGTCCCCTCTGAACTACGTGCCCACCTCCAGCCTACTCACTTAGGAGGGGCGGGGGGGGCACAATGGGAAGAAGAGAAAGCCCTGACGCTGTGCAAGTACTGCTCAACAGCACAGCCATCCCAGCCAGGCGCAGTGCATTCAGCTTCATGATTTAGCACATATTCAAATGACATTCACTGTCAGTCATCGACAGCGGAGTAATAGGTGATGGATGGAGGGTCAGTGATAACTGAGTCCAAAATGGAACGAAGCATGTGTTCTGCAAGTCAAGGCATTTTCAGGATTTGCACCACATCTGTTCTTCCTAGAGTTTTTGTCAAGCAGATAATGTAGTATTGATATTTTCTCTACTAAGCTGCTTGTTTTCTAGTAGAAAACAAGGAGAAAGGAAACTTCAGTGTCCCTTGTTTGTAATTTCATTTTATTGAACAAGAGTGTTTAAGGGAAAAAAGTCATGAGCTGTGGCTCATAGTCTAAAATCACTGATGCCAGCAGTTTCCAAATCATTGCTCTGGTTGTTGTTTAGTTAAATATTTAGGTTATTTGATTGCATGTGGAAGGAAGCATTGTAGGTCAAGGTAGCAAGCTAAGAAATGAGAGTTGTTATCTGCAGTTGTTTTGTTGTTACAATTAAATCACTAGAGCATATTATTGGGAATATATTGCTAATAGACTAGCAGTGCATGCATCCTTTATTATGTAAAGGATATATAGAGCTTTTGGAAATCGTACAAGACGCATTCATGGGAGAGCACAAGAGTAAGAGGGAGAGAGACCAGAGACTGTGTGCAGGTGCAATGTGAACAGGTGAAGGATGGTAAAATTAATAATGTTTCACTTGGTTGCATTTGCTGTAACTAAGTATCTCTACTCCATGAAGCTCACGGTTTGTGTTTCTTAAATGCCTGAGTTGTGGCATTCACAGGTGATAAAACCTTTTAGATAGGTAATTCAGTCATCAAATGGATGTTAGGATTCTCTGTTAGAATAGAGAACTTGATTCCTGGTCTTAGCTCTTTTCTTGTTTGGGGGTTGATTCAAGGAGTGGTTTCTCTTGAGTGTGTGCTTAGTTGCTTGCCTGAATCAGGATCTGTGTGTAAGATTTGCTGCAAAGCTCCTGTTGGCTCTCTGTGAGATTTTGCAGTTTATTTCAGTGAACTCAGGGTTAGGCCCATTTAGCATCTGGGACAAATACTGTAAATACAGATAAAGAGGATGCAAGTTTAATTCTGACCTGTTCCTTTGACCTGCTGGAACAACTCTCAGTGCTTTGAAACTAACTCTTACTATTGCATCTTTCTTTGTTTCTCTGGCTGCAAGCATGAATGTTACTGATGTGAGATTTACTGATGTGTTACTGTTATTTCTTATTATCTCTGAATTGTCCCTGGTGAATTTTACCCAAATGTGACGAAGTTTGGTCACTACAGAGTGCCAGTAAGAATGTTCTGGAGGATTTTCCTTTTGTTCACACAGTCCTGACATCACATACTCTGATGCTCTTGATACAACCAAATATCCATTGCCTTTCCTCAGGAGTGGGATGCTGGATCTTGGATCAGAAATGTTAGTATTGTTGATGCGTTCACCTGTTAAGTTGTTACAGTGCAGCGTGTTATATTCACATAGAAGTGTTTGAAGTGTTAGACTTTCCTGAGACATCAAATCTGATATAGGTTAGAATTAAAAGTTTCTGTTGCAAAGATACACAGGTGTTCATTAGTTGTTCCAAATAATGGGAAGCTTTTGCTGTTCTAGGCTAGGAATAAAACAATAGCTCCTGAAATCCAGCTACTGTAATTGTTTTTAATTTATATTATTGTACTATTTAGGCTCAGTTATCCTCAGAAAAGTGTTTAAATTGAATTAACCTTCTCTACCAACAGTTAACTCAAGCAATTTGAATAATTGTACACATAGTTTTCACAATCATCTATGCCGAGATGGCAAGGTTCAGTCCTCTATGTATGATTCTGTATCAGCCATCTATGTATGATTCTGTATCAGCTGTCTGATACAAAAATGAGCCTTTCTGAAGCATGCAGTATCAATCTGAGTTTGCTGCCCTTGAAGCAAATGGGAGTTTTTCAGTCAGAGCAGACATACTCTACAAAATTGCAAAAAAATAAACTCCATGTGTGCTGAACTAGCAAGGTAGGAAAAGTAGATGTTCAGTTGTGAGTACTGCTGAGGCAAAGCTTCTCTTCATTGCTACTACTGACCTTTTGTATAAGACCTTCTCCCTATAAGCTAATTGCATTAATTAGCCAGTTTAATTAAAAATCTGAATGGCAGCCTATGAATTCCAGTTTTGTCTCTGTTTAGATACTCCTGCCAGACAGAAGAGCAAAAAACTATGTTTGCTTTCACTTCACTTTGTACTTTTTTCTCGAGAAGCTTTTTGTATGGTATTATTAGGACAGCACAGGCTATCCTGCCAACTGTAAGGTGCAGAGAGAAATGATGTTAATATTTTCAAAATAAAACCTTTCTCTCTTCCGCTGAAAAAACCATCATAGTTGAAAGAAGCACCTTTCATGCCTGTCTGTGATGGAGTCAAATTGTGATGAGTATTGAATGAGCTGCCAAGCCCTGTATATCACTGAAGACTTGTCTTTGGTAGCCAGTTGGCTGGCAAATTAACCCTATCACATTACTATCCTAAAAGGTATATGACTTGCTGCTTCACTAAGCTGTGATATTGTAAAAGGTTCCAGAATATCATTGGAAAAGGCCTGAATGCTGTATCTGAGCTGATGTAAAATGTACATGGATTTGATATGGAATCCAAATCCAAATTTCTTGACTTGACCAGTTTGTTAATGGCTGGTCCCAGATACTTGAGAAAAATGCAGCTATTGACTTGTTTTACATTTCCTCTGGAGATTTTGTCTTTTATTCTTGGCTGCTTATCCTGGCAGTGTTTTTGTGTTCTGTTTAGATGCTGACAGGGGCAACACAGCCCTCTATGTGTTTTGTTTTGTAAGCTGTTCTTACTGAAGTCTTCTTTTGTTCATTTTCTTAGTCTCATCTGAGTCATTAGGCTTATCTTTATATGTCAAATGATACGGTGATGACGAGGGGGAGTAATTCAACACATGTACTTGACATTTGTCATGTCAGGCAGTTCTTAGCATTTTATGTCTAAGTACAATGAGATTTTGCAAAAGCAGTTTGCATTTGCCTGAGTCTGTATTCTTTAAAACCAATTACACTTTAAATTCTTCCCACACTATAGAGGCCTTCATGTTGTACATATTTCTTAATAAATATTTTATGTTTTAAAGTTATGCACAAGAAATTTATCAGGTTTTTGTATACAGAAGAATATACATGTGAAAGGTTATGAAGGGATAAAATGTATTTCTTTGCCATACTCTAGAACTTTTTGTTAAATTGAGAGATATTTTGAAAAAAAAACCCCACCTACTTCCTGAATCTTCCCCCCTCTCTCCCCCATTTTTTTGCCTTGCTTACCCCGCAGAAATCTTATGCTGTGAAAGATAGGTTTTAATTATCTTGCTGTGTGGAAATTGCTTCTTGGAATTGGATGGTGCAATAAGTGCTAATATTTAATTGCTTGTGATCTGAGTTGAAATCTTGACTTAGGTAATAAGTAAAGGAAGTTTGTTGACTGTACAGTAAAGGAAAGGAACTAATTGGTTTGAGAGGAGAACAGTCTCTTTGAAGAGGCTATTAAAATGATAATGGGTAGGTGATAATTTAGCAAAATAGGCGTATGCATTTAGAATCATAGAATCACTTTGGTTGGATTTGTTCTGATTGACTGAAGCAAGGAGAGAAGTTTTCCACTTTTCTATTTGTTTCTTTACTATGAATCCAAACTTCTAGCATAAATGATATTTGCCAGCAAGGAAAGACAGTGATGCTGTTCAGTCACAAGGCTGGGGTACATGGCTACCTTGTCCAGCTGTTAAGAGATCTTCTGTAAGAAAAAGGCAACTCCTATGTTGTCTTTCTCTGATTATCCCATTTGTAAAGGAAGATAGCAACACACCATTTGTTGATGTGGCAAACCCTTAACAGAAGGGACAGTAATTTACAGTTTTTTCTTAAGGCTGATCTTTCACTTGGAGGAAGATAGGATAGGGTGGTGAGTGCCCCTATTCAGACAGCACTCTGTGTTCAGAGAAATGAACTCTTGTTGTGAGTAACTAAAATAAATAAAGAGGAAGAGGAAACACTCTGCTTAAAGGCAACAGAATGCCAGTGAGTACTGCCAGTGAGTTAACTGACTCTCATAATCAGAATGTTCTCTGTGAAAATTGGGATTTTTAACAAAAAAAAAAACAACAAACAACTTTTTTTTTTTCCTACTGGTAAATCTGAATACAACATTTTGTAAAAGTACACTGAAATGTTTAATTTCAAATCCACTAAATAACAGGTGAATTTCCCTGTAGGGGAAATTCAAGTTTACATCCCTCGAACCCGAACTGTCTAAAGGATCCCCTCTGTGAATTTCTCTTTGTCCTTACTTTCTGCAGTCTGTCATAGCATGTTTTAACCATAAGATAGGTAAGCTGTCCAAGGAGCCTGGCCTGTATGGGACAAAGGACATAAAAAGTTTCCTGAGTATGTATCCAGTTGTGACATACTGCCTCTAGAAAATGCAGCTTAACAGTTTGGATTGAAATCAAATAAGTGGATCACTTGCTGAAAATTTAATTTTCATTGAAAAGGTTGAAATAAAACTATTTAGGGTTTTCAAAGCAAATTTTTTCAAACTGTCACTCGTTAACAGTTTTGAAATTTCTAGGCAATTGGTGATGGAAGAAAAAACTGAGCTGATCATAGGTGGTGGTCCTTTTGGGAGAGGTCACGTAAAACAAGTAGGTGTGCTATTTCTCAAGATTTTTTTTTTCCCAATGTTTGCAAGTACCTCTGACTCACAAGAGAGTACTATTCATCATTCAGTTCTGCAACATGAATTTGTGTTAATACATGTCTTGACATCATGTTATTTATATCTTTCTCCAAAATAATCTTTTAATACTCTTACTGGAGGGGTTTTGAGCTTCTCATTATTGTTATTCTACACAGTTGCATACAATATAGCTGTACTCTTTCTCTTTTTCATCATAGCCTGGTGTCACAGTCTCTATGTTACAGTATTTGAAATAAGTGAAACTGTGTGTGAGGGGCGAAACTTAAGTTTAAGCATGTTTAAGGTAGAGCAGTGTAGAAGTGTCTATAAAACTACCTTCTTCTATTAGCAGGAAATTGTGTTTATAAAGGTAAATGAGTAATTGTATACAGGCTTTGGCAATTTCTTGACCTTCATATGACATTGTTCAGACATTGGAGGTATTGCTGTTTTGTGAGAAGCACTGTGGCACAATGCCAGGCTGTGAACTGTGCAAGCTTCTAACAAGAAGTAGGCCCGAGGGAGACAGTTTTAGGGCAGGCTTAGATTGAATCTTACTTCATCCCCTTGAGCCACCAGTAAAATAGTTAAATAAAAGACTTTCTTTGAGACCCTTCCTTCCTCAGAAACACTGATGTGACTAGAATCTGTCATTTGCTAGGTCTTCCTTTACCATGGTTTTGATGATAAAACCAGTTTTCCCTGGTTGAAGACAGACTTAAGCTATTTAATTGCCTTGTGTGTGAAGCACCACACACTGTATCACGAGGCTGTCGCACATCTTCCCTGCTCTGTAGGACCATATGATAGCGAAGGGCCACAAAAAAAGTCTGTAGTCCAGGAGGCAGACTACTCTGAGGAATGACATCTCTCTTATTGCTGGACTCCAACCTCCAGACACAGCTGAGATGCCAGAAATGTGTGAAGTGATGGAGTCATGAGACAAAAAGCAGGCAAAGGACAAGTGAATGATTCATATTTTTTGTCTGCAGAGGTCATTAAAATCCAAGTTTGTTGCATTTTTTAACAGATCAGCTTACATGACTAGATTCCAAAAGGTTCACATTTGTTAGCAACAGTTTTCTTTTGGATGTTATTCACACTGCAAAGACTTTAACTGTTGATAAAGAGGTTTTTTAAGGTGTACCTTTAATCTGCATTCTTGTGACTGCCTTTTTATTGAGACAAAGTAATTTCTAAGTATTTCCTTTTGTTAATTTTTAACATTCTTCTAGAGATTTGTCCCTTACTTTACCAGTTGTCCAATGAAAAAATATAGGACTAAAATGGGTTTCATTCCATGCTGGTAAAATTACAAAGCAGGAATATTGTTCATTATTTCCTGTGCACAGCTATTGAAATAAATGAAGCAAGAGAGAAGAGGAGTGCTTTCCTCAGTGAAGAGGTTCTGAAAATGGTTTAATCTAAAAAAAGACAACAATTAGAAGGGGAGAACAGAGTTTTAAACATTCATAATAGCAGGCTAATGAACAGAGGGGCAAGAAGGGGTGAGAAGATTAACTTTGGACTTCCTAAGAGCCATTTGAAATTATTACTTCTTGGTCTTTGGTCAGGAATACAAGCATGTGGTAAAAAATGTCCTAAAAGTCTGTTATCAGTATGGTGGAGATCCTGGGCACCTCAGCTGCTTCTTGATCAACTCAAGAATGGTGAAATTGCAAAAACAGTCCCTTAGAGCCTGCAGTCACCAAAACCTACTCTATCTCTCTCGTACATCCTAATCATGAAGAGGTAAAGCCCCAAATTTCTTCCGTATACAATAAAAGAGAAAGCATAAATTATGTAGTAATTAACTCTCATCAGACCAGGGAACAAACAGTGCTTACCATGACTGGAATAGCCCATTCTGATGGGTTACCTGAGAACTTTATTTTTCATTGGGGTCTTGTCCTCTATTCAAAGAAAAACAAATGGAAATAAATTATTGAGAAAGTACTCTGGGTCTGATGAAGTCTAGGAGGAACTAAGTCATAAATGGGCAGTCATAAATGATTACTGGATGGAAAACTTTTCCTAAAATAGCCTTTCAGTGAAGTACTTCAGGCATCTTATGTCTTATATGATAAAATATTTAATTTAAAATCTCAAATACTCTTGGCATAATAAAATGTAAACTTTCATCATCAAAAGCTTCTATAAAGTTTTCATGCCAGTTGAATGGACTGGTACCTGTTTTCTCTGTGTGCAGGGTTAATTTGATGGAGAAAGAGTTGTCAAAATGTTGAGTAAGATGCTTATCACCTTTCATATCAGGCAGAATTTCAGTTGTTATTTCACAAATCATTGATCCACCGAACAAATCTGTGCAGCACAAAATGCCCATTGTTACATGGGTGTAGTTGTTTGTAAAGTTGAAAAAGCATGTAAAGTTTATCATATAAGGTTGTGGCAAGGTTCTCAGAACTTATATAATGAGAAGAGATAAAGTATTCCAGTACACATTTCGTATAAAGCCTGAAATCTTTATTCTTGGTACATTAGTAATTCAAGATTTCAGATAGATAATCAGTGAAAAGAAAAGGCTTTTCTTATGACAATTTTTTTGCAAAATGGAATTATGGATCATGGACTGAGTGTAATACCACCTTTCATCACATGTATTTGTCCTTTTTTGTGCTGTGTGGAGGTACTTTTTTAATGGCTCTTTACCAGCACTGTAATGCTCATCATAATACTTTCAAATTGGGTTGTCATAATAATGAAGGATTAAGTCCAAAATCAGGACAATCTTGGTCCTAAATTAGTATCCGGTCTTTTTAATTATTACAGTTAATTAAAGAATTTTTTTTAATAAATGCACACTTTCAAAGGTACCAGCAGTTAGTCTCTGTGATGAGTCGGTTTGAGGCATTTTTCCATTTAATCTTCAGTTTGAACCTCAGTGTCTGCAGACTTAAAAATTAAATTTCTGTCTTGGTCATCACTTGATTATCATCACTTGAAATAAATTTTTACTGCAGTGAGGAAGTAGGACATAGATAAGAAAGCCACATGACTCTAAAGATCCATTTCATGCCAGGGCCAGATTCTGATGCACATATTTCTGTTGTGCATAACTTCATGAGTGAATTAAAATATAGATAAACGTTGAGATCTATATCAATTTTGCAGCCTCTGGCATTTAAGGTTTTTGAGGCAGAATTCCCAGTGACCATAAAATCATAGCCCTTCCTGAAAAATCTTAGATCAGGTGACCTAGTGGAGTTACAATCCAGTGTTGCAATGATTCACACTGCTAGTTGCTCAAGTAACATTTTGGTGTTTGTGCTGCCTAAGGAGCTAACCACCATTATATTGTCTTAAACATTTTTAATTGCATTCTAAATCCTTTTCAGGGCATTACTTCTAGGTTTAGAAAAAGAAAACCAGCTATGACTGTATCACTGCAACCCCAATACAGCTCCCTAAACGTGCAATTTGCAGTGCCTGTTCTTGTTTACCTTGGTGAGGAATGTAAATATGAATCCCCTTCAACTGCTTTCTCTGTCAGTGTTGCTACGCAGAAGGCAAACATGGCAGCTGTATGACCCAGATACCAAGCTCTGAAAGATTTTGCAATGTAGAATCTGCATCTTGGTTGCTTATTGGAAAAAAAAACCCACAACTTTCTGTTGCCTAAATTTTAAATGAACTGTTCCGTGCAGGCTTGTAATTGTTGTTATCATCCAATGTTTTTCTTTAGTCATAAGTGCAGCCATAAATTATTGTACTGTGTAGAATTTCATAATGACTCAAAACCTTCTCAGTGAACAGGTTGTATTATGGACTGATACTATGCAAGAAGTTCTGCAGGTTGCTTTTCAGGTTTTGATCAAAATATGTAAAGGAATATGACATTGTGACACTAGCTATTTTAAATGACACCTTGAATAGTCTTTGGCATCACTGATGAAGGTTCTAGTACTGTGCAATGCACTGGAACTGAGTCATTGGATGATATGCAGTACTCATAAACTAGATTTGATGGCACTCTTGAATCCCTAAATTTGAAATTATGCATAGATAGTGAACTGAATCTTGTTTCTTGTTTAAACCTATACCTTATGACAAACATCTTTATGCTGTCTACTTTCATGCCATGAAGAATTTCCCCCTCAGTACATATATAAACACATTAGGAAGGTCACGGTTTTCATAAATTATTTGCTCTGGCAAACCATTTAAAGCTGTGTAATATTTTTACCAGCAGGTTTCTTGCATTGTTAAGCAGAAAAGAAGAGGGAGGATAAAAATAATTCATTGAATAAGTATAAATTGGTGGCTCACAGATACATGCTGCTGGCAGTTCTGATGGTACAAGACAGTAAGGATACTACTTTTCATGTACATAAAGCATGTTATAACATGGTGAAATGTTTATGCATACATTTTAATGAAGATACTTTGAAGATTTAATGTTTTATCTTAAAAGTGCCTATTTTCTTTCCAAAAAATGTCAGATGTTACTGAATTGTTGCTGGTAGGAAGTGGGAGATCTAGCCATTCATAAAATCAGGGGGATTGTCATTGAGCCCAAATTACTCTCTATGTTTTAAAGTGAAGAAAACACAGGACCTTCTCATTAAGGTCATACCTCTGTTGTATCTATACAGCGTTACTGAGATACCTTGTGCTTCATTTGACATAAAAGCTCCCTTATTTATTAGTAATTCTGTTGATGTAACAGTTCTTGTGGTTCCAGTGAATCCCATGAGATGACAAAGAAATGCACAGTTCATGAGAAGCAAAGTAAATCCTGCTGTGAAGTAGGTCAGGCAAGAGCACTGTGGAATCAGTGCAAAGTAAAAGGAGATTGGAGAACAATGTCTGTTTCAAAATAAAGAAGGGTTTCATATTATATACCTATTTGACATGACTAGACCTAGAGCTTGACTTAAATTCAAATACCGTAATAAAAGGAAATGTTGTTTATGGGTACATTGTGGCCACTGCTTTGTCTTTTTTAGAACTTTTGTAGTAAGAAGTTCTCTATTCTTAGGATAAATGTAAGAGAAGTTCTAGGTCAGGTCTGTAATTTAAAAAAGGCAGGGAAAACAGCTATTATTCATGTGGACTTCATTAATAAATAACAGCAGTATCTGATCTGTAACAAACAACAAAGTATATCAGTGCATTGGGACTGTAGCTCTAGACCTGAGCACTCAAAAACTAAGTGCAGATATCTATCTATGAGAACTATTAGCTTGATAATTGATAGTGGAGGACAGAGAAAGCTTGGCAGAGTCCCTCTGCCAAAAACCCTTGACATTTTCTGAACTGAAAACAGGTGCAAATAAGGATGAATGTGTGTGGCTCATGTCCACCTTTGACAGAAAATCTCTGAGCCCAATAATGAACTTGACTGTTTGAAGAATGCTGAGACAGGATGAAATTGTTGCAGCAGTTCTGAGTGGAGAAAATGCCAAATGCTTTTTAACCAAGTTAAAAAAAGTGGATGGGCTGTTACATGTCAGAACCTACTGGCTCTTAAGCCTCTAAATAACGTTACCATTACATCTTAGAAAACACCTCTGTGCAGTGACACAAATATTCAAGGTGGTCCTAGGCCATAGGAGTTTCATTTTGATACTTCTGTATCCAGTGGGAGAGAGAAATAGAGAAATTAAAAGTGGAAAGTATCTGCTAGGTCATACATTCAGCTCTCTCAAGACAGAAAATACAAGAAAAGTTATTAGTGGTGACAAACCTTTTTGTCTTAGTAGCAGAACTTCTCAGCACAATAAGATCTGTTCAGTAGGATGCCCTATGCAAAAGCACTTGTAAATAGTTTACATTATTTCTGGGGCTCCCATTCACAATAGGTGACTGTAATTTACCACGCATGCTGGTAGGAGGAGAGCATGGTAGACTCACCTTGACATGAGTTTGGTGCCAGAATGGAGACTGTGTAAGAATGGTTTCAACGTGTTTTCTTTTGCACATTGTTCCATTTTTCCAAGTGGCGGCTTCCAGGTTGAGAGTTTCTGTACACTGAGTGGTTATGTGGCACCTGATGCACAAGAAAGCCATTGAACTTTATGCCCTTGTAAAAATACAGAGATGATAAATTTCTGGCTGGGTGGCTTGCAAAGAGTAAATTGATTGCATTTTGCTGTCTGCAAACTACTGACTATTGCTAATTTATTACTAGATTCATATATGTCAACGCACAGCTAGCCCTTCAAGAATACCAATCTTCGGTACTATTTGGAAATACTATGCTTTTCTTAATAAATAGCAAGCAGAGAGAAATAAATCCATTTGGCTGTCTGAAAATGGTACTTGCCAAAGGCCTACTAGAGTAAATGCTTGGATGAGGAGACATTTTATGACATTTTATCATTACAAAAACTTGGACATAAAGTCCTTGCCTTCTAAAGGGAAAGGCCAATCTAAGTCGCAAGCAATTTTCATGCACTAGGCAATAACTGAGATCTGCTAAGCAGATCTAGTAGAATCTATGTTTTAGGCTGTTTAGCATTAAATTATATATTCATTCTGATAATGAAGTGGAGAGACTGCTCAAATGTTTTTCTAATATTTGCAACGTAATTTAAAAGGTCAGTGGTAACAGATTGCATAAGTGTTCAGAGAGCCAAAGCCTGCCCTGAACTATCCTTTGTCTAGAGCCCTTTACCTTCGGTAGCTTGGCATGTTCTCTAGGACCAAGGATTCATTCTAATGTGCTCTATCTTCAGTAGGCCTTTCCCTGG
This sequence comes from Egretta garzetta, assembly GCF_000687185.1. Classification (NCBI taxonomy): domain Eukaryota; kingdom Metazoa; phylum Chordata; class Aves; order Pelecaniformes; family Ardeidae; genus Egretta; species Egretta garzetta. The sequence goes on from NW_009259180.1 coordinate 169,872, forward strand.
CAGTTAATGAAATTTGAAGGAAATACCAAAACATCTCAGTTCCGAGGTTAGATTGTACTAAAGGGTTTTGATTTGTGTTTCCAGAATAAAGCTGGTTTTTTGCTCCATCTTTCTCATCCCTCCTTCTCTTTCATTCTACCTCTCTTCCACTCCCCAGGAAGGAAAGGAAGTAATAGAACTGTGTTACCAAGCAAACTAATTTTCAACCATCCTAGTACCAGCATACGCTACACTGTAATAGTCACATATCTTTATAAACTGACTGCACTGATGAAAGGGTAATTTTATTTTGCTCAGTCATTTATTGTGCTCCTTCAAGGGTCAATTTTTATAGCACTCAGAAATGTGCTAGAGACTACGCAGATATGTATATGATTAAATGATAATGCAGATACTGCAAAGCACTTGGGTATAAACAGTTATGCTATATAAGTACAAAGTTCTCAGGAACAGCTTCTATGGCTAACAGAAAGTGAGAAAACCAGAGATTTTTATCTTGCAGTGTTTCAATCTGGGCAGTTTGTAAAGTTCAGATTATTCTTTCTGGGGAAAGTAGCTGAAATTGATGATTTTACCTACAAAACTGTGACATTTCATATTTTCTGTTCATTGCTCATTACAGTAACAAATTCACTAGAATTTAACAAAAAAAGAGTTGATACTACTAAATACAGAAGTGTAAAAAATACAGGAACTACATAAAATGCGGTAAAATAAAAGCTGCTGTCTTTCAGAGGCAACATAGTAGACTAGATGGGCTGTTGGAACATGAGACTTTTAAATCCTTTAAAAATGTAAGGTTTGGGTGAAGTTTCTTAGAATCGTATGGGCTAACATAAAGAGGAAAAGGGCAGTATGGCCTTTGCAGGAGGATACATAAATTTGTTCCTTATGTGTCATGTGTTACTCATGGAGATGTGGTGCTTACTGATAGGCATTGCTAACCCTGAAAGTCAAGATGGGGCATCAGAAGAAGATTCTTGCACTAATTGTGCTGAGACCTTTACTTGGAAGACAGCAAAATAAGGCCCAGACTCCGCTTATTTTTGTTTATGCAGTATTGAAAAGTTAAACTTGGGAAGTCATAGAATTTGTAATAAGAAATGGTTGCTTTAAATGGAAATAATTTCATCAAGAATTATAAGAGCATCCCTATACTTCCTTTTTCTCCCTCCTTAATGGTCCAATAGCCATTTAATCCGTTTTCTGGAGAAATAATGTGATTTTAAATACCCCTCAGGCAAAGTTAGACACCAAGACCAGAATTCCTTTTTGTCTGTAAGGGTTTTAGCCACTGAACTAATGACTAAAAAGGGGAAAATCATCAAAACTTTACAAAATAAAGTTAGTCCTAGAATCTTGAAGAAAAGTATGGTTTGTTTCACCAAACCCTCTTCTCAGCTTTCCTTTATAGCTACCTGAAGTCATTTGCCTTGGTCTGGTAGCTTGAGTGACCTAGTAGGTGACACCCTATTCTCTTCACTAGTATGCATGAAGATCAGGAGTATCCCTTGCATGTTACAAATCCTACTACTAGCAAGACCCTGCTACCAAACCGCACCAAAGAACGAGGTGCCATGATACCTCTGTCTCCCATGAAGCCACCTGCATAAATTCTAACTTACATAGGCAGACAGTTTAAATGTTCATGTGAAACTGTGTTCAGATAGCTTGAGAAAGATTGTTCATCAATTCTGATAAACAGAGTTATGCTAAACAGAATTAAGGAGTTTCATATGCCTCGTTTCCCCTATGTTTCTTTGTTCTACACAGGAACAAAGCTATAGCTGCTCATTTCTGATTGAGCTGACAAATGACATGACACTTTGTTTCAGTCAGTATGTTTTGTTTATTGTGTGAGAAGTTAAGTATCAGGCAAGATTTTTCTCTGTAGTACTATGTAAGTTCAGAGTTACTTAAACTTAACATGACAGCATCATTTTGCCCTCAACTCAGTGCACTCTTGCTTCTATATTGAAGACACCCAATTTTCTTTTCTAGGAATATTAGTGTGCCTTTTGGTATTAACAAGGTTATAGTGTTTGGAATCAGCAATTGAGCTGCATCACTACTAGTAACTGGATATCATTCACACATATCTGAGAAAATATATTGTTAGTAGGACCCATTAATTAAGTATACCAATTTGTTTATAATTAACTGAAGAAATTTACAGCTTTAGAAAAACTATTGCAGTAGCTGATATAAACACATTCACAATGCCAAGTTTAAATGCTTCCAGTAAGAATTACTTACATTAATACCACAATGATCATGTTTGACAGCACTATGTAAATGTGGCAATTGTTAGGTTTATGCCCTAAATTTTAGGTCTACTTTAAATATCAACTTGCACACTATTAGTATATTTTCAAAAATGTTGCAGAAAACCATTCCAAGGCTATAAAACTTTGTAGCACAAAATATAGAGGTTGCATGCTATGTAATAAAGAAAATCTCTGAACTCTCACCACACTCAAATTGAAGAGAAACACTTAGATTTATCTTGCCTGTGCACATTCTGACATTATTATGCACTTAAAGATAAGGTGGGGAATTGTGCTTGTGAAATAACTCATTCTGTTAAATGCTGAAAATAAGAGGAGATCTAGGTTTTAAAAGGTGTGAAAAATGGCTCTTGCATTTAAATGTATAGGTTGGATTTTTTTATAACTTGCTCATTAGACAAGTATTTCTATTTCGTCTCAAAGCTAGCAAGAAAGTGATCTTTCATTGTGCAGCCGCAAAAAAGCAGACATTTCAGAAAAGAGAATTACTGCTTTGCCTATGTCTTATCTATACTAGAAATGCATTTTCCCCACCTTAATCTCAATTTACTAATAACCTTAGGTTTGTTATATCACCTCAAGAATTTCAAGCTACTCTTTGTCGTGATTAGTATTTTTAATTGTCTTCTTCAAGGACAACTCTCTAGTTAAATAACTTTACAGTTCACAGTAATCATAACTGTTAAATGTTAATGTAAAATAATTAATAAATGAAACAAATTGTTGATGATTAAGTTATCCTGAATGCTAGAAATACTGGAACCGAGGGGAAAAAAGTCAGGATATAAATTAGCAATATTTCTGTTCTGTTGGTCTTCATAAATGGGAAAACTCATGACATAATAATACAAAGATGATGTGGATTTACTGCTCTCTTGAAATACATTTGGTTACTGGTATCTAGTTTGCAGGCAGCTTGCAGAGTTTACACGCTACATTTTGGCCTGAATTTCTCAAAGGTGTAAGTGCTGCTAATCCTACTGATGTTGAAAGGATGTGTTCATAACCAGCAGTTTTGAACGTCAGGTCATTTGAATATAAAAGAAGCACAGTTAACACACCCTACAGGAAATGCTGAGGTTTTTTGGTGACCAGGCATTTGGGGTTTTTTAGTGTTTTGAACAAAACCAGAATCTTTTTGGGGAAAAAAAAACCCAGGTATAAATATGCATGAATAAGATGGAGAGATTTCCTTTCCAGTGAATCAGTACTAAATAGAAAGCATATGTCTAAACTCTGAGAAAGTATTTGTTTCTATAATTGCATGGATAAGACTAATTATGCCAATTATACAGAGACAAATATGCTATCTATCTATCTATATGCAACTTCATGCTTCAGCTTCTATCTTGGAATTCTGTTCACACAAAAAAGAAAACTAATTTCAAAGGCTTGCCTAAAAATATGTCAACAATTAAATCCACTGTTCTCAAGGTTAAGTAATACCTCTTTCTCTCTCTGCTATGTGTAGAGACAGTGATGAAAAAGCGAATCTTCTCAATATTTCTAATACAGACTAATTTGGCTGTGACATTTTTTTCTGGTAATCCAAAAAAACCCCATGTGGAGCTCACTGCCTGGAAAAGGAAGAGTGGATACTGGATGCAGTAGTGACTGTGCTCAAGAGCAAAAAAAGCCTTTGCCTGTTTTTCCATTTCCTACCAGCAATAACAGCCATTTTGTAGAGGGACTCATTAAAGAACACAGAAAGGCAGAAAAATGGTAAAAGGAAAAAAAATTACAGGCATGAGAGAAATTAATGTAAAAATGCACTGAGTTGTTGTGAACTGGATAAACAAATTATGTAAATGACAAACTTGGATTTAAATTATTTTTATTTCCTCATTTATTCCATAGGTATAGGAGATTATTACCAGTTGTCCAGCTGAAAAAGTAAAAATCAGTATTTTAGATGATCTCAGAAGTGTTTGTTTTGTTTTTAGCCCTTGGCCATGCTATCTCTTCTTGCCACATGAAAAGAAAGCTGTTGAAGACAAAATAATGAAGAATTCTTATTTCACAAGATACTTCTCATCTGCTTTGTCAACATGTCTATGCAGTTGGAACGCAGGATTTAGGAACTCAGCTGAGGAATCAGATTTAGCTCACCAGAGAGGAGTTTATGGGAAGTGTCTGATTAAACTACAGTGAATCACAGAGGTGAAGGTATCTCTGTTCTTAGACCTGGGAATACCTGGACTGTAAAGCTTCACAGACATGCAGCAAGAAATTAAAAAATGAAAAAGAACTGTGCTGCACACCTCACTTAGACCAGGGAAATCTTAAATTCAGATGGTTCATATGCTTAGTATCCCCATAAGTACTCAATTTTCTTACTCAGAATTCTGTTAAGGACTGTGACTGCTGTTGGATGTCCTCAGCTGAAGTTTTATTCTTTTAAGGCATTCAGAAGCCAACTACACTCAGTTGCTCTTGGAGAACAGCCTCACACTTTGTAGCCTCACTCTTATAATAGAGCAGAGGACAGGTTTTAGTCTATATTTTTTACCTTCTTTTCCATCTGTCTTCACTGTCTCACTTTTCTGGAGAGGACTTCTCTGATGTAATTTTCCAGCCTCTTTGCAGTGATTCAGCAGCTCACAGCAACCTGAAGAAAATCTAAGGATGAGTCACACACAATTTTCCAGGGTTGTCCCTTAAATAGCAACTTGAGGGTACACTGCCTCTATAATCAGAGCATCTTGTTGTGCCCCTGTGCTGATTGAGAGGCTGCTTTATATCTTTACCTCTGTTAAAATTTTTGCTGTGTGGAAAAGGCAACAGGCAGAAAGAGAAAGTAATTTTGTTCTCTGGAGTGCAATTAGTGAATAGACTGTGATCAAAGACCTTGCACAGCTGCACAAAAGGCTTAAGAAGAAATTTCATTTATGCATCCTCAATCCAATAACTCCTACAGAGGGCATTTTCAATATTATGCTGTGGACAAGCATCACACCATCTTGCTGTGTCCCTTTATATCTTCAAGACTAAAGCTGGTAAAAGCAAAATCCTGTGCCTTTTTCTTCTGAAAGTTAGTTAAAAGTGAAGGAGTTTTATTTCCATTAAGATAGCAAAAATAGGAAGGTGCATTCTGGAACCACTTTGCAGCTGTACACAAACCAATGTGAGATCTCGCATTGCCTCTTCTCCAGGTGTCTGGTAGTAAGATCTTGTTTGCTTTCTTTTCTGAAGTAAGAAATTTCACTAGTTCTTGAGAATTTCTGCTCTCCTGCTCTGCTATCCTCCTGTTAATCCAGGGACTGAGTTTTGATGTAGCAAACTATCCTCTGGTTCTTAAGCACCAAGATCAAACCAATCTACAATTAAAAACACACACAGCATCATGATAGGTAATGGCCAGGATTTAATTTAGTTCAGTATATCAATTCTGATCTATTATATATTTTAGAATCATAGAATCGCTTTGGTTGGAAAAGATCTCTAAGATCATCAAGTCTAACCTTTAACCTAACCCTGACATCCCACTACTGAACCCTGTCTCTAAGCACCTTATCTCTCCTTCTTTTAAATACCTCCAGGGATGGGGACTCGACCACCTCCCTGGGCAGCCCATTCCAGAGCCTGACAACCCTTTCAGTGAAGAAGTTTTTCCTAATGTCTAGCCTAAACCTGCCCTGGTGCAACTTCAAACCATGCCCCCTTGTCCTATCATCTGTTACCAGGGAGAAGAGGCTGACCCCCACCTCGCTACAGCCTCCTTTCAGGTAGTTGTAGAGGGCGATCAGGTCTCCCCTCAGCCTCCTCCTCTCCAGACTAAACAACCCCAGTTCCCTCAGCCGCTCCTCCTAAGACTTGTGCTCTAGACCCTTCACCAGTTTTGTGGCTCTCCTCTAGACATGCTCCAGCAACGCAACATTTCTTGTAGTGAGGGGCCCAAAACTGAACACAGTATTTGAGGTGCGGCCTCACAAGCACCGAGTACAGGGGCATGATCACTTCCCTACTCCTGCTGGCCAAGCCTGTAGCACTGCATGGGGTTGTTGTGACCAAAGTGCAGGACGCAGCACTTGGCCTTGTTGAACTTCATACAGTTGGCCTCAGCCCATCGATCCAGCCTCTCCAGGTCTCTCTGCAGAGCCCTCCTCCCCTCAAGCAGATCCACACTACCACCCAGTTTGGTGTCATCTGCAAATTTACTGAGGGCACACTCAATCCCCTCGTCCAGGTCATTGATAAAGATGTTAAACAAGGCTGGCCATTCATTTACAAGCCATACATAGGACAACTTGCTAAGCAGGTTATTTCAAGCTCAAGTTACTTCTCCTCTTTGGAGCTGATTGTCATTGCTTCTATCTTTAAGCAAAGCCTAATATCTGACATCACTTATCATACCTAAATAAACAAATCATGAAGCAAGTTCAAGGGGGAGCATTAATATTAGAGTCACAGAGAAGCTGAATATATACTGGAACAGTAATAAGTGATTCTTATTTATACCACACTGCCGGTGAAGACAAGCAAGTTGTGAATATATCTGTATATGTACAACAGTTACAGAGACTTTATTGCTGCAATCACAGGATATTGATATGTAATGACTGAAAAAGATTCTGACAGTGGAAATGAAATTAATCAACTAATTCACATCAACCTCATGTTGCCAAAATGGTACTGAATTATTTTTATAGTAAAGTTATGTAACTAGGGGCATAGAATCATTTAGATTGGAAAAGACCTTTAAGATCATCAAGTCCAACCGTAAACATAACACTGCCAAATCCACCACTAAACCATGTCCCTAAGCACCTTGTCTACCTGTCTTTTAAATATCTCTAAGGATGGGGCCTCCACCACTTCTCTGGGCAGCCTGTTCCAATGCTTGACAATCCTTTTGGTGAAGAAATTTTTTCTAATATCCAATCTAATACACACCCACACACCCCAGCGCAACTTGAGGCCATTTCCTCTCGTGCTATCGCTTTTTACCTGGGAAAAGGAGACTGGCACCCACCTAGCTACAACCTCCTTTCAGGCAGTTGTAGAGAGTCATTAAACATATAAGTCAGTCCACTTTCTTTCCTCAGCCAAGTACTTCTAACTCAGAATTCTAAATCTACAGTCTTAGAAACATATGCATAACACTGATTGCTTTAGAAAACTTCTATTCATGTTAGTGGGATATTGTTGTGAGTAAATGAATAAACTTGCTTATTAGCACTTTACAACTCAGTCTTAAAATTGCCTTCTATAGAGTTAGAAGGTTAAAGCTAGGTTAAATTACTTTTAAAAAGACATTCCTCTTGGTGTCTGCTTATACCCAAGTAATCTGCGGCCAAACTGAAGTTTATCAGCTGCATTTTACATGAGCTTTTTAAGAAAATGTATGAGGGAGGACAAATTCAGTTGTGATGTGAACATTGGATAGTTGAGAAGGCTTTTGATACATAGGATAGTGAACACAATCCCATACCAATTCAGTTTCATAGGTCAAGGTAAATAGTAAGCTATCTGCTAACAAATGGTGCATACATTGCCTATCCTTTCCTGACTATGTTTCATATAGTAGTAGAATAATATTCTTTTAAAGATACAGTTAGAGAAGTATTATGTTCATAGTTAGGTTTTGCATATCTGTGCATAATCAAGCAAAGTGGTAAATTGAGTATAGTATTCATAGTAGTATTTTTTGCAAAGTGAAAGAGACACGTTAATCAGCATTAAAATTTCCAGTGAAAATCATAGTTGTGAATGTGTAAATGTAGGCACCTGGTTGTTGGAGAAAAACAACTTGATTTCCCTTTGAAACTGGATAAAATATGTAAAAACTGCATCAACAAAAAAAGGAAAAAATATGCCTGTGGCTATTACTCTACAAATAATAGAACACTGAGGAGTGCAATTAATTTGAGAGTAAAATTAGCTACACGGGGCATCAGGCAGTTACCATTAACATTCAGGTTTGAAATAGTAACGTAACAAAGAACAGTAGTAACATGTAACAATGTAACAAAGTAAAATACTTTGCCATAAACTGCTTATACAAATACTGCTTTTCATAACATAGCACAGTCTTAAAGTTCCTTGCAATTTCATAGATTTTTAATGGCATCATATAGCAATACACTTCCCAAATTTACTGAAAGGGGAATGAAGTTAAAGAGCTAATATGCTGTCATCTGTGTTGTCCACATAATTGTATATAATGAAATATTTTTAAAAAGAATCTTAATGATAAAAGTAAGGGAACTAATACCATGGTACTTGTACCATGTCCAATTAAGTTATGTTTCCAGTCCTGTATCTTAATTAGCTGAATAAAAATTGCATCGCACTTCACATACAAAGGATGCCCTGGAAAGTTTAAAGTCGTATCTCTGAGAAAGCAGGTCAATGTAGCCACAAAGACTGAATGTTCACACACAAGAATATTCACATAGTTAAAAATAAGATTCCACCATTTAAACACACACATTTTGTACTCCCAAATATATATTCTGCATGTAGTATAGGGATATTTATATTTTTATGTTCCTTGCATACAAATGACAATCTCACATTTTCAGTTTATATACACATAGCTCTCCATTCTATGCATGCAGAAGTTGAAGAAACAGTTATATCATTTTAACCAAAGCAGCTGCAGGCCCCATGTATGCCTGAATGTGATCCAGCAACTGTGCTCAAGTTTTGTTTAAGTCCCCTGTAAAGTCTGCTCCAGTACAGATTCCCAGAGCAGACCACAGCATCAGGTTCTTCAAGGCTGTTGTGTGATGGTGGGGTTTTTTTTCTTTTTAAAAGAAGCTTCTAGAAGGGACTAACACCCAAATTGTTACAATCTTTGCCCAAGGTGTGTAACATCTTGTGCTCGGTCCCAGTGAATATGTGTTCTTACTTGGTATTGACTGGAGATCATTGTGAGCACAGCTGAGGAAAAAAAGAAAGAAAAATTAAAAAAAAAAAAAAAAAGCATTCAACTTCAAATTAAAGATGCTCCAGGCCAAGAATAGTGATTTTGAAGTCTAAATAAAATTTAGTTGACATGTGTGTTCTCTATTTGAAATTCATCTGCTATAAGCATCTAATGCAAGCCATTCTACTGCTATGTATAAGTTAGCTTGAAAACCTATATAAATGCTGCAAAGGATTTAAGTTGTCAGAACATACAAGAAAAATATTACAACATTGCAACAAGATGTCAAAATACTATAAAACATTAAGATTTTCTAAGTTTTTATTGTAGCCTCAAAATGAATTTATTACCAATATTATCATCATATTCCCCACCCCAAGTTCTTCCTGCTTCCATGATTCCTTGCGGTGTATTCAGTCTTGAAAGCAAATAAAAAACCAGGCCTGATGATTTTATATCATCAGCAAAGCTTATCTAAACTAGCATTTACTATAGTCAAAGGCAATCATGAGGTGCTCTTTTGCTTGTGGACAACTTCATTTCATGGAAAATGACCTGAAGAAGAAAATGGTTCATTGTAAATGTCTTATTGCAAGAAGAAGGAAAGAACATATACATCTATCTCTATTTATAAAGATCTAAATATAATATAGAAACGTCTTCCCCAAAGCCAGCAGCATTGTCTAACAAGTCTATGTAACATCTCATGTGATCACTCTGAGATATTTTTAAAAGCATGATAACAGCAAATAAACTAAAAAAATGAAAAGGACCTGTAATCAGCCATATTAGAAAGCAAGTACCATTTTCTGCCAACCAACACGGTAAAGAACTATTAGGTAGCAATCTTAGCACTTGAGTAATTTCACTAGTATCAACAGAATTTTACTTCCTTATAACTGGGTTATTTTGGCCCTCTAGTATGTAATATACCCAGATTAACTGCCAATGGAGAACTTACTGTTCCATTAGACACAAAAATAAAGTGACTCAGAAGCTTACATTCAGCAAAAGAATTCACAGTGGATAGTGAAGCTCTTCAGCTTCTACAGCGAATGAAGAGAAGTTATGCCAAATAAACACATTCAGCACCCTCTTAATTTCTTTTGCAGAGATTAGACACAAAGAAGTATTGAATGGGATTTTTTTTTTCCTTTGGAATTGCAAAAAAATATTAGCTCAGTAAGAAGCAATCTAGCAGAAGGACTGACACTGGATTCTACCTGAAAAACAGAGAATACATCTTTCATATGGATGTAATGAAAACTTCTGTTGTTACAAACAAAAGACATAATGGTTTTCCCAAAATATTGGAAGACCACAAATATAAAACAGTAATAAAAATAAACTGAGATACAGTTTTTGCTCTTCTGTGCTATCTACCCCTCTTCCTCAGGGAGTCTGACAGTTTAATAATGATATTTGACCCACTATCTACCCTCTCAGTGAGCACTTGTATTCTATTAATCTTGGTTTTCCATGTAATGCTTTATGCAATTTACAATGCGCATTCCCTCCTTGACTTGATTTTCATGCACCTGTTGAGCTAGGAAATACGTGCACATAAACTTGGTGCCAGCACAACTGAGAAGGTCATGCAGAAACTTTAGCTTCCTACATTAATTTATTGTTGTGTCATCAAAATGAACAATGAGAAAATACATTATTTGATCAGGAAATTATGTCATTAGTACTGAATATATCTCCTCAAATTTATTGTACAAATAGTTTAAGAGTGAATCTTTGTATTCCCTTATTTTTGTTCAAAGTTTCTGTTCAACCAAGATTAAAATATACATGTATGGAAACTTTCATCCTCTTTCAGGTCCACATGTAATTACCTTTCACCTTTTGAACTTCTTGAGATTCTGATAAAAACATATGACAGATATGGAATGTTTTCATTTCGAAAATCATTGATCAGTCTTACAGTGACAAACAGCTCATGTCTGTCTAAATACTGTTACGCATTAATCTTGCCTTAACCTTACATTCCACTAAGTCTTTGTTGGCCTGCACGCTGAATACACACCAATAGATCATCATTTGGTCATTTTGTCAGCCAAACAGTGCTTTGTCTCTTACTCCCTTGTCAGCCTAAGAGTTAATTACACTAGTGTAGTGTGTTGTTACATTTTTGGAATTTGTACCTCATAAAAATTTAGAGGCAAAAGCAAAGCAGCAGTTTCTGTTCCAAAAAAAGGAGACTTCACACATTTAACCATGCTCAAGTCATTTTAGTTCTATGGGAGTCCTGACGCGAGTAAGACTGGTAACCAATGCAAGTACTTGAACAAATACAGCTAAAATGTCACATATAAGTCAGTATCTTCTCCTGATTTTTTTTTAAACTGTGGGTATCAGAAAATATTATATAATCTTGAAAAAATATTTTTCCAGGAAAATCATCATATATAGGGAGACCAACAAAAAAGGCTCTGTTCAGTAGTATTTTATAGTCAGGTTTGCCCTTATCTTTCGAATGCAGTCCAAAATGAAAATTCTTTTTAAAAAATCTAGAGATTTCAGTCTTACAGGAATTTTTTTAAAGGTTTCAGGGAAAGTAATAGTAATTAACTTTAAGACCCAAAACAATTCTGTCTACATACAACGCATTCTTGGTTTACACCCCCTTGTAGCTTTAGACTCTAATGAAGCTGACCTTCATGCTTAGATTTTTTTTCCTTCCAGTAAAGTCTAGCAAAGTGAACATAAATCACTAACAGATTTCTTGTACTGACCTACCTGCTTAAATTTAGAAGTTGTGAGATTCTTAAAAGCAGCAAGCTCTTTTTTAGAGCAGACATACAAAAAAAATTTCAGTCCTCAGTCTTCCCCCAAAGAAAGAGTTTTGTAAGGTATCTCACACTACTCTGTCTAAACACAGGAAGACTTGCCTTATGCACCTCTCTTGTTATAGCAAAGCAATTCAGATCAACAACACAGACTGCAAACTGCAGAGACCTCCAAAAGTAAGTTATGAAGCAGGGGGGAAGGGGAAGAGTTAGGAGAGCCCCAGGTGTGAGGAGTTAGATATGATGGCACACAGCTGCAGGAGCCAGTCCATTGTGACTGTTGCTGGAGAACAGTGCTGGGGTGGTAGAACTTTCAAGGAGAAGGTGTAGTATGAGACGGAAAAATAAAGCATTGAGAAATGTTTGTCGTTTGTCATGTGTCACTGCTAGTGTGACATAGCAGTGGATATCTTTTAGTCTTGCATTATTCTAAATGCTAGCTGTCCTGGAAAGGACAGGGGATTGGGTGACTCTGCGCTAGTGCTAGTGACTACAGCTAAGTCCCCCTGCTCTGGGAACCAGACAGCAGAATTATCTTAATCATAAATCCTCTCCAGTTCAGCCTGCTCCTAGACTGAGACATCTATAAAAGGTAAGTGTCATTATGGTGATGGGCTAGTAATTAGGAGTCCTTTTCTTAAGTTTCTTATGGTTGTGTGTACTCTTCTGCTTCTGTTTGTAGTAATTTTCTTTCTCACTCCTTGGTGAAAAATTGGTATTTTCATTAAGTACTGAGTGATGGTCATTTTGGTTTCAGGAGCTGTTGGTTGCATTGGGTTTTTTCCCATTCTTGCAAGTTGAGACCTTGTTAAATTACTGAGAAGATATCACTTTGTGAGGAGATTGGAGAGAGATAATAAGGTTAGTGACTTTGATCAATATCTGGTTTTTGCCTATGTTTGACCGTGTTTTTCAGGCATTGCCTTTATAATTCTGGGTGTTTCAGAGTGTACAGTGACTGAAGTTTGTTTCTTAAGTAATATCACAAATTATACTATCTAAAAATATGCTGAGGTAATTTAGAAAACCTGTGAGTACTGGGTAAAGTAGCCATTATATCAAACTTCTGAAACCTTGTCTATCTGTTATTGCACAAAAAACCAAAAAAATTATCATTGTCGTGGTTTAACCCTGCCATCATGTTCCCCTTCTTTTTTTTTTTTTTTTTTGGTTATTCTTATCCCTTTACATCTGGTTAAACTTCTGAAACTCTAATCTGCTGAATTACTGCCCCAACAGCAAGCTGTGCAGAATTGTGCTGCTGATCTGAATAGGGTGATGACCCCCTTATTTGTGGTTCTAGTTGTCTCAGTCTAGGTAAGAGAAATAGGAGATGTTGGCCCACAGCTACTCAGACTCTTTCCTGAGTTTCTGATGAGTAGAGAAGTACCAGATAACTTTAAGTACTTGAAGATAAATAAGTACATCCAATTTGCAACCGTATTGTGAAAGAGAACCTTATCTTTTCCAGCTTTTTTTTTCCCCAGAAGGCTTTCTTTCTCTCTTTTTCTTTTTTAAGCTCTCTGAAGTCATTGTATTTGTCTTCAAAGTCTGTGATTATGACTACTTCCAAGGAAAAGGCTCAAGGAAGGAAAAGATTCTTTAATCTTTGCAGATGCACAGCTGCTTGTCACTAGTGGGCTTCTAGTGTTGATACTGTTATTTTGTGCTTGTTATGAAAGCTTAATTTAGGATCTATGATTTTCTGGTTGGACAATTAGTTTAGAAGTAATGAAATAGTGCTGCATTACAACACAGAGTTTTAAGCTGTATAAAATTTAATAGGTGTATAAAACTATGTCACAATTCTATATTGCTGCTTCTGCATTGGTGCTTTTATGATATAATAAATTGTGAAATCAGAGCCGTTATTCAAGTGAAATAAATAAGATGGGAACCTTCTTGGGAGTTAGTGACTTAACACTGCTGCTGCATGTTAAATTAACCATTTGCTAACTTGCCCCATGGTTTCTGCTTCAGGTTTTCAAGTGACAAAAAGAAGGCAGAGATTATTTTAACCTGTGTTTTCATGGCCGTGTACATGACTTAATCAGCTGAATCAAAATGTAAAAGAAAGGAGTTAAACATGTCACTACCATATTTTGGGGGTTTTAACTTATTCCATATAACATCTGGTAGTGACATGCTCTAACTCCTTTATTCTACATTTTATCTCAGCTGAATAACAGTTGTGTACATGGCCATAAAAACATGTGAGAAGGAATAATTTTTTTAGGCTGCTCTGGAGATGAGTTAAGAAATCACAGTAATAGATTTTCCTGAACTAGGTTAAAACCCCCTAAACTTACTAGTTTGACTTCTTAGCCCAATGAGAGAAACGTAAAAATTATTCTTATTTAAGCTTATGATAATTAGTATATGGGAACTATACAGCAGTTACTTGTTTGAAATTTACATTTTTTTGAAAGCCAAGAGGTATTAGAAACATAACATGTCTCTGAAATAACCCAGCACCTATATCTAGACAAAGCAAGCATAACAAATTTTCAAAACACTGGCCTTGGTAAAGCCAAAGTGTTCTGGTGTGGTATAATGGATCTGATACCAGAGTCATGGATACACCAGTGAAAATGGGCATGATTTGGTCAAATATCTTATGCTACTGTCTCCTGATGTCATAACTCATGAAGTTATTCCTTGGCTTCTCGTTGACTCTGGTCATATATGAAGGTGTCGGTTTCCGTAGTAGTTTTTTCTAATCAGGCAGTCATTGCTTTTGGGGACAGAGGCTGTCAACTTGGCAGCCTGTCTCTAGGTGGCTGTTAGAAGGTGTGTGGTTCTCTGTTTATTGCTGGTTTCAGCATGTCCCTTCTGTCTCTTTTTCTGTCACAGGCTTCCCTCATCTTTTCTACACTAAACTATGTATGCTTTTCTATATTTTCTGGGTAATGTAAAGATGTAGGTGCATGATGAAATGAGTTAATATTGCATTGTGTGAGAATTTTCATTTCATTCTTGCGTAACTCACGTGAACATAAAGGCTTAGTTTCTGTAAGAATTAAAAGATGAAGTTACAGTAAAACATCCTGGATGATGAGTTAGGGTCCCTAATTAAATAACATACAGACATTTCTCTAGACATCTAGGTTTCCCCAAGCCAGAGTTAAAGTCTCAAATAATATGTAACTTAACCTTGTCACAGTAATAGATTCAATGACCAGCCTCAACAATTCAGCGATTATTTGAGGAATATTGTAAGGTTTATTAAGACTGAGTCCTCTACATAGCTCTTTGTAGCAGACAGTGATTCTCATATGGAGGACTGCTTATATTTTACAGATGCCAGCTAAGGCAGAAAGTTATAATGCATATGGAGAATTGGCCTGCACAGCCACTGCCTCATGTATGGTCTGGCCTGTGAAACTAAGGAGTTTGGGGTCCTATGAGAGCAATTCCAGTATATGCACCCAGGGTTACAAGAGATGATATCTTTGTAATTTTCTTCCCCTTGAGTAGTTTGCATCCTAAACTATCATTTTATGTCACTTTGGCATAGGAAAATGTCTTTTTTTTCACATAGAAAAGCTGACACACAAATCCTGTAATGTGAAATGATTAATGAGATTCCACACTGAGTAGTATGTGAATTCTCTAAGAGAGATGTCCCTGCATTATTTAAGGCACAAATCCATTTCTTAACTATAATGCTGAAAAGCTCTGAGACACACTTGTTTGTCTGCCAGTTTCTGGGGAGCAGTTTTGCCTGACCAAGTAATGCTGGACTCTGCCTAGAATCACTGCCAAAGTAGAGTGTACAATACAGAGAACAGATGTAAAATTCCAATCTTGGTGGTCTTATACTATCTTTTCAGATTTTTTAAATCTTGAGGAAAAACTTGCTAATACATGTATTAAATTTTTCTACTGCCTCTTGTTTTGGTTACAGATTTTTGTGTGTAAAATTGTTAAATATACTTGTCATCATTCTAAAAGCTGGGCAACAAAGAAAGGTTCATGTGCTCTAGTTTGAAAAACTGTGTATTTATTTCATGTATTTTTTCACCCCCTTTTTCAATCAGAAACTGTATTATGTTCTGATAGTGGGTGTGTTTATTTTAAAATAAAATCAATATTAATTCATATTAAATGATAACACTTAAACTCTGAGCAAAGTCATTAAATGAATCAATATAAGAACCATGAGCACTATTCCAGATTCACAAATCCTTTAGGTTAATTTAAAAAAAGCCCACTCTTCCAATGTCAGATGATACTGGTGTGCTTTTTAATTCATTGTTATCTCAGTAAAGTCTTTTGAAGCCTTACTGAGATAGACACCGTAAGGGATCTCACTTCAAGTTTAAAACAATTAGATTAATTTCTGGGCTGAAAGCTTTATAATTTTCCTTGCAAATGCAAAACACTTCTAAATCTGGAATTTATTTTCTTAAACACAGAATATGGCTAATCACTGGGGTGGCTCTCACTGTTGGCAGTATTACAGTTTAGGCACTAAAAAGACATTGCAAAACTCACTTTATTTAATATATGTTACAATTCTCTAGAGTTGCAAGAAAACTTCAATAATTATATATCATGTGACTTCAGTTCTCCTTCAGTGGATAACAATATCTGGAATTTTTGTCTGGGATATTCACAAGGGACTTCCTTTAGGGGATTTCTCATTATCCTTGTACCTGAAAGCAAGTAGTTATATAAATCTGCAGACCAGAGTTCAAGCAGACTGCTTGGAAAATATGCTGACTCAGTTTCTTTAAATTCTTGATTTGTCTTTTTATGTGCCTGGAAAAATAATTCAGATGCAAAACCTGCTTCCCTTGAGGTATGTATTTTTTGCTTGGTTTTCAAGTGAAGTAGGTAGGCAGAAAATGACTGTTGTGCGCTCAGGCAGGTCAGTAACTCACTTGCAGATTGGCATTGTGCTTTTTGTTAAACATTAGAAAAATGCAATTTTCTGGAAGATGTGGTTTTGTTTGCCTAAAAGTTATGGATTGGATATGAGAATCATATGGAGAAACTCTGTAGTCTGTATCCTGTTTAGCAGAACAGCTACTTAGGCCCTTTCTGGCATCAAAGGCTAAATTTGTGTTGCTGTGAAGAGGATTAAATCTTTCAATGGGGAAAACAAAATCTCAAAAGAAGAAATATTGATATATCAATTTAAAATAACTTCTAGGTATTTCTTTAGAAGCTCTATATAGTAGGGCATAAAGAATGTCATTAGCCATGGTATGTAACTGCAAACGGAAGTAGTCCTGCAGTAGCACAGCAATAGAGAAGTGATAGGAATCAATGTGGATGAGGAAATGAGATTAATCCTCCTAGAAGAGTAAGGAAAAAAAAAAAAAAGGATTCATTCAGAGCTACGAAGGGAATATGGAAAAGTACTGTTTCACCTGATTTGTACTCCTGGAGAAAGAGAAAAGTCTCTCAGAAGGAGTGTATTTTTGACATAGTTTGTTAGACCTCTGACTCACAGAATTGAGGCACCCCCATTCTTGTATAGCTCAGCAACTCTCTGTTCGTGTATGCAAGTTTGAAGCCATGAAATAGTTGGATAAAATGCACCTGTTAATATCAGTAAGTGGCAATGAAAGAACCACCCAAGAACTCTAACAAAATTGTATCTTGTAGCTGAATTGAGATCTGGATCTAAATTTGGAGAAAGGCTTACTTGTTTCAATGGAGAAATGAGCATTCAGTGCCAAATTCCCTTTGAACTTCAAGGAAGTTCATGTCTTTGTCTCCTTTAAGTCATGCAGTTGTAAAAATTCTATGAGTAATGATATAAGAAGGATGAATAGTGTAAGAGTATGGAGCTTACAAGAATGATAAAGATATTCTTGCCTCATAGAGTCTGCAATACAAATTAAACTGACATGACTCATTGATAATACCTCCAGTCTAGATTTGGGCACATAAATGGTTGGTTTGGGGTTTTATTTGTTTTGGGTTTGTGATTTTTTTTTTTTTAATTATTATTTTGATTTGTTTTTAAATAGCTGGGGGAAAAGTGAAGGTAAAAAGGATGAAGGCAAAAGCACTCTAGACTCATCAATTTAGTAAGATGTTCAGACAATAAGCCCAGCCCTGGGTATTTTATCAGGTTGACTTCCATGTACTTCCCTTTCTATCTAATGCTCAGGCTGCAGAGGTGCTGTGTTATGATGATGTAGATGCCACCTTAATCGTAGAAGGACCTACCTGTCAGTGTTAGTGAATTGTTAGCTTAAAGGGGGAAGACTGCAATATCCTTAGCAGCTATTCCTTCACTGACATCTCCTTCTACTCTGATACACTCCTAAGCCAAAGTTCTGTATTGGTGAATAAACTTAATGTCTGTTGTACTACTGAAATTACAAAGCTCTCTATAACAAGTCTTTTAATGACTAATCTGACCCTTTCACACCAGCTGTATGGTACACTTGAATTGCAACTGTGCATCCTTGTAATGGTCCTCCAGTGGCTGTGGAGGGGATAGCTAGTTGCCACCTTACTTTCCAGGGTTTTAGCAAGGCAGAGCCTGTGCATTCCATGAATTTTCTTCCCAGTGTTCCAGGTAGCAAATAAAAAAGCTCCAGTGGCCTGTATTTCTGGGTTTTGGAGGACAAACGACAAGAACTCGGTATTTCCTTTCTCCTTCTTTTTTTTTTTTTTTTTTTTTTTTTTTTGAGGGGAGGCAGTCTGGGGGGGCAAGCTGTGATCTTTTTGAGAAGGAAAAAAGTAAGAAGCAGAAGTATCGGGGGAAAAGAAGATTGTTGGCTTAGCACAGAGAAAAAGACAAGTGCTCTGGAAACAGTTAAAAATATCATCTGTACTTCAACTTATTAGAAAAAATGGACCTCTTCATAAAAAATTCCACCTGGGGGAAAAAAAAAGGTTAATCAGCCTTCCTGTGCATCTTTGTTGCTCAGCTCTGTCTAGCATTAATTTTGATTTAGAATATTTCTAATGTTTGGAGGGGTGTTGATAAGATGGACTTGAAGTTAAAATCTAGGTGTAATATTTTCAGTGCTAAAATCAATGAATGACCATTTGCAGTTCTCTCATTCTTTTCAGAACCGTAGGAGGTTATTGAGTTAATTCTCTATTAAAAGTATGTAATGTGTCTGAAAATAAGGGTATTACTGTGCAGTGAAGGCAGACAGATGGAAGACTGACAAAGCAGGTGTCAGGAAGAACAGGCTAGTTCAGGGATAGCGCTGACTATCTCTCTAAATCAAACAGATCCACAGATTAAGTGGCACACATTTCCCTAGAACAGTTAAAAACTCAGTTGAGTAACAAGTGACATGGTTAAGTAATGACAACAAGAATTAGAGCTCTGTACAGCCAGCCAAATAAATTAAATATTTCATAGTGAAAAGTGTCAGTAACAGGAGTTGATCTATGCTTAAAGAACTACAGTTGTTTAGTGGAAATACTTGAGAGGCATTCTATTTCTATTTCATTTTCTGCTCACAAAATTTGACATTATGTAACTTTTTTTTTCTCATGTATGCCCTTGTGTTTTGTATTGCTAGGGAATCTTTGTAAAAGGAAAACCTGCATTTCTGAATCAGTGTCTTCGTTTTTCCTTTGAAATCCTTATTCTTTTGTTACAGAGTAATTTGAAATGATTAAAAATTATTTCAGATAGAAACATAACAGCCCAATGACTCAATGGTATCCCTTTCTTTTAATTCAGTGAGTCAGACTCTTCATCATGCAGAACAGCATCTCAGATTATTTCTGAAAGAATGTATCCTTTGTAAGCCGCTGTTTAGAGCACAGCTTAAAATGTTTTAGTTAATGTGTGCAGATACCACACAGTGTCTTACACAGACAAGACATACTGCTTTAATTTTGTACTCATATTCTTGTCTGAAAGACTACTGAGAAGCTTGTATTTTCCTTTCCTTCTAATTTAATTTTATATTAGAAGCTTTTAGAGCTGAAATGGTGGCAAGAGTCTAAGTTTCTCTTCACTGTTTTATAAATATGAACTTTCATAATTGAAATATGGTTAGTACTGGTCAAATGGTTCTTTCTCTTAGGTAATTGACTTGTCAAATTGACTCTTGACTGATGAAGAGTCTATTCACTCTTCAAACAGTAATGCTTGTGTTTAGTTGCAAACATGGTGAAGCTAAAATAATCCTGGAAGTAATTACATTCTTTTTCTTTGCCCAACTATTTCATTGCTAAGGTGCTTTAGTCTCATTGCATTCAGTTTTAGGAAGTTTATGTTTGTCACTGCTTTTAACAGCAGTATCTCATATCTGAGTTTTCTTCAGCATCAAACTGGACAAATACTTTGTGATGAATTCTACAGTCAGCAGCAAAGTGTGTTGGTTTGGGGATTTTTTCCCACATGAATGATCCAACAGAGGGAAATCAGATAACTTTGCATCTATCCATCTGATGGGGATCAGGCAGTACCACTGATTCATGTTGTCAGTCTGTCTTCTCAATGGCTGGAGAACATTGTGCTTAGTACTATTCATTCACAGAAAGTAAGGCATATACTTTTGGTCTGAAAAACATAGTTTGGAATAAGGGATACAAATAGGAAATGAAATGGGGAAAAATATATTCAGGTTCTGTGAGAGAAGTTGGTGACCAATTAGCTCTGGCAGGAATCTTGAAATAAAGTCTTCAACTGGTCAGCCCTATTGCTGGTAAAAGGATGACTTGTAATATTTAAAAAATACAGCTCAGGGTATATATGCTTAGAATTCTATACACCACAGAAGCTTCTCTAAACAGATCCGAATTCCTAAATGGGCTGTCGTTATTAGGATGCTTTTAGATACCACTGTCTAAAGGTTAATTTTGCATGAGATATATAATGAAAACGCCACTCCTGTTATACTTAAAGACAGAGGTGTCCTTAATTAAGTAAGAACATGCACTCAGTGCCTTCAGCTTTCTAATGTCATCTTCCATTGAGAACTGGGATTTAAGGAGCAGAACATGCTTTCAAACTTCAAGTGAATATGCTTTCATTTTTTAAAAGAATGCTCTGCTTTTCTGAGTTTTACTATACCTGTTTTTCAACTTTTTTGTCAAAGAGCTGAGGATTTCAAGGCCATTAGCATAAACCAGCCCAGTCTAACCCCTTATTAGAATGTGCAAAGAGTAATTAAGCACAAAGAGGACAAAGTTGAGGCAATCATCTTTCTTTTCAGTTTGATTGACAGTGTAGATACCAGGACCTGACTTTGCTCAGTTTCCCATTGAGGGTTTGTCAGAGAACTCTGAAAAAGCAACAACAGCAGAGGTTTTGCTCCAAGCAGCTGGGAGTTTGGTTTTGTCTGATGTGAGAATATAAAAAGGAGAGGG
>NW_009259180.1:191174-229563 GCF_000687185.1 Egretta garzetta
CTCAGTCACTTAAAAAAGGTGCAGACTGAATTTTGCTGAAAGTGAATGAGTCCAAAGTTCCAGCTTATTAGCTTCCCAATGACATCTAGATGCGACTGACTTGGTCCTTAGATTTTAGTGCTGCTGCAGGAGTATTCATTTTTTATGTTGGCTATGGCCAATTCAGCTGATCTGTTGCTGTTCTGAATTTGACATTGTATTCAAGGGAGCAAATGATGCTCCCACTATCAGCAGCTACAGGTATTTTTAAGCGAGTGAAAACTAAAAACTGCCAAAGATAGTGTTAAACTTGAGGGTTTTCTTCTTGGAGCCTGTTTCTGCAGTGGTGTAAGCCTACAAATAGATCTAAATTGCTAAGCAAGGTTCAAGTGAGGCAGGCTGGAATATGGCATATTTGTTTCATCAAATATTTGAAGGTGCTTTAGAACAAAACCAAAACTTCAGAGTTGTGTGTCAAACAGAACATTGACTCTTCGTAGATAACTGGTTCTTTTATCTCATTTTGTCTAGAAAGGCTGAAATACTAAAGCTGAAATACTTTGTGTGTAATATTTTTCTTTAAATTGGAGCTTCTAGAAACATTAAGGTTCTTCTGAGGCAATTTTATTTGATTGTGTCCATTTGTGGGGTGGGAGGCTAGATAAAATATCCTTGAATGCCTTTGAATAGCTGTAGATCAACTCATGTAAACTACTTAACACTGAGTCTTAATGCCCTGACTAGGAAGAACTGGTCTGTCGAATCTGCAGCTCTCCTGACATACAGAAAGAAGAGGAAATAAATATATTAAATGAATGAGTGTTCTTTTCACAGTTGTCAGGAACATAACAGGATAACAGTAGTCATGAATACTTTATAACACCTCTAAAACCACACATCTTTTAGAATGTAAGTATAAGCAATTTTGTTTTCTTATTTTCTGAATTCAGTTAAGTGTATGCTGGTATTTGCAAAGACAGCATAAATCCTTCTCACTTCATCTCTTACCTTTGCTATGCCATGCACTTAAATAAAATCCAGTTCAGTCATGATCTTTCAGGGCTGCTAGCAAGAGATGTGAAGGCATCAGGCACTGCTGTTTATATGACTGGTGTTTTGGGTCCAATTTGAAGAGTTAGAAGAAAGGGGAAGGATGTGGATTCTCAAGAACAAGAACTCCAACTCCTGTTTTTCTACCAAAAATGAAACTTACACTCACCTTTTACCTTGAGGTTTTCTGTTTACCATTTCACTTGAAGGAGTTAAATTTTCACACACTTGTAAACTGCATGCAGTCCAACTGACTTCCTGACACGCGTAGCTGTAGCTAGGAAAGAAGCTACATGAGATGAGCCTGCAACAGACAAAGTTTTTCTTATAACATAGGACTCACCCTCATAGGGGGAAAAGTCTTTCATAATTTCTTTCAACAGAAATGGTCTGAATTAGCATTTTATGTCTGGAGTGCTTCATAAACTTTTTATTCTTGAATTGGAATATTATTCTTGCTTTAGTAGTGTTGTGGGTTTTTGCTGGTTTTGTTAATGATTAAATAGCATTTTATAAGTCCAATTCAGCGTATGTAGTCAAAGACAGTAGAAGCTGGTGTGGAATGAGCTCTAAGAAAAGAGATATAAGCCTGTAGGTTAAAGTAGAAGAAGTGAAGATTAGATTAGTTTGGGAGCTTGTTTTGTGGTTGGGTTTGGGGGTTTTTTGGGGGGGGAAGGGGTGGGTTGGTTGGTTTGTTTGTTTGGGTTTTTTTAAATGCACGATATTCAGAATGTATGAAGAGTGCAACCAAGAGACTGACTGACTGACTTGCAAAGGCCTTTTCAATTTTTTCCCCTCCTAATGCTCATTTTAAAAAAATGTCAAGATTGTATCATATAGTCATACTGCACTTACTAAAAATAGCACCTCTTATCAAAGTAGCAGGACAATAGTCAGGTCAGAACAAGGAAATGAAATATGTAAAAATGTGGGGCAAAACCACGTGGATCAAAAAGCTTGTTATAGTCTTTTCTTTCCCTTCCAGACGTGATGTGAAGGTTTTTCTGATCCATCTCTGATATAGCTCCAGCAATGACGTATAACTCTGTGTTTATTATTGTTAACTATGCAGAGAGAGATTGTTTCTAGGTGCATTTCCAAAAGCACAAGTGCGATCTGTCTCTTCTGAATTTCATGTTTTATAAGTCTAGCAAGAAAATAATTAAATATGCATCATAATACCAATCAGACCTAAGAAAAATGAATTGTAAACACTATGGGAAGAATTTGGGCTCTGCTTTTTTTTTTTTTTTTAATTAATCTGAACCACAGAGTTGGTGTGGTCCAATAAGCTGCAAAAATTAGAGCGAGAAGACAGTAGTTCTGAGGAAAGAAGACTATGGGCTCACACTTTGGTATGTGCTCACTAATTTGATGGGCAGTGTCACAGGAGCTAGGAGTTAATATACTGCGTATGTCAGATATGCTCAGGTCCTTGGGTGTGAAACCATGGAGGATATGCAAAGATGTGCTGTCTGAGGAGTTGTGCTCTGTTTTCTTTACTATTGGTTGTACCATTTGTGTGACAGCTTTCTCAGTCTCTAAAATGAGCATAGTTGTTACCCTTGTGAAACATTATTTAGATTAATTTTGGAAAGTCTTAAAATAAGTGCTAAATATTATTAATATTTTAGTTTTCTTGTTTTATTACACTGAAGGTAGGCTGGTGTTTCCCAAGTTACTCAGCATCCTTTCTCTGAATACCCTGAATGGCATTTCTGAACAGATTACTATTCTGCATATTTAACAGCAACTAAAAAATACTGGAGTGACTTTACTGCACTTAAATAAATGGAAATAAACTGCTGCTATATACCACTTGGTATATTCTATAAGAGGTGATACATATACCTAGAAGCTTCATTGGAAGTAATACACACTTAGAATCAAATACAGCGGGAATTCAAATGAATGAAGGCAACAGTTGAAAATTATATGTAGTTCAATATGAGCATGTTCTTCTCTAACTTGAAAGTATTTTAATAGAAATAGTAATTGCATTGTATGCTGAGGTCCCTGTAGGCTGTGGTCAAAATGTTTATGTAAATAAACATAGGTATTTAATTTTCAGTTCTTGGACAGCTTTCATTAGACACCACCTATTTCTGGGCTAACAGCATCTCAATTAAACCCTTTAAAATCTGTTTCAAGTTTTCTTAGATGTGGGATTATAATCTACTGTGATAAATATGAGGATTTGTGTTTGGAAATTAGAGACTGTTCTCTGTGAGCTGGCTGATAATGAAATCTTGCCGTCATAAGCAGGCAGACTCTTGCCTGCTCTCCAGCTCTGACTTCCACGAGCAGCTGACTCCATACTTTAATTTATTGGGGTTTTTTTGTTTGGTTGTGGTTTTGGGGATTTTGTTGTTGTTTTGGTTTGGGTTTTTTTTAAATCTGAAAGAGGGTCTCTCTAGGCATGAATAAGGAAAGGTCCTAGCAGTGTAATTTGTCACATGGGAAGTGTATTATATCTTCATTGCGAATATCTACTTTTTCGTCAGTGTTTTGCAGTCATTCTCTCGGCGAGATAGAAGGGATCCCACAGAACCCCCATATCCTGCATCTCTCTGACATTTGTTGGCTGTGACTCAAAAAAAAAAAAAAGATTTTAATTGTAATTATTATGTGTGAACAAAGCAAAAGAATCACAAATGTAGGCATGTGGTAGAATTAAATTTACTCTTTCTAAAACACAACAGAGGCCACTGATTTATCTGATTTCCCCAATCAGTGTGGCACTGATTGTCCCATTATTTGATAGCTGTGTCATGGAAATTGGAGCTAGATGACTTTTTATGATGCTTCAGGGTAAAATAAAGTAGCTTAGGAATGGTGTTATTATTCTCCACTCTCTCATGCAGCTGAAGCTCTAGTAGGACTATAACAACTGAACCTGATTGAAGATTTTGACAGGCTCATCATCTGTAAGAGGAAAATGGACATACTTTAAATTCTGACAGTATAATAAAACTGCCAACTTAAGTAATGAAGAGGGTCATGCCTTGTCAATATTGCAATAGCGTTCATGTTCTGTGGCAGTCAAATCAGTGTCTATGGTAGTTTAGATATAGTTTTCTTATGGAGCTATGGGGTTTTGTTATTTAATTTTATGATACTTAAAGGGAAATGAGGCAGGTAAGAAGGTCTTTCTGTATGTAAGAGGTGGCAATGATCTTACCTTGATTTTTGTTGTGCCAATGCCTACTTTTCCAGAACCTGGACTGAGGCAAAGAGCACAAAACATCTATAACCTATTTATCCCCTTGTAAATATAGCTGGAAAGAAATGGTCTTCCCATTGCAGGAGAGAAACACGAGAGTTTTTTCTTTTTTTTTTTTTTCTTTTTTTTTCTTTTTTTTCCTTTAAACAGTGGAAAAATGCTGGAAGCTTGAAAATTCACAGCTGAGATTCACAGTAGTTTTTCTCAAAATTGAAAGCCTTTTTTTGGTAATATATCAGACACTAGAAGCTGTACAGAGCTCATCAGCAATAGACAGAAACAGCTATAGTTCACAGCGGTTTTGTACCTCCTTATCTTTGTATACCGGTGAAATAAATGAGCCAATTCTTGTTGGTTAAGTTGAAACTGGACTTTTTTTAATACTGTTATTCAGAAAAGGGCAACCACAAAAAAACCATCGGTTTTCAGTCTTTGAGACAAGGGTGTCCACAGTTGATGCCTCCTGACTGTGGTAAATTTTAGGAAATGAGAAATTTCTCTCAGCTCCTTGCTTCTGAAATGCACTTAATTGCATAGTTTCTCATTTTCTTTGTCTAAGGAACTTGCAGTATTATAAAATAATAAAAACAAAAAAAATCCCTAGAGCCTGACTGAGCACCCTGTTTCCATCATGCGTAATGCAGTGTTGTGCTGTGAAGTTGTAATGGCTGCATTGGGCTGCACACTTCACACACTTTCTGTATTCTATATATTTTGGTTTTGATTGCAATATTGATTGCCATCTGATCAAAGCATCAGTCACACTGTTAGTTATCCCCAACACCACTGAAACAGTAAATTAAACAGAAAATCTGCCAACTGCTTACAAAAGCATTTTACCACTCTTGTTAAGAAGTGTACCTAAATGTGCAGCTAAATTTATCTGTTTATAGTGTGTATTGAATTTGATGATGTCATTTGCTACATACTCTTAGTCTATTCAAAGATGAGGAATGTTTTCCCCAGCGGGTGTGAGGATGTGTTTTTTAGTTTAATTTTTATAGAGCATGGTTAGGCTTTTTTGGAAGAAGGAAGGGACTGCCAGGAAAATTTGATGACAGGGTCTATTTAATTTTTATCTGTTTCTGAAAATAACATAGAAAATAATCTTCAGTGAATTGCTCTGAATGTAATGCTGCTCTGTACATTTGTGTGGAACAGAATTTTGTCAAGGGACCGATGAAAGATGAAAATGGGGAGGAGGAAGGAGTAACTGGCATGGCTGATCAAAGTGTATCAATTCATAAATAAGGAATGTAGCAGGTTCTGAAGATCTGAGCTTGTAGCTCAAACCTCTGGGAAGACAGAGCTGCAATGATTGGCACAACATCTCATATAATAAGCCAGCATGGTAAAAGACCCTGTTTTATAACAAATGAAATGCTCCGTACTACCTTGTAGCAGAATTAACTTCTGTATTTTTGGGACTTCATTTCAAGAGATGCATTATATGTCATTTGTCTCTGCCTGCCTATCAGCTCTCTGCCATACATTCAAGTTGTCATTGCCTTCTTCTCTTCTGATATAGAAAGGCAGATCTGGAAGAAAATTCTGTACTGAATCACAGTGATGAGCTGTAGGCTTTAGGTTGTCTATTTGTGTGTGTGTGTATGTACTTTTTGTTGTTGTTAATACAAGATTAGAGATGTTTTGTCAAACTATTAACGCTATTGGGCAGCTAGTAATATTCTTCCTAAAAACTACTGAGTGTTGGAAAAATTTACTTTCCGGTCTTTGTGTTTGCACCTCTCCTTTAAATCTCCTGCCTCATTGTGGGAGCAGAGACACTGGATTAAAAGGCAATAGTTAATAAACCCAGTCTGTTGATCTGATGCATTATAAACACCTGCCACCCCAGCTTGTTTTTATTTGCTGTGCTTTAGAGTACTTTGCTTTAAGTGGTATTGATAGGATTAAATAAGGATAGTTTGCAATAAGAATGTTATAAAATTATCTCAGTAAGTATGGATTTGAAAAAAAAAAATTCTCAGCATTTATCTAGAGGAGCCTTTTTGCTTTAAGATACACAGCAACAGAAAAGGAAGTGGTGGTAAGCAGTTATGGAGGCAAGGCTCATAACCATTCTATACATGTAATGCCTTTCTTGGTTTTGAGCGTATAGCAGTAATTTATTTCACTTTTACACATGTCAAAGCATTTCAGTGCTGCCATGAAACATAGGAACAGGGCTAGTTTTGACCAACATGCCACAGGTACAAGAGTAAGTCAAACTTGCCCTTATAGAGTAAGCTAAATCTGCGTGGCTGTTGTGTACACTGCTTCTTTTAATGTAGCTCAGACTCGAATGTCATACTCTTCCCCCCAGCCCCCCTTTTTTTTCTTTTCTCTAACCATATTGTGTGTTAAAATTCTATCCTTGTCACCAGAATGCGTTCATAGGTTTTCCATTTGTCATTGAGAATGGAGATTCAGAATTGGGGTTTTTTTGTTTGGGTTGCATTGGTTTTTTGTTTTGCTTTTGTTTTCTTGGTATTAATGGCTTGTGTTTTGTTCTTTCAAATAAAATACAAGCAGTGTATTACTTCTAGGGGCTTACTGTCTAAGAACAAAATGGTTGCTCCTCTCTGAATACTGGACAAGTGCTAAATTATGAAGATGCTGAACACAGAATGTAAGATGTTTAACAAAATACTGATTCAGCTAGTGTATTTCAAGGATTCAGGAGGTAAGGGGGGGAGGATGAAGAAAAGGGCTGCATCACTTAGCATTTTAGAAAATTGTAATTGAGTGTCCTAAATGGTCCATTTATTATTTATTTACAAATTTTAAATTTCCATGACTAATGACTTAAGGTTTCTTTTGAAAATGGGTCACTTTGATTTCCACATTCAGGGTAGGTTGTAAATGCAGTCATCTGTAACAGCTTGGTGTAGACTCTCTTGCTTTTCCCTCTATGACAGGGTAGTTTTCACCATTGGAGGTGGCATAGACAGTTACTAGTATTTCTCTTAGTTTTGTAGTTCTTAAAATGAAGCCATTTCAGAGCCTCAACCTCACTTATATCGAGAAAGAGCTACTGAAGAGAATGCTTCCTCAACTTGCAGTTTATCTGTCAGACTTTGGGAGCTTTAAAATGGTGCATGACCCCACCCAGCAGCGCTCTGTAGGTATTGATTAGTGCTTGCTGAAGTTGCATGGATTTCTCCAGGATTCTTCAAAAGTCACTGTTAATTTAGAGCATAGAATCATCCTGAATAGTAGCTTTCCATTAAGAAGAGTTTTCTACTAATTTCTGTATGAAGTTCCAAAGTTCAAACTATTCTTTTCTTATTTCCTGAAGACTATGCATGACGTAATTCAGCTATAGGATTTTGCAGTTCATCAGAAAGAATAGTGGAACCACTTTCAACTCAAGATCAAACAAAAATTCTGCTTGAAAGATTATGAGGATTTTTCCCTTATATTTTAGTATTCTGTAGAAAGTTCTTCTCTTTCACACTGGGCACTGGAGGTATTTGAGTGCCCTAGTACTGATCTCATCTCTGTGTGTGCTTTTCAGAACTTTTATCACTTTCTGTGTAAAATATTTTTACTACTTATGTTTTGATGTAGAAGTATTACTGTTAATACACTGGCAAATGTAAACATTAACAAGACAGACTGGCCTGTAACATGTAGAGTGTCTGTATTATTAATTGACAAGGAAAACTATTAATCAGCAGAATTCCTCGAATATACATTATGAAGCTTTGCTTAGGGATTATGTAGCCACTGGTATGAAATCAGAGTCTGAGGATAACAGACTCTCTTTAAGTGCTAAGAATAAAAGAGGACAGATGAGTTGTATGTGTCAGTAGCAAAACCAAAGTTTTCTAAAACATGTTTCAGTAACTTTACGTTATTCACACTTCATAGGCTGATGCAAAATCCAAAGTGTAATTATCAACCAAAGGTCTTCTAATGCTTAGTAATTTCTAGGATCTGTGTTTAGTAGACAGATAAAGAAAGATTTCTGGTTTGTCTGGTTTTTTTCTTTCTTCTTCATGAACCTGTTTATTCAGAGCTGGAAGAGATTGTCTGCTGTGCCATGCATCTGTATCCCCCTACTAGACGAAGATGGAATTGATTAGGGGCTCACAGAAAGGTGATGAATATTTTAATTTGCTATCCAGGAAATCTGCAGCACTTAAAAGGGACAAATTATTTGTTGGATTCTGAAACAGATGGGGAAGGCAATAGGTTTTCCTTTGTACTCAAAGGTATTTCTAAATCCAAGCTAAAGTTTGCACCTTGAGTGTTTTGCATCCGCTACACTGACCCACCTGGAATTGTTAAAAAATGGTGGTCTCCCATCTGTGCCATGTTGCAAACAGCAGCACTAACTTCACAAACAGATTATGTATCACTTGAACTAACCAAGATTCAAGAGGAAAGGAACTTCTGTGGCTGTCTGGAGTTCAAACTGAGTCTGATTTTTGTTATCTCTGACAGACTTAATGAGTGACCTTGGGCAAGTTATTTCCCCAATCTGTGCTTTGTTGGGTTTTTTGGTTGTGTGTTTGTCAACCTGATAATTGTCAAACTGACAGGTATATTGGAGATTGGGTCATTGTTTGTAGAGGAAAGGGAAGTCTTCAAGTGGAAGGCACCACAGGAGCACAGAACTAGATCCTCAAATTAAATGCTGCAGGACAGGAACCCTGGGTTTTTATCATCACTACTTGAGGGTGTTTTCCTGAGGGCCTGGTACGCAGAGCAGTACACAGAGTATAATTAATTTTTCTGAACTGGGAGTCATGCACTGTTATCTTCTCAGCTTCCTAGAAGGTGCCTCTCTCTCCTGTCTTTCATAAGTTATTAAAAAGAAAATGAAACTACTAGCCATATGAAACAGAAATGCTAAAGAAAAGCAATGTGTTTACTCTGCATATCAAACTTTCTTATCACAGGTAGACTCAGTTCTGTGTGTACAACTGCCTGTACCCATCAAAACTCAAGGGTTTTTTTCAGCAACCACTGGCAGATACCAAATTGCTTGCTTTTGCTTCTATAAAGAATACTCTTTCCACGGATCATGTTGGATGCCAAAGGCTTCATAGCTGGGAAGAGGGAAGAGGAACTGGTGTTTTGCAGCAGTTCAAGGGTGCATGAGATTCTCAGGACCTGTAGTTTAGAAGTCATGGTCCTTGTACAGTTGCATTATTGCTATTAAATCTTCTCCCAAGAGTATAATATAATGCATTTCCCTTGATGCCATTCCAGCATATTTATTTGTTTAACTTTAGTGCTCCTTGGATGAAGAAAGCTTTTCCCACAGGGTTGATTGGTTGGTTTTTTTCTTTCCTTTTTTTCCTTCCTTCTTTAAATGTACATTCTCCAGCATGTGGCTTAGAATTAATTTTTCAAAATAATTTATAAAAAAAAAAATAATTTCAAATTCTTTTGTTGCAACTGTACTTTTCCTAAATACTTTAAGGACACTTCTTGGAATAAATTGTGAAAATACACATCAGGAACACAGGGTAAGAAAGCTGATACCTTCATAACTTAGAGTGTTTTATGGAGGGTGACTGTCTTCAAGTGTATGATTTTTCCTTTTTGGACTCCTGTCAGACTCCCTTCTGAGTGTTTCTCACTTAAGAATAGTCAAGTTGTATATACATCTTGCTTTAATACCAAAGGCAAGTCAAAGCCTACATTTCTAGCCTGCCCTGTTCAGATCCTATTAATTTAGGGAATGAATTGCATAGGAAATCCATCATAAACTTTCAGGTATGAACATGGGTTAAAAAAAAGGGGGGGGGGGGCGGAACTATTAAGAGAGTAAATTGGAGGGGAATAGGCTATTTGTTTTGTTCCATGTCTCAGATGAAAATAATTGGCTCATTAATCACAATATCAGCTTGGTCATTTTAGGAAGGTCAGGCTGAAGAATGAATAGAAACAAGGCACATAATTTTAAAATTTAAAAAGCAGACATTAAGGATGCCAGTGAAAGAAACTTCAGTAAAAAGCCCTTGACATCTTGTTACTTTACATAAGCAAAGTTTTACGATTAAACGTCTTTCATGCTTTCCCCACCCCCAGCTCATTCAGAAATGTACACTGAAAACATGTATGTATATACACACACATATACATTGAGACAGTGTCATGAAAATTAATATAGATTTCTTACCTTCATTTTTTTTCTGGATGAATTCTTTTGGCTTTGCTGCCTTTCCATGCATCCACTATTTCTTTCCCAAGCTGTCTTCTATTACCTTTGAATGCGAGTAGCTGTTACTAAAGCATAGAGAAGGCATAACAGAAACCCTGAAAGCTTTCCACTCTGTAGGTTTCCCTTAATGTTTCAGATGTCGTAATTTCCCCTGGTAAGAAAGGTTTTGTTTTAGTCTCAGCTCTGAAATATCAAACTTCCATAAGAATATTGTCTTTTTAATTATTTTTGTATTTATTATTAAATAAAGTTCTTTGTACATTCAGATGGGATTTTCCAGAAGCCAGAGAATTTATACAAGTGAATAGTTTTTCGTATCATGTTAAAAACTAATTTTATGATTTAGAAAGCTTTCAGATGGGGATGGAAGTATCATCTGTCTGTCTCTCCTTTACTGGGTCTAATCTATCTGTGTTTTCTCTCCTGAATCTACACCACAGTATTATTCTCTGATATCACATTCTCCAGAGCTGCAGCACCACAGATTTCTAACTCTACAGGATATCCAATGGTTGCTCATTTTTGCTTTTTCAGTAAGCTCAATACCTTTCTATTCAGTGGCAGTTAATTTCACAGGATAACTATAGACATACACAATATACTGGTATGCAGTAAGCCAGTATAACAGATGCCAGGATGATATCCGAATTCTGCTATAGCCAGTAGGTTTTTTGGCAGACAGAATTTTGTTGTTGATCAGTATGCAGTAGAAGAGATTTTTTTTTCCTTTTTTAATAACTTAATAGACACTCTGCAAACACTTGTGCCACAACCAAATATTATCTTGAGGTATAGACAGAAAGGGGGGTTTCTCTTAAAATACTGCACATATGCAATCATCTATCATGAGAACAGATACATATGATTAAAAACCTACAATTTTGACATTCATTGGTTTATGAGTGCTTCTGAAACGTTCTGGAACCAACTCAGTTAAATCATGATTTGTTTCTTCTTAAGCTATGGATGGATGGCTTCATGGATGAAGTCCTAACCCTGATTTTTATCTGCATAAAAGATTATTAACTAATCTTTTACGGCTAGGTAATTCTTAGACCCCAATGGGTGCATGGTAAATACACCATGTAACTTTCAGTGAGGTATGCCAGAGTACATGCTTAAGTCCTGTGCATACTGATATATTCACAACTTTTTACTTGATTGGGAATGAGCACTATTTAAATTGGCTCTTTTAAAATAGAGATCCCTGAAAGAAAGGCCTGAAATTTCAAATATGGAGAGAGGACTTGTATTCTGTTTATGGAGCAGAAGTACTTATACAGCACTGTAAAAATATTGTGTTCATTGAGATTCACCTAGAAAAATCTAAATTAAGTACAAGATTGTCCTATTTCATATATTCCTTTTAAATGGGGGGAAAAACTAGAAAAAGTACAAAAATAAAAAGCTAAGTATGCTCTAGATGAAACAGCATTGTTATTGATGAATCCTGTCAAATTAGTTTATGGCACTGTACCTGAGAATACAATCGATAACCTAAGGGTTTTTTTATTTATCTGTGCAGGATAATTGTTTACTCTGTACTTGAAATTAGTGAGTCCAGTCATCAATGAATGTGGCTAAGTAGTGTCCTATTTATGCTGAGGAGCTGAGAAGGTGGTATGGTATAGCAGAATAGAGTTATGAGATCTTCCTGTGATTAATCCATTAATTTTAACTGTCATTAGTCCACCTGCAGGGCTTTGAATATGTTGGCATAGCAAGCTGAAAATTAGGCTGATGTGGGAAAGGCTTACTTCTGTACTAAGGGCACAGAAAGAGTGAATCAGGATCTTTGTATTCTGAGGCTTCAAACAGCTTTGCAGGTGAGCCATATTTTGCAAAGGATAAAAGGCAGTTTTTAGTATCTGATTTATAGGTGAATTGAGAGAATCATGGAATTAGATGAAAAGAAGAGATACGGGAATTTTGCAAACAATAGCAATAATAATGTTAGAATTCCTGGGTGAAGTGGAAGATAACCTATAGAGCCTCTGCTTTAAGCTCCGCTAAGTGTCAAGGGAAAAATGTTCACCTTTTGATATTCTCTTTTATCAGAGAGGAATGGAAATGCCTAAAGTAGGACATATGGCACGAATTACCCTCTGCAAGCGTATGTACTGTATTCTTTTTTAGAAAAGGATGAGAAATGGGCTGATTCCCTATGAGCTGCTGAAAGCAGCTCCAACAATGAGCTAGCTTCTCTGCTGTGTAACGCTTTTCTCCTTTCCTTCACCAGAGTCCAGAAATCTATTTCTGATGTGAGAATTGCTCTGCTCTTCACTGGTTGGAATGTTAGACTTCAGTTCTTATCTGTTAATGAACCAAGCTTAATGTGTGATAGGGTGAATTGGCTAATAATATTTTTTTCTACATCTGTTCTCATTATTCCTCTCTTTCTTTCATTTTTATTCTCATGTTTTTAACATTCTTATTGTCTCTCTTTTCAAGCATATCTCAAAAAAACCTGGTGAGGGTCTTGTGTGTCTGAAAGTTCATGCATGCTTGCCTATGGTATCATTCAGTCAAGAAGACATTAACTTTTTCTTTACTAACTTTGCTTGAAATAAAGTCATTGAGACAAAACTATGTTTAATGTAACCTCTGTTTTAGTCAGAAAAACAAACCAAAACAAAAACCTTACAGGAGATGAGAGCCTAAAAATCAGGGCCATTTACCCTTTACTTGAGAAGTCTGTTAGAAGACTGGTTTTGAAATTGCTGAGTACCTATTACCTGTCACCTGGCAATGACTAGGGCTTTAAAAGCTCCCTGGACTTCCTGATATCAAGGAACACTTTTTATGTAAGTCCTTCCAGGCTTGATGTCTGCTCTGGAAGCCATTGCAGTGGCTCTCCCATGGTGTAGAAAGGAGGAATATGTGGTGCCCTCCAGTAAAACACATGTGAAAGCAACATAAATTCTACTAAAGTTGAGCTTGTAATAGGCTTTACCAGTTCAGCTATGACAAGGTTGGAAGTATTTGGGTTAGGTCAAAGCTTTTATTGGTTTATTAATTCTTCATGGTTTTGTTGGTGTTTTTAAACACTTGTGTCTCTTGTCCCAGGTTAGGTAAACAGAATAATTCTAGTGCTTGGACCTTAATTAACTACTGTCATCTGGTCTTTAATTTAGAACCTACATTAAGGACAAAGTCTTCCGCAATGGAAAAGTACTGGTTTTGTTTTCCTCCTCTCTTCTCCTTTTAAAAGCAACTTGTAAGTCTGGAAATTTGAGACATTCAGAGCACATGGATGAAGGCCAGGGAGTTTTGACAACTCCCTTTGCAGGTCCCCTATCAGCACATCACATTTGACAAATTACTCCAAAATGAGACAATGTGCTTTTTACTTTATCCTCTGGTTCACCACTGTACTGTAAATCTAAACTAAAGAATTCTTTCTTGAGAATTAGCTCTAAGACATGTAAATAATAAACTGCTGCAATTTACTTTAAAATGTTCCCTATCACATTCTTCATGTCTGGATGGAATATAAACCCATAGAAAATACTGAAAAAGAATTATCTCTTGAGTAAGCTCACTACAGTAAAGACTCTAGGGGTACCTTTCAATCCTTTATTAATAATGGCTGTTATTTTTGGTGAAGAAAATCCTGTCTAATGACAGGAAGCTCCATATTAATCAACCAGTTCCTCCTTTCTGATTTTCATTCAAGAAGACAGTAAATGACAGGACTGTATTTAACAAGAGACGTTTGTGCACATAAATAATTCAAAGAAACATCTGGAAATTTTAAGATCAAAGTGTTCCAGCAATTGTTTAGCCAGTTTCCATGTAAACACCATATCTGCATTTTGCCATTGGTCATTATAATGACATGAAGAGGAGATTATCAGAGAACACTTAACTGTTTTATATTCATTCTGAATCGTGTTTGTTGCTTCTGTTGATTGACTAAGCATTCGATGTTGGGTCCTCGAGACTGATTTCAAAGTAGCTTTTCTCAATCTCTGATCGTTTCTTCGGTGAAGAGCATGAGAATACACAGCTGATCCTGTTTGTGCACCTAGTTTCTCAGGCACAAAAGTTTGAGTATTTAGAAAACTTTATGCCAAGAGGATTTACCTCAAGTTCTTTAGCAACTGGGCAGTTTTTCTGTAGTAATATGGCTAACATTATATGGATTTTCCTTGAAGCCAGAAAGTTAATGTTTTTAGATTGGGATTTTTAAAGGACTTTGAATATGTCAAGTGTTCAGACAGCAGCCCCAACTTTCACGTTACCTGACCATGCTCAGACTGGCTATGAGTTTGAACTTAAAAAATTGATGCCAGCTAGTAGCTTGTCTGTATAAGTATGTGTCATGTTGCCAGTGATTTCCCCTAACACAAGGAAACTAAGGTAATCTATAATATTTTTTCCCCGAACCAAGTTGCTGTTCTTTTATAATGAGGTTTGTTTTTCATTTAGGCGTTTGAGTTGATTAGGTTTGTATTGTCCCACTTTTTAATGATTTCTCTTATTGGCAAAATTACTCGCATAGTACATATTAACACCGAAAGCTATTTCTGAAGTGGAATTAGGAGGTTCACTTTTTTATGCTAGAGAGCTGTACACCACATAGTTCTACCATCAGTGCATCTCAAAGGGAAATCTGATTGTTTTCCTCCATAAATGGAACAGCTTTCAAAGAACTGTTAATGCTGATGAGTTCTGCAAGCATTTATCATGCCCAATCTTTCCTGTCTGAAACTTCATTAAAAAAAAAATAATCAATCAATAACATTTGTGTTTAAAAAGCAGATAAAAGTGCTACTGGACATTACACCCCAAGTGCACAGCTATAAATGGAGAAACTAGCTTTGAAGAATGGTTTTTTTCAGTTGCTTTAAATAGAAGTGCTTTATGAGCTGATTACAATGGGAACCCCAGGACTGACACTTAACTTTCATCCTTTACCTGAGTTTTCTCAGCTCTAGACTATTCAAATGACTGCATGTGAACTCTGAAATATGCATATGGAGTTCTACAGCATTTCTAGTCCACAGCATTTAAAAATGTTATGTGAAGAATGAGGCTTTCTCAAGAGGGGAAAAAGATGATTAATCCTAGGGCAAAAAAGTGATGAAGTAAACCTGTGTTTTTAAAGATTTGTCCCTAGCTGGTAACAAGCAAGGCTGGCAGAGAGCCAATACAGATACAGTGCGTGGATCCCGTGCATTTCTGCTTAGGCAAATGCCCTGGTTTTGACTGGGACAGAGTTAATTTTCTTCCCAGTAGCTGGCATAGTGCTGTGTTTTGAATTTAGTATGAGAAGAATGTTGATAACACACTGATGCTTTGGTTGTTGCTAAGTAGTGCTTAGGCTGGTCAAGGACTTTTCAGCTTCCCCTGCTCTGCCAAGGGCACAAAAAGCTGGGAGGGAGCACAGCCAGGACAGCTGACCCCAACTGGCCAAAGGGCTATGCCAGACCATATGATGTCTTGCTCAGTTTAGAAACTGGGGAAGTTGGCTGGGGGGCAGCAATCCCTGCAAGGGCACGGGCTGGGCATCGGTCAGCGCTGGCAAACAACTGCATTGTGCATCACCTTTTTTGTATATTCTGTATCATTATTATTATTTTCTCTTCCTCTTCTGTCCTATTAAAGTGTCTTTATCTCAACCCTCAGATTTCACTTTTTTTCCCCCCAATGTTCTCCCCCATCCCACTGCGGAGGGGAGGGGAGGGGGAGGGTGGGTGAGCGGCTGCATGGTGCTTAGTTGCCGACTGGGGCTAAACCACAACAGCGAATAATCCTGTAGACGTCAGTCAGATGTATCCTGCTCCCCTTCTGTCTTGATTACTTCTGAAATTCCAGAGATGCTCCTTGGCTGTAGTGTGCCAGATTTCCCTGTGTACAATAAATAAAAAAATTCTCAGAGGAACTGTCTTGCTTTAACCCTTGGCAGGCAGAGGCATGAGAGGACAAACAGCAGAAGACTTCCAATTGCTGTGTATTGGAAGTAGCCATTTCAGTGAAATAAAACAGAGAGTTCATAAACATACAACGTGGTTGTAACTGGTTATCTGAAACAGAATATTTCCATGGATTTCAGTGGGGCTTCATTGATGCAAAATATGAGGATGCAATCTTAAGATGTTTTTTCCTTTAGATGAGCCTGATACTTACTCTTTAACAATAGTTTGTGGTTTGTATTAGTCCTCTTATACGACTAGCACATATTCTAGATCTCATAAAAGACATAGCAACTCCTTGGAAGTAAAAGGTACATGGTAAAAGATACATGTAAAAAAAAACCTTGTTTGTGCTGAGAAGTCTGAACAGAATAACCTAGCTCAGGACACTTGGATGAATTTTGGGATGCTTTATTCTTGCCTCATCAAAATATGGCAGATAGCATCTACAGCACAAGACGTTCCTAAAGAGTTCTGAACATTCAGTTTTTGATTTCCAGTCCACATAAGAACTCCAAGTTTTTAAGTGAGGCAAATGTAAAATCTTTGTTCACATGAACATTCTCTATCTGGGATTAAGTCAAGTAGATAAGGTCTACCTGTGCTAAAATTTCTTGGATCAACCCTCTTTCCTCAAAATGTACAAATCTCTCTGTATTGCGACATAGCTGATGTATCCAACAGACATTTTAATACTAGTCATTTTCTGGGGTTTAAGTGTTCCATTTCTCAACCTTCATTCTGCCCTTTTTTTTTTTGCATGGAACATTAAATCAGGTATCCTTGGTGTCCTTAGTTTATATCCTCAAAGGGCCTGACTACAAATAGGAAACTGTTGTTGAGATAACAATAGAGCATTCACTTTTAAGATTTTTGTTTCTATGTGTGTTCTGGTTCTTTTTGGAAAAAATATGCAATTTGTCAGGTACAGGCAAGCTTTATCTTTACCCAGAGTCTTACACGTTGTCTGCACTGTAGTTTGGAGGTGTTCATCTTTGATTCCTTTTAGTCAGGGAGTTTGATGGCTGGTGTAGTCTCTTTAACTGTATTCATATTTACATAGCTCAGCAATTCAAGACTTTATGTATGGCTACTGCAAGAACATCTACAGGAGGTATTATTTAAGTAAAACTTGCATTCCACTTTCAAGTGTGTGTTTGCCTAAATATACTGGGGTTTTTTTTTCTTCAGAGTTCCAGTTTGACTGTGTATCTTCAGATTCTGTTCCGTCTCCCTTCATTCCTGCAATTGCCATTCCTGAGAAAAACAAGGGATGTCTAATGCTAAATTATTCATGATACAAAAGTTGAGAGGGAAAGCTTGCTCTCTCACCTTTGTGTGTTTAATTTGGAATTCCTTTTGGCTGAACTGTGTTAGCAGGACAATTCTGTTGAGCAGACATGGTCCTGTTCTGGCATCACCTGTGGGTCCATGCTAAAGAAACAGGGTGACAATCTCCATTTGTGCCCTACTGACAAGCTAATAGTTCTTCTTGAGCTGCTGTAAGTGGGACAAAGAAATCGGATGGAGTTCTCAAAGTTGCTATTTGTGCTTTGTGCTCCTTACTGTTTCTTGCCTCTTCTACCTGGCAGATCTTTGAATGGACTTATTCCCTATTCTTTGTTTTGATTGCTTGTTTGTTTAGCATAGTAAACCACTGGACATACTTCTGATTATTTATTGTGTTACGTTGTCTTATGCCCAGAAGTCAAACTGGAACACTACTGTTCTAGATGCTTGTAGCTTAATAATACATCACAGATGGAGGAGGCATTTTAGCAGCACATACAGGTAGGGGTAGCAGGACATTTAAGCGCTTGATGAAGTTGTTTATGATCAGTCTTAGATTAAAACAAGACAATTCCCTCATGTCACATCTGTAAGTCATGCACACTGTTTTCTTTGGAGGTTTGTAATGCTTTACCAGCTTGTGTTAAGTCTGTGTTGTTGACAGTTGTCCTAGTAAGGATTGCATTGAGTGACAAAACTTGAGTTCTTCAGGGAAGGAAAAAACCTGTGGCTTATCTTCTGAGTCCAGGGAGCTCTGAAAAGGTGCAGTTCAAAGATCAATAGCTCTAATTATGAATGAGATTCCTATTTCCCTCAATAGTGGAGGGCAGCAAGAGTAAATAATTTCTTTGCAAAAAGTTCCTTGTAAATCCAGACAGACCAACTTGCCTTTGAATAGACTGAGTCAGACTGACGAGTGCTGATAACGATGATTCTTTGAAGACTTTAGATTTTACAGATAGAGGGGAATGTGTATTTCTACAGATAAAAAGAACACTTTGAAAAGCCAGTAGTGGTGATAACTGGAAGATCATGCTACTTGGGAGATGGCACACACAGCAGAAGACAGAATTAATTCCACAGAGAGATTGTCATCATCCCATAACAATGAATAAAAAAATCAGAGACAGTGCACGTTCACTATCAATTTTTTCTGTCCCTGCTTTATTTATGTTCCTCTGCAGTTATTAGCTCAAATAAAGCATAACATTTGCAGTTTTTACTGATATATAGGGTTTGGTCAGGGATTATGGATCTATTGGAGATCCTAGCAACAGAAAATGTCCCTCAGTTCAGTCAGTAAACTAGCATTCTGTTCTGAAGGTCTCCTGTTTAATCCCTGGAGGTGTTCAAAATAGTGGTGATCAGTCACCCACTAATCTCATACAACTTCTAACGTATTAGATTTCAAACACCATGAGGGAAATCTTTTTTTAATCTCTCTTTTTAAGATGTGAGAACTGAGATAAGCCATGTACCTTGCTTGAGGTCACATAGAATCTTTGGCAGAAATTTTGGAGATACTTTCTCCTGCTCTTGGCAAAAAATGGCAACTGTACTACTACTGTAGCAATAGGCACACTAGGCACACTCTAGGGTTTTGTTATGGTGGGTTACAAGCAATAAAATGTTTTGGCAAAAGTCTATTAACATTCTTGTCTATGTTAGACCAGGCTGAGATATGACTGAATTTTCTGTTTATGTCTCCATACTCTCCCTTCTATCTTCTAATGGTACCCATTTCTGATCCCAGAGGGCTTGGTGGACTTTTCCAAAAGGAAACACAAAGGCAATTGACTGACAGTACAATTTTAATGTGGAATCACTATCTTGTACCTGTTTTGTGGCTGTGCAGAACAGTGTAACAGATGAGAATGCGTGGTACTTGTAAACTCTGCTTCTCTGACTTCCCAGAGTAGGCAACAACAGAAAATATGAAAAAATATTGAAACCCATTTTAGCTTTGTGTTTTCTAATTATTAGTGCTGGGATTCAACCTTTAGCTTATGGAAATTAAACTCCATGAAACCTGTTTTTTATTGCAGAGTTCAGACTATGCACCCCACTCAGTGTTATTTGAAACAACTAGGAAAACAAAATCCATGAGAAAAAAAAAAATCAGTGTTGTTTGTACTAGTTCTCATTGGACTCCTAATGATATTGTACGATTTAAGGAAAATTGTAGTTTTATGTTTTTATTTCAGCAGGCATTTGATGGTGCCTAGGACATTGTGTTATGCCATGCTACATTTATGTGGCAGAATGTACTGTTGCTTAGTTGTACCTGATGCGCTCTGTGTGTTTTAGTATTGAGGATGGTAACAAGTGATTGCCTTCATGACAGAGTAAAGTGGAACATTTAAGATTGTAGACCAGTAGGTTTTCAGATTCTGTATGTTTGGATTTTTTGGTAGTGACTTATTAAGAAACCATACACATGGGAAAATAAGGATGAGTGGACCGTGGCACTCTGGTTATGCTTTTGCTTTATGTTTTATTTTTCCCTTTGGTGCTATAATGTCTTTGTATCAGTGATTGTGTGTGGCCAAAAAAATCAGTCAGGTATTTCTTTTTGCTTGGGAAGCGCTAAGTTACCTATTCCAGCTCTCAGTACAGAGTGGTATAAACTAGACTGTGAACTGTATTTTTTTTAGTTAATTATTTTCTTTTCTTGTTTATAATGTTTTCTGTACCCAGGACAGCCATTCTCTCCCTCAGAACCTTGTTCTTTTCGTACAGGTCAACACCCTCAGCTCTTCTTTCACTGTTCTCTGTGTCTGATCCCTCACCTTGCCCTTCTGCCTAGCTTGTTCTTTGGAACAAATAATGCATGTGTGTTCCTGTTGTTGCTCCACTGCTTTACTTTCTCTTCACTCACCTCCAGCTCCCCTTCCTTTTCTTTATATTTTGTCAGTTCATTTTGTGCATTCTTGACCAGCATTTTTCAGATTAGGTGTTCTATTCGTCAGCTCATTTGTGAGTCCAGTACAAGTGCGAGTAGATGAATTGGGCCAGAAACACAGAATTGGGGTAGTCTTCAGGCAAGTTTGGGATTTTTTACATGAAGGAACTTGAAGGCATGTGTTTAACCAGAGGAAATTCAGAATCTTTGTGTTTTAGAACCGGTTCAACCTCATCACTTATCCTTCTTTTAAACAAAATGCCAAACAACCAACAGCAAAAACCAGTCTGCAACTAATGAATTTTCTTCCTCTGTCTTTCAGCTTTTGATTCCCCCATCTTTTTCCTGTACCCCTAGACACCAGACAACTTAAAGTTCTCTTTCACTTCATCCTCTGTCACGTCATCCTATTTGAGCAGCTATAAATAACCTTTTCTTCAAAGGACATTCCCTCTTCAACATGCAGGTGCCTGAATTGCTCATCCTGGTTCAATGCTGGGTAGTGTCTTTGTATTTGAGCCTAGGTTTCTCAGAATAAAGGCTGGTGCATTACAAATACTTCTAGACTCTGTCAGGCTAATGCTGTCAGCTCTTCTCTGCTAGTCCTGCTTGCTTTCAGTTACAAACACTACTTTTTTCTTTTTGATACGGATCTTGACAGGCTACTACAGTCACCATTTGCTTTCTTTTGAACCTGAAGCATCTTCCCAAAGCTTCATATGCCATTTCTGTCTTTGTGACCATCTTGGCTGGATATACTCTTCTGGTTTTATTTCATTGCCCAAGTGATAACACTTATTTAGAAATGTAGGTGCAGGGATGATTTGTACCTCTGTGTGTATGCCTGCCTGCATGCAAAGAACATCTGAGACTGCACATATCAGCCAGTGCCCTTCAGTCTTTGTGCATGTGGTATTCTTTCCCTCTGCTTTCATCAGTCTTTCAAACTGTAAATTATTCAGAGCAAGGATGATGACTCCTTATGTATTTGTACAGCAGTGGGCATTCTGTAAGTGCTATTGCAATAATATATATTAGAAGCATTTCTCCCCAGACTGAAAGCCCTGAGAGGAGTCAATTCAATGAATAATGCACTATTCATCACCCCTGGAAGGTACCAGAACTCTCCAGTTCTGGATTTCTTGCTGAAATACCACTGGCAGCCCTTTCCCAACAGGCCTGTGCAGTCAGTATATGCAGTTGCTCTGTGACAAAGCAGTGCTGGCTTGTAGTGCTGTAAATGCACCAGATGAGGTATGAGCTTCACAGAATTTGAGCTGTCTACAATAAAAAAACAGTAAAAGTTTCCATGCACATCTTAAGCAATCATAAGAGTTTTAATCCATGGTGTTAACTCCGGGGTGGGGGTGGGGGGGAAATCACACAAAACCAAAAAGTGCCGTACAAGAAATAGATAACCATGTAACTTTTTCTCTCTCTTCTTTCTAATCCCTCACTCCTACCTAGGCCCATTCGCCCCCCTGGAGAAAAAAGAAAAAAAAAAACAAAAACAAAACCAAAAAGGTGTAAAATTGCATCTGTCTCCTGCTGTGACAGGGGTGAGAAACTATGGCTTTTTTCCCCTGGGTTTATTTTCAAAGTCACTTACAAGTTTAAGGTATATATTTCTATGTTCTCAAGGAGGAACTTAATAAATTTTAGCACTGTTCTCCTGTCTGATTCTAATTCGCATTAATAGTGAAGTATAAAGTCATTCTGTACTGCTTCATTTACTTTTTTCCAAATGAAATATATTTGCATGAGCTTGTCTGTCTCTTATCCTAGCAAAGTGTAGTTTTACTTATATTTCTATCTGCATAATACAGCATGCATGTATTTCAGTAGTCAGATGCATTATCTGACAAATTTTTTCTTAAACATCTGGTTCACTGCTTGTAGATGAAACTCAGCATCTATGTGTTTGGACAGAATACTAAAATATTAGAGTAGGGTCTTTATGGTGATGTAAACTGAGCATGTACTTCAAAAATCACAGTCTACTCATTTCTTACTCTGGATTAGTTCATAGAATGCTGAATGGTCTGGACAAAGTACTTAATTTCTCTATGCCTTATTTTAATCTTTGTACAGTAAAGATAAATTAGTTACCTATTTCATGAGGATGTTATAAAGCCTAATAAATTATTTAGGCAGC
This sequence comes from Egretta garzetta, assembly GCF_000687185.1. Classification (NCBI taxonomy): domain Eukaryota; kingdom Metazoa; phylum Chordata; class Aves; order Pelecaniformes; family Ardeidae; genus Egretta; species Egretta garzetta. The sequence continues at coordinate 213,873 of NW_009259180.1, forward strand.
ACTTTAAAGCATTGGTATAAGTAGGTGATAAGTATTAATGATGAAGATATTCAGATGCACAAATGCCATTTGGACACTTAACAGCCATTTCTGCCTCAGAAAATTTCCCCCTGGCTATTGGTGGAAGTGATTTGCTATAGCATGTGACCTGGGAGAAGCTACTTAACTTCTCTGCCAAATGGGAAGACTAATGATGTACCTCAAAGGCATTTAATCTGCAAAGAGCTTTGAAATCCTCAGATGAGGGGCACCATCAGTAAGCTTATTAGAGTTGTCATAAGTCATGTGATACTTCTTGAAAGTGTTTCAGCCTGTGCTTTATCTTCCATGATAAGGATGCTTTCTATTCCAAATATCAGTTTTATTAATTAACATATCCAGTGCTATACTCTGAAGTTACTTGGCAGAGAACTGGACGTATGCTGAGGATATGATCCACACTCGCCTTAGAAGTGACATTGATTTATTCTTCACATTCTTCTTATGTGGCAGCTATCCACTGTATGATTAAGAAACTGAAAAGTCAAGCATTCTGGTACCATTGTTTCAGGATGCTCGGATGAGAAAACCAAGCAATAATGTCTTATTGGAATGGGAAGGAAAAATAATTTATTAAATGCTCATTTAACATGCATCTTACACACAACATATTAGCTGCTCAGACGTCGACTGGCTGCCAGCTATGACTGAAGTTAAATATGATGGTTGACAAACACTGTGAGGTCAGTTGTTCAAAATGCCTTAGAAGATGTCCAGATGTTCAGAATTGAAAATACTTGGAGTTAATAGAAAGGGGGCAAATTGGCAGCAGTGTAATCAGAGTGGATTTTTCGTTTTCTAGCCAAAATTATACTTTGAAAAAAGATGATTGGAGAACTTTCCACATCTCTAGCACAGCACTCCACCTGCTGGCTCCACAGCATCAATTAGCTAGCAGCGTTATTAACAGAATATCAGTAATTTTGATGAACAGATGTTCTGGCATGGTAACAATAGGAACATGCTGCCAGTATTCTTAAAAAGTAGGTCCCCTGAAACCTTTGACTCATGATAAAGTGCTGTACTAAACATCTGTGGGTTAGCAGAGATGGTGGCAGCAGTAGCTTCAATTTTTCTTCATGAAGTATGGTTCTGTTGCAATAATTTAGAAACAGCGTGATAAAATACACTGAAGAGGAGAAAACCCTTACAAGACTGCTTTAAAAAGGTGGTGTTAGGAAAGTCACTCCCCTGAAAGTTGGGGAAAATGGGCTTTTATTCCTCCAGAAATAAGGCTATTTAATAGAACTGCGATTTCAGTGTGAATGGCCTTAACTGCTGATAAAAAGGGAAAACAGGCACACCTTCTCCTCCACCAGCTATTTTTGAGTAGTGACTATGAGGGTTCAGAGAACATACCTGGTCACATCTTCAGGAATTGCATCCTATAGTCCTGTACCTAATAAAATTTTGGTGAAGCTGAAGCTTGAAAACGGAACCAGGTACAGCAGAAACATTTATCTTTTTAGAAAGATGAGCATGTACCAAGCACAAAACCTGGGCCAGGACAGGATTCAGTGTTTAATAAACTTTACTGAAATTAAGCATTTTACTTTCTTTGAACTAATTTCCTTTTCCTAATGCCTTAACATAAATTTTCAGAGTTTTTCTTTACAAATTTCCCTTAAAGTCCCTGTAGACTGACAATTTCCACATACTAAAACCTGCAAGTGTTCCAAGTTTGGTTTCACAAAAAGCCTGCAAAGCAAAATTGTCCAATAGACAACAATGACTAAAATCTCAATGAGAAAATATTTTGCTTGGGTTTGAGCAGCTGTATGTGCCCAGGTCTTAGAAGGAATTCAGAACAATGAAGCTTGATATTCAGATATACTTTGATTTTTATTTATTTATTTATTTTTAAACTGTGAGATGTGTTTATTGCTTCTCCAAAAATACTTTAAATCGTGTAATGTTGTATAATACTGTTGTTCATCAACAGTCTGAATGTTGGAAAAAAAGATTAAAAGCTTTTCTTTTTTTATTTTCTTTTTTTCCTGACTAATTATACTCAGTGTCTTGACTCTAAGGTTGAAACATTGCTATGTGTCCTTTCTATTATTTAATCTATGGTAAGTGTAAATACTTCATTATAATAATATAAAATTAAGTTCAGTATTTCTGTGGAATTGCTGCTGTACCAAAACGGTCAGCAATTACAAGGTATCATTTCTGAAACAGTAAAGGATTGCTAAATTCAAATAGCTATAGTGCTTGGTCTTATAATTATATAATATCATTAGAGATGTAATTATATAACATCATTAGAGACTGAATCCTCATGTGCGTTCTGGATTCTTGCCCAATCTGTCTTCAGGAAAACTCTGCATGACTATTTGGGTATTGCTTATTTACAAAAATGTGGTGTTCTGATTCAATAGCAAATAACTGGAACTGGGTATGTTGACTTAACTGGCCTGAATGCATCACTGCAGAGGAGTATTTAGAAGCAGATGAGTTTGGATGTTTAGTAGATACAGCTCACAGAAGAGCGTTTATGAAGTGCTCTTGATGTAGAAGGTAGTAGCATAAGTAATCTGGCCTGTCAATGCACATTGGACAGCATACAGACTAAATATAGGCAAGCTAAGGAACCTTTTATTAGACTATCAGCGTCCATTAGATTGGCTGCTGGGAAAAGGGGTTTGTCAAAAACAATAGTTCATGAATATTGTATTGCTGTCTCTTCAAATGCATTTGCAAATGCTTCCCTGTATACAGCAGTTTCTAATTGCTATATGTAAATATATATAGCGATAAGATATAATATATCCCATAAAACAATTCCTTGGTATTGATTTGGTGGGGAGTTTCTCCCAGAAGAACTCATACCTGAATGCATAGGCTATATTAAATTACCAGTTTGCAGAATACATTAAAAAACTCAAACGGTGTTCTCTTCTATTGCATGGGAAATGACACCACTGTTGTGAAGTTGTCCGAGTACCTGTGGGAGCGAGGAGAGCAGGGCTGGCCCTGAATTACCAGTTGTCAGGATGGTTATTTGCAGAGCTGTGATGTTAGCTACTTCTAGTAACGGCTGTAAAACCCAACTGGATCCCCGCTACATATAGCTAGTGGCTATGGTGCTTGCAGTTTTCAAAGGACATGGAATTACTCATTTTCTTAGGTGCTATGAGTAGACAGCACTAAAAAGCATCTGCAAGATAATTACAGATAATTGCCTTTGGGACTTAAACAAAGTAATAAATAACCAGAAGGCTGTGCTAGCTGGTTTTCTCAGCGACCAGCTATTAAATGTTATATTCTTCCAAGACTTTGCAAAAATCTGTGTGCAGCCCCTCTCTCTGCCATACACATACCCATGTACTGGAAGTTTTTTAGTCACCTTAAAGTGGACTTCGTATCCTATGCACTTTGTATCCACTGCTTATACCTAACATTTCACCTTCCGCACTCTGTCTTACATGTGGCACAGCCTCTGCTAGGCAAGAGGTAAGGCTGAACAATTTGAGAATCCCTCGCACTATTAAGAACTGCGAATAATTTTGCGGTTTGTGATCTACGAAGCTGTCACTCCATGCTTCTCCTGCAAGACATTGCACTTCAGCGGAAAGATTTGCTACCCCTGCATGTCTCGCGCCCTTTGCCAACAAATCTGCTTCTTTTTTCGTCTCTCTCTCTGACCCTTTCTAAGTAGGATGAGTGAGTATCTGCAGCCATAACTGTACATGATTCTCCTTTCCTGGTCTGTAGCAACTGTTTCGGGTGAAACCAGCTGCTGTGGTAGCATTCTCTCGTTGTGTAGAGTGGTTTGGGAATAACTGAATCTCTGAAAAGTGCAGTCTTCAAAAATGACAACATATGAAAAAATTCAGCCTCTGCCCCCTTTTTATAGTCTGCTGGATAAATAGATAAAGGAAAATATTTTGATCTCTGTGATGGTCAGTGTCACCTTGTGCTGTTACTGATCACTGGAACTTATGTAGAAGACAAAAATGGACTCAAGCTACCTGTGAAGTACAAGCAATGTTTTCCTACCAACAAGCTGATGGATGTTATCTCTGTTTCAGTAGAGCCAAATTTAATTTTCTGGGAAAATTCTTGGGTTTTATATATTTATGTGGGCTGGAAGTTGGAGAACCATATACCAGGACCTAAGGTATTAATTAGAATTGTTATTTTTCTGAACAGCAAAAGGCCACCCCCCTTTTACTCTTGCACATCTAAAACACGTGCTCAAGAGTAATAGCTTTAAAAGAATTCAGCTCTTTACAAAGGTCTACTTAGCAATAATAAAGATATTGTTAGTTTGTGGGCAAAAAAAGATACTGTATTCCTTACTACCATTGCAGTTAAAAACAGTTGTTATGGCAACTATTGCAGTATCTTTATCGGTATTTCTACTGTACTGTTTGGGAGAGGCAAAAATCTCTTTTGCTTAATGGCATGTGACTGATAGAATGGGAGACTGAGATGCTCCCCGTTGCCAAGTGGTAACATGAAGATTCTCTTAATGTGTTTTAAGTTAACCTCCCCCTTCCCTAGGGAATAGAGAAGCAAGGGCTGCCCATAAATGCAGACAGATTGCATACAGATAGCCATAGATCATAACACTATTTCCAAATCTCTTGGTACACAGAAGGCCTGGCTGAAAGTACAGCCAGATGGATGTCAGTCTTGGTAGCCAAATCTCTATGTGCTGCTCCCAGGGAAATGTGATGTGTGTCATTTATTGAGTGTCTAGAGGTCCTATCCAAATATCTGAGAAAAGTCAGACAGAAACGGTTTCCTATGTGCTTAATGAGTAATTTAAGAATACTCCGCAGCAATATTTGTATTACCTCTCTGGATAGTTCCTCAAGTGGGATACCTTCCAGTTGTGAAATTAGGTTTGCGTTTGGACCTGTCTACAGTTTACCTGAAAACTTGTGTGGGCTTGTTTGGCTTCAAGGTTTGACTTGGACTAATTTTTTTCCTCAGTGTTTTCTTCCAGTTGGTTTCATTTCATAGTTTTCAACTTTGTTTTACACTATTTCTGTGGTGGTTATTACTGCAAGAGTAGAGCACCTGGAGATGTCAGAACAGGGTTGCATAAACCACTGTTTTGCAGGCAACTGTTGGCCCATATCATGCCAGAGGGATTTCTGCTCAGTTTTTAAAAGCAAGGGTAATACAGGTGCTATTTCGGAGTTAAACACTGGACACCTGTAAGGTGCAATGTGGAAACTCAGCTAGGGTCAGCATCTGCATTGTGATGGACTTCTAGCTTTAGCATCAGGAGTTCAGCATTTGATGACTGGAGGAGGGACAGAAAATGCATAAGTTGCAGAGGTTCAACATCTGTATGAATATCAGCACGTGCCTATCTCGCCATGCATGGCTCTGTGCTGTCTTTTATGCCAGGAAATGAACTTCAGGCAAGCGTAAGCTGTCTGATCAGCCTTTTCTTTCTCTTTTCCGTATTGCTTTTCTGCACCTTCATTCTAACTGGATAACTGCCTCTCTGCTCGTGTACATATTAAGTCATCAGTATCTGCAATTGTGCTTTGCTGCTTCAGGTATGAGCTGCAAAGGACGTTTGTGATAGCAGATGACTGGTTTTGTTTGCTGTCTAACTTCCAAGTCTTATATTCTATTTTTATGTAGATGAGAAGTTTTAGACCACTTCAGACACATCTGTCATGTTAGTACTACTTCTATAAAGATGATAAAACATTGCCTATGTGTTTCTGTTGCCATATGCTGTGTCCTATTCAAAAGTTTCTGTTGGACCAAAGAACTAGAGAGCAGTCTCTGATAATATACACTACTTTGGGAGATAAATGCTAAATTTTTCACAGGTTAGCTCTCATCAATCCCATTTTCTTGGACATTTTAGAAGGCAAAAGTGAGCTCTGAACTGCAGGCAAGCCTTCTTCTTCATCCCATGGTAACAGCATCTCTTTAAGGAAAAGGAGAAAAGCTATGGCCAGATACACAGAACCCATAAGTAATGCACCGAAGAAGCTAGAAAACTTAAAACACTCACTGATGTACACGGTATACCTAATCAAAGTGCATTCTGAGCTGTAAAGTTTGGCTTTATGAGTAGGCTATAGTTTTGAGCAGACTTTAATTCTCTTTTTCTTCTTGAATAAAAATAACTGTTAAGCACAAACTGATGTTCCTTTAGCACAAGAGGCAGGACACAATTAATTAAGGCTAGCATGCTCCTACTTTGATCTGGAAAGATAATTGATAAAGAAAACTGGAGAGCAAAATGTGCAGCATTATGTAATCACAGAAAGAAGAAACCATAGTTGCATCCAAGGATTCCTAGGAGTTGTACCATGGAGCAACTCGAGCCGGTACCCCATGCCCTGTCCTATTCCCTCTTCATGTGGTCCCAGCCATGCCTGGATACAGAGGGAATTGCTGGCAGATTACACTCCTGCAGCTTCCTTCCAGCAGTCTCACTATCAAAAAGGGGGATTAGCAGCCGTGATTTTAAGAGACTATTGAACTCTGACATAGCTGATCATTTTTAAAATCTTCAGTGATATGTATGTATCAGAGTGCTCTGTTGGGAAGTGTGAGGTGTGACTTGTCAGAAAATCTGCTGGAAAATTCAATTTTCCTGCACCTCCGACTCGCACAGTAATCTTTAATAGTCTGTTGATTCTACAGTGCCCTTAACAGTGCCAGACATTGTATTGAGATAAAAGAAAGGTATGGATCAATAGGCCATAATTCAGTGAATAATCAAGAGTCAGGTTTTAATAACCATGTTCCACCTGGAAAGCATGTGACTCTTGGAGTGGTCCCACAGAAATGACATAAAAGAAAAGATGATAGCTCTCTAGCTAATTTGATTATCTGATAATATTAATCTTTCATGAAAGGGCATGAGACTGTTGTTCATAAAGTAGATGATGGCTTCTGCAGACTATCTAAGTGAATAGACAGGCTTCTGAAACTACATCAGTAAACCTTGACTTGTGTGAGCTTATGTATGATACACGATGTTCTTTTCAGATCTGTTCAGATGATGAAAGTTCCGTGTGATTTAATCTCTCCCAGGAAAGTTCAGCCAAGGATTTAATACCTGAAAGCATTGCTTTTAAGAAGCAGAATTATTTAAATTTGCATCCTTGACAGCAGTTATCAATTGTGAGACCAAGTAGACAAAGTCTTGCTATGGAACAATACAGTGGTTTAAATATGACCTATTTTAAGTCTGAAGTGTCATCTTGAATATTTCTGTGCTATCAAACTTGAGAGCACAGAGGCTTTTTCTTTAACTTTGTTGACTACTAAATACACAGAAATCATAACAGTAAGATGACCCCATTTGCCTAGGCACAACATCCACAGATTGGATAAATGGAGGTGGCAGGCATTGCATTCAGCTGCAGGCAGAAGGGTTAGGTATCTAATATACAGCCATCCAATGTGACTTCAAAGTAGCTCAGTTTAAGTTTGGACTCCACTTTTTTAGAATAGGGAAGTAAGACTGATTAGAAAAGTGATACGTGCCAGAAATTTAAAGTTACTACTGATACTGGGTTTGTGGTTTGGGTTTTTCTTTCCTGTGTGATGTGTACCTAGGTAAAATGTGCTCAATAGCAAAGTGTATGAGGAACAGTAAAAATCTAGGTGATTCATTTCTCTAGCATGATGATGGTCTTTCTTCATCTCTTAATAAAACAAGTTCTCTCCAAATGTCTGCCAAATCTGACTAGGTATGCTCAGCATAAATACTTAGAACACAAGAGCTGTTTTGGGAAGTTGCTGTCCACAGGGTAACTTTTAACTCTTGTCTTTGCAGTGTTTGTCTTGTGCTTTTCCAACTGTTTAGAAAGGTATTGTCAGCATCCAATTTGGCTGGTAAGATCATTTTTTGTACAGGTTGAAACTGCATGTGTGAGTCCTGAACACTACTAACGCACATGTATAAACAGGGGTTATTTGTGGAATTCGATGTTGAGTCTTGCTTGAGGCATATTTTGGGGATCCAGGCCAGTTCCTCATGATATGGAATTGATGCTGTTCCTCAAAGTTGGTGCATGTGTGCTAACTTACACGAGGTGAGGATTCATGCCTGTTACCAGCAGGTATTGGCACAGCAGGTTGCACAGCATTTCAGTAGTCTCATGCTAACTCTGGACTTTAGTAAGAACTGCTCAGAGATCTTCAGACTGTGGGAAGTGGCAGAAGCTTTCAATTTGTGATTTGTCACTTTTTTTTCAAGATGATCTTAGACATGTTTGGGACATATTTTTAGTATCTCCTCTTTAATTGGGAGCATTTCCAGAGCGTTTGGAACTCAGGTGGTAAAAGGCTTACTCTTTGCTATGTAGCTGAACAATATCTAGGAGAATACAGAAAATGGTAAAAGAGCAGTAAATAGCAAAAAATACGATACACGGAAAACCCTTATTAAGAGAGGCTGAAGATACGAATGTAGCCTTTGGTGGTTTGCTTTGAATTGAAATGTCATCTGCAGCAAAACATTCACAAATGGTATGAGAATCACTGTCACCTATGGGCACTTTAAATACAGGTATTTCATTCCTGTTGTTTTTGTTTTTTTTTCTTCAGAAAATGAACAGATTTGCTGAGGTTAACTGTTAGTATGACAGTTCTAGAGCAAGCAAAGATGGGAAAATAAGACACTGAGATACAAGTGGTTTTAACAGTGAGAGAAGTTAAGGGAACTATATTAGCCAAAATGACACGCTAAGGCTTACGGTATTCTTTGTGTGTGCTGACAAGAGCTTTCTCTTCATTCTCTGGCCTGGCTGAGAGGTGGCAAACCTCTGCAGCCAGCACGCACTATGCTGTGCTTGAGGTTTGTGAACCGGATTTACTCTATTGCAGATTTACTAAGTTGCTGCCTTTGACCAAGGAGATGCATTTTTATGTGCCCAAAAGCTGAGGTGTCAATAGCCCCCCAGATTTAGCTGGACAATCTGAATTCCCTTTTGTGGATAAATGAGTGAGCCAGAGATTGCTGGATAGTCATGGACTTGGGTTATGGGACACCCAGGTTTAGCTGCCAGAAGAGGTAGGATTTTGTAGAGCTTTCTAGTAGTAAGAAAGCATCAGTATTTTAAAAATTTTGTGTGCTACATTTTATAAAAAGTCCATACCACCCACATGAAGGATCACTGACCAAGGGTGTCAGCAGAGTTTAAAGGATGGACTTAACCTCTTAATACTTTCTTTTAGATTTGAGCAGTTGTCACCTACACTGTGGTTCAGAGCTTCCTTAGAATCATTCTTCCTTTCAAAAGCTGAACCATATTTGGGTGAAGACTTATACGACTTCTGGAACAATATTTGGTTTTGCCCTTGAGTGCTAGCTTTCCCTCTTTAAAACAATTTAAATAACAAACCCAACCATTGTAAAGGCAGATTTGGGAATATTTTAAAGGCATATGATGACTGAATAATATTCTGTAATGTTCCTGAAAGTGAAGATTAGTTTTATTTTTCACTTAGTATAGTGATTATTTGTCTTATACAGGGTAAGGCACTGCTGCTGTATCTATGTAATTCCTGTGTATCCGAAAAGGAAAGTGGCAATGTGGCGGTTCATGACTAAAAGTGAGCATGTGTCTAGCAAAAGATGGTGATGTCCTTCAGTTATGCTTGTTTTGCTCTGTTTTTTTTCTCTCTTCCAAGAGAAGAGGCATATAAAAGAAGATCTTTTCTAAGACCTTAGGGTCCCAGAAAGTGCACAGTAATTTCTACTATATCATTTAAGTAGGCTTAGCCACAGCTTTAAACCCATTTCCCTTTTTCAGTAAGTTATCACATAAAAATGTTTACATCATGATTCAAAACAAAGGTAAAAGCCTTTTACAATAAATTTATTTTATACATAGCTGAATTGCTGTAGTATAAAGTAATGTTTCAAGTCTGGAGTTATGTTTTGGGTTCCCCCCCAGCATTTATTTTGGTAATTCCACTGTAGTTCCTAGAACTGCACTGGGATTGAATTTAAACCCAGACTGATCACTGAGGGTTTCCCAGTAACATTGTTCTGTTTTAGAGAAGCTGAAGAAAACCGTTCCTCGGTGTAGGCCCCATGGGAATGAAGGGGAGCAACAGGTTTAGAACTGGTGTGTAGTGGGCAGGTGTGGCTGGATGGCACCAAACATGGCATGGTGAGGCTAAATGGCTCACTTAAGGGTTTTTGTTTGGGTAGGGTTGTTTACTTCCTCCCGCGCCCCCCCAGTCCCGAACATGAGCCCACTGCTGCACTGTAACGGGGAATAACTGCAGTCATCTTTGGGCAAATGTTAGCCATACAATATTCATTTTGGTATGAAATGAAACAGTTCAGAGCTCAGCTTCCTTGCACTTTTGTCAAGTCTTTGCCAGATATCTCCCTCTAGTGTTCATACCCCCCCAAAAAGTTACAGCTCAGGACACAATAGGCCTGTAAGAATCAGAGGAGACTCATGTGATCCATACCACTTGTTTTTCCTTCATGGCTGCATCTCCATGCACTGGTGTCTCGGTACCTTTGCTGAAAGGAAGCTTAGTTTATCTCATGCTACTCTGTACAAGTTCTTTGCTTTGTCTGAATGTACCTTTTCCTCCTCATTCATCTGGAATGCCTGTAAAAAAATAAGTAAGTCCAGCTGGTCAGTGGCGGAACTTGGGAATGCTCAAAATGGCTCTGCATGCTGTGTACTGAGCCCTTTCCCATCGGGACACTGCACATGTTCCAGGGTACGGGAGAACTGGCTCGCCTGTGCAGCCACCTCCTGTTTTCCCTACCGGGGGAAATTAAAAATGCTTTATCTTGGCCAGCTGTGGTACCCTGACACTCAGGTTATTGATGTTCTTTCAGGGTTCTAATTTTAGTGGGGGTTTTCACTCAGACAGGCCTGAGGGACCTCTGAAGTCGGTCAAAGTGCAGGTGTTAAACCCATCTTTACTGGCTGTTACTGTTTTCCTGTTGTTGGCTCAGCACTTTCTTCTCTGAGAAGCAGATGCATGGTAACTATATATAGCAGAAGGTTGAACGCATATAATTAATGTGCCACATCACTTATTAAACAGTCATGAGGAACAATGCTGCTAGCTGGTCCTGAATGTGAAGCTAGTCTGTAAAAGACAGTTTGGCACATAACCAGCTCCAAAAGAGGTTATGACTGTTACTTAAGGTAACAAACAACAGAATAAAAAGAACAAATAGAGTAATAAAAGAGAGGGAAATTACATGCAAATAAAAGCAGCTGAAAATAAAAAGGCTGGTAATCCTAGTGTTCTGGCTTATCTCATCAGACTGTTTCTTCCTCGCCTCATCCCAGTCTTAGCTGCGATGAAGTGATACGGCATTGCATTCATAGCTCCTTAAAGGGAGCGAGAAAGGCAGGATGAATTCATATGTTTTACTGCTGCTCTTGGATGGAGCCATTTTTTATCAAAGTCTGTGGTAGCCAGGGAACAGTGCATTTAAAAAAAAAAAAAAATCAAACAAAGAAGTTGTAAGAACTGCAAACAATTGGAAATGCAGTCATTGAAACGGAGCCCAACCCATTGAGAAATGTCATGGGGTTTTTTTCCTGTATTTTTCTTCCAGTAGCTGCTGCTTTTCTCTTGTAGCTTTTTTTCTTCTTTTTAATTAAATCTCTTCCCCGCCTCACTTGAGCCCTGGGGTTCTTGCTGTGGTTTTACTTAGTAGTACTGATGAGGAAAAGTATGTGGGTGCATGTTATACATCTCCACGCCTCCTGCCCCCATATTTGCACAGGACAGTGTTCTAGACAGGTGTCCCTAGAGGGAGAAGGGAGAAAAATCCTCCTTCACTGTAGCTGCTGGTGTGCAGGTAGGACTCTTTACCACAAGTCTAGAGAATACTGATTCTCAGCAGCTACTTGCCAAGATCAGGCTTGGGTTAATCAAAACGAAACCACCACTTAACTTACAAACCCATTTCCATGGAGACAGAAATCGTGTTTGGACTTTTTTATTCAATAAAAGTTTGAGTTATAAATATTCTCCATTTGTTTCCTATTTACAGTTGTAAAATATTTTAGGATAGCCTACCCATCACCTGTCATTCAACGTCTCTATAAATGCCATGAAAACATCATTGTGAAATAAAAACGTCTTATTTTCAGCCCACAAACCCAATTTCCACACACTCACAAAATAAAATCAAAGGGACAAAAAAGAGGGGAGAAAGAACCAGGGGGGTGAGGGGCGAGAGGAATACAGTACAGCAGGCAACAATGCAGTATTTGCTACACAGTAGCAAAAGAAATGGGTAAAAAATTTAGTCTGCTATGATGACAAGCTTTTCAGGACATTTGTTATAGACCAGCGTTGTCCAGTGCATTTCTGAAGGACGAGTTGAAATCCAAATTCATTTTCGTTGTTTTCCTGCAATTCCAGGCAACGCTTGGATTTTCGGTTCTGGATTGGACCTCCCTTTAAAGATGAGGGGGAAAAAAAAAAAGAAGTGTTTGGATTAAACATTGTGAACTTACTGCACTGCTACTGTGTGATAAAACAGATTAGAAAACGTTCCAATATCCATCTACAAATGTCCACTGCTACTGTGAAAAATGTTTCGGTTACAGACAAAATGAGCACTAGGTTGATTTTGGAGTGAAGGTTCCTTTTGTCACAGGCTGGTTTAATCTCTGATGCAGTTTAGAATAGCCTCAGCTGCCCGGTTCCCATTTCAGCACATGGGATTGCTAGAATTGAGCTTTGTGTTTCTGGCTGTGCTTTTTAATCACGAGCCACAAGCTTTCCTGTTTGCTTCGGTTACCTAGCTTAGCGGCTCTGCTGCACCTCTGAAACATCAAAAAAAGTCAAAAGAGGACCAGTGCCTTGGCCAGGCATCTCCTGTATGTAGGGTAAAATGCATAAAATTGTTTATTCTTTGAATTCTGAAATGAACTGTCTCTTACCATCTTATGTCTCTAATCCTCAGTATCAACTCTCTGATCAAGTCTCAACACTGCCATACTAAAGCCCTATCTTTGCTGTTGAGTTGCAGCAAAACTTAAATCGCTGGGGCTATTACGCAGTTAACTACAGGTCTAAATTACAACTAAATCATCATGTAGGTGACTTAAATTATATTTTTTTTTTTCCCCTTTAATTCTGGTTTCAGTTGGTTCTTTCACCTTCTCTCCTGTCTAATAAAGATAGTAGGTGACTTGTACACATTACTGTCTGGGAAGTTTTTTATAAGATATACAGAATAGAGTAATTTGCACATAAGTCTGAAAGTCTGTCTTTCTCTAGAGTATCTTGGACTTGTGTAGTACAGAATCACTGGCTTAATCTGCAAATGAAAGAATGGAGGGTAAATCAGTACAGATTAGTACAGCTGAAGTATGGAAAGAGCAGTCGCATTTAAATTACTTATTTGAACAATTGGGAAAAAAAATAGTTGCTATTAAAAAAAACCCCCAAACCAAAACCACCCAACCCATACAAAACCCTCCACCTCATCAGTTTTGTTCAAATCTGTGTTATACCTTGCACTAGAAAGTCATAACTGTGATAGATTTCTGTAATAATGCCAAGGATATTGGCATAAATCCCATAGAAATGCTGAGTTTGCTTTTTCAGAGAAGGCTGTTCCTCAGGCACCGGTAGCTTTGCCATTCAGTACAGGTTCTGATTCACTCAGGTGACTGTGGGGTCTCCTCTCCTCCTCTCCTAGCAGTAATACTTAGCAAGTACTTTCTCTGAGAAGTGATTTCTGAAAACATGTTTAGGACTGGCTAATGAAATGCAGAATTTGGTTTGAACAGTCTAACTTTTAAATATGGCTTTGTGTAAGAGGGAGACCATTTCTAGAGTAATCCACAAAATACAAAACATGAGGCTCCCATAAATTCTCCTTGGCAGGCATACGTGCAGTCTAGATACAATTTTCAGTGATTACTTTACTAGACAAACAGGCATGCAGTAGGCATTTTAATATACCTCCATGATGAAATGCTGAGTGAATGTATTTTCCCACTGCTGTATAGCTATTATTGACATTCATATTAATAACGGTAGTTAAATTTGGGTGTCTGGTGGGAGCATAAACTCTAAGCTATCTATAAGCAATAAAACTGCTTGACATACAAGAAATTTGAAGAAACCAGGATGGGAATTTAGTCAAAGCTTTACTATAAGCTATTTATTCCCTTATCTTAAACCCACCATCTCCCCAAGTTACTTTGGCCTTCTAAAGCTCACTGGGGTGAGAGGGTTTTGGTTTTTTTTTTTTCTCTTCCCCAAATGAATTCAATGAGCTTTGAATTAGGTCCTTCAGATATAAAACTCTAAGGTAATGGATATTTTTTCATTGCCAAAAAACCCAGTTGTGTAATTTGGGGGGGGGGTTGGTGGTTTTTGGTTTTGTTTTCTTTTTTGCTTTTAGCAAAACATATAGTTTCTGTTCTTAATGAAAACTGTTGATTATGCATAGATTCAATGTTGGATGGCACCCAGGGTCAGCTCCTTGTGTTTGAATTGGGAATTATAGTTTACTGTAAGTGTTTCTGTCTAAAACCCAAACTGTGCTCAACTTCCTTGTGCTTCCAGCTGATGCTGGAGGTGCTCGTGTTGCTGGCATTTAAGTTAACTACTTCTGTATCTTTCATTTACCAGTTAGGCCTTGTCTTATTTTTGGTGTCTACTGCATCCTCAGCTCAGATCTTGCACTAAGGAAGCAGGAGAAAGACGTCTCACTTTCTGTCTTGTCAGAAAAGTAACCAGTTATGGGAGACGCTAGTTCAGCCCCATTACTTGCTTGATTTTTTTGGACCTGGGGTATGATTCTCGGTATGGTACTTTTAGACCTCTCCTCTCATTTCTGACTTATTAGCATAAATGAAGGAATAGAATTACTTCTCTCCCTCGTATGTAAAGCATGACAGCTAAACCACAACTGTTTCTCTGGTACAACTCTTCTCGCCTAAACTCTGTGAAAATGAATGAATGTGGTGTCCATCTTGAGAACAGCTTTTACGCTTGTGAAGAGGAATGAGCTAGGAAGCTCAGGTCTAGCTGCCGTCAGAAACTGCAACTCACCTGGGGCAAAAACCTTGTTTGTTGGCTGCACTTTTTGAATCCCATTCTTTAGTGCCTATTTTTTTCTCCCCAAGGAGTGTGTATGGGGCCTAGTCACCAAACTTAGAGCTCTGTTAGGTAGGGTTTCTTTCACTTGAATGGGCCCAAATGCCTTCTATTCCCATTGAGGTTTTTGGGGTAGAAGGAGGTGGAGGATGTTCACAATGGAGACAATGTCCTTCCTCTATTCTAAATCATGTAGAGCACAGATAGGTGTTAGAGTAATGTATTCAATGTGAAATACTTTAATATAGGCAGGTACATAAACAAAGTGTAAACCACTCCTAAGGAAAAACAAAACAAGCAAGCAACCAAAAATCCATGCAAAAAGTGTGCGCCCCTCATTCTCTTTTCCTGATGTGCCCTCATGTGAAATCCAGCTTCTATTTAACGGAAACAAGTGAATGGGGAGATAAAAAGCTGAGGAAGCTGTTTTTGATGCTCTGCAAAGCACTCTGCAGCAGCTACTGAAAAATCACCCTGCTGAGTACATTGGAGCTGCTGTATGGAGCATAAAAGAGACACCTAAGTTAAGTAGTGGCTAATATGTGTGAATTGAGTGCTGTAGAGAGTAGGGATGCTTTTAGCAGGATTTTTCCCCCCC